>NC_142144.1:38689032-38996693 GCF_024610735.1 Ursus americanus
AGTTATTGTCCATATTGTCTTAGGCATGTTTCCTTCTCCCTAGAGTGTAAATTATTTCTGATTTTTTTCCGTGAGCACATAAAACCACTCCTCCATCGCTCTCATTAATGCCATTTGGGAAGTTTATCACTTCTTTTGAAACATCAAAGGGGAAATTAAATAAGTTGATTATGACAAGAATATGAGTAGCTGAAGGTTATTTGCAGTGATTGCATGCAGTAATTCTTAATTATTAGATGTAGCTGTCATATTAATATATTATAATAAATTTATACATTTTATGTGGTCATAGGTATAAAATTATATCACTTATTTTAAAATGTAAATAGGATTTGAAATTTAAATATTAAGTGTCTATGACATTCCTTTTAGTGAGCGGAAAGACTGAAAAAATCAGTAGTTCCTGACCTTCTATCTTAAAAATTGGAGGAAGAAATACAAAGCAACTTCATAGAAATCTGACATTATACCATAGTTAATAAAATTAACATAACAAATATTCCTTCCATAAACTTATATCACAGGCTGATAATAGGAAAACACATAGTAAATTTCAGGTTTGGCTAACTCATTACTTTTAGCTTTCATACTGTATCATTTATTTTGATGGAAAATAACCATATTACTAATTACTAATTACATATTACTAATTACTAATATTACTGATCAGTAAGAAATGATAATTCATTTACTTATTAATTAAAAATTTGTCATTATTTTTTCCATCTTTGCAAAATGGGTGAAATAAAATGACTCACTTTTTACAAACACACCCAATAATTAAATAGAAAATTAGAGATTTATTTTTGAAAAGACTAAAAAAGTGTAAGATTTATTAGAGGCAACTAAAGGATTTTTGGACATAAAATTCAGAGTCCTAATCTTGATTTATAGGCTTTTTAGGAAATTTCTAAACCCGCCACAATTATTTTAACGCAGGATGACACAGAAGATCACAGAAAAGTACTGATAAAACATCATTTAAAGGTAGCATTCAAATAATATGGCAGAAATGAGTAGTACTCCTCTTATTCTTGGACAGTGATGGTCACAAAAATACAGTGTTTTCATCTTCATTTTATAAATATTACATAACAAACTTTACTTGCGTTCCTACCTTTGTAAGTTGAACAGAATCCTTGCTCGGCAGCCTCAAATTCAGTCAGTGATTTTAATTTCTATAAAAGTTAATTTCACCATGCCAGTGTTATTTACTGGGACTGCCTACAGAAAACAAAATTCACTGCATTCAATTTAGAAAAAAAGCGCATTTTTTATTAACAAAATTATACAGACATAAATAATTTTTACATATAGAAAATGATATAGTAGATTAAATTTTAGTACCTGGATATCATGTTTGATGAAGTATTAGCAAAAGCCAAGCAATGATATAAATAACTACAGGTTTAAAGAAATATAGATATATACAAAACTAGTTACCAGCTATTTCAGGTTTTCAAGAACATATACAAAGATTTATTAGAATATAAATCAGTGTGTTGAAATGAAATATTTATAATAATGTAATTCAGTTTGGCTTTAGAAAAGTAATGTTGTTCTCCAGAATTAATTCTAACCAGAAATTTTATTCTAGACCAGAAAAAGTTTTTATTAAAATAAATATATAATTTTAAATATGGTTTTAAAATAAATTTTTAAAATGCTCTGACAGGTCTGAAAGTCCTTCCTTCCTTTTTTTCTCCCGACTTCCCTCCTTCCCTTCTTCTTTCATTCAGGCATTAATTCACTATTCAAAAAATGTATTGTGCATCCATTAGTTACTACAGACAGTCTTAGTTCTTAGGAAAACACAGATGAAGATACAAGAATCAATAAGAAACTTACAAGGTAGTTAAATTCATGAATTGCCTTGTAATTCAATTTGATGAGTTATATCAAAGCAAAAACATGCATGAGACAGCACCCAAACAAAGAAATATTATCAGAAATACAGGTGCTCCTTTATGCTCTTTTCTATTCCTGATACACATTTAAGTAGTTTCCATTTTAAGACTATTGGAAATAGTAGTATCATGGGTTCAATTGTGCATGTTTTTTGTGTATATACAGTTCTGTTGATTGTCTACTCATGAAATTACTGGTTCATAGGTATCCTTGTGTTCAACTTCTAGATAATATCAAATAATACATACTAATTTACATCCGCACTAACACTGCATTAGTGATCCAGTTCAACACCTTGGCAAAACATGGTAATTTAGTTTTATTTATTTATTTATTTGGTTTTGATTTTTTTAAATTAATTTCTATTATGTTAGTCACCATACAGTACATCCTTAGTTTTTGATGTAGTGTTCCGTGATTCATTATTTGCCTATAACACCCAGTGCTCCGTGCAATATGTGCCCTCCTTAATACCCATCACCGACCTATCCCAATCCCCCACCCCCCTTCCCTCTGAAGCCCTCAGTTTGTTTCCCAGAGTCCATAGTCTCTCATGGTTCATTCCCCCTTCTGTTTATCCCCCCTTCCTTCTTCCCTTCCTTCTCCTACTGATCTCCCTGCTATTTCTTATGTTCCATAAATGAGTGAGACTATATGATAATTATCTTTCTCAGCTTGACTTATTTCACTCAGCATCATCGCCTCCAGTCCCATCCATGTTGCTGCAAATGTTTTGTACTCGTTCTGATGGCTGAGTAATATTCCATTGTATATATGGACCAAATCTTCTTAATCCATTCGTCTGTTGAAGGGCATCTCGGCTCCTTCCACAATTTAGCTATTGTGGACAATGCTGCTATGAACATTGGGGTGCATATGGCCCTTCTCTTCACTATGTCTGTATCTTTGGGGCAAATACCCAGTAGTGCAATGGCTGGATCATAGGGTATCTCTATTTTTAACTTTTTAAGGGACCTCCACACTGTTTTCCAAAGTGACTGTACCAACTTGCATTGCCACCAGCAGTGTAAGAGGGATACCCATTCTCTACATCCTCTCCAACATTTGTTGTTTCCTGCCTTGTCAATTTTTGCCATTCTAACTGGCGTAAGGTGGTATCTCAGTGTGGTTTTGATTTGAATTTCCCTGGTGGCTAATGATTTTGAATATTTTTTCATGTGTCTGTTAGCCATTTGTATGTCTTCATTGGAAAAGTGCCTGTTCATATCTTCTGCCCATTTATTGATTTGATTATTTGTTTCTCGTGTATTGAGTTTGAGAAGTTCTTTGTAGATCTTGGATACCAGTCTTTTATCTGTAGTGTCATTTGAAAATATCTTCTCCCATTCCGTGGTTTGCCTCTTAGTTTTCTTGACTGTTTTCTTGGCTGTGCAGAAGCTTTTTATCTTGATGAAGTCCCACAAGTTCATTTTTTCTTTTCTTTCTCTTGCCTTTGGAGATGTGTCATGAAAAAAGTTGTTGTGGCTGATGTCAAAGAGGTTACAGCCTAATTTCTCCTCTATGATTTTGATGAATTCTTGTCTCACATTGAGATCTTTCATCCATTTCGAGTTTTTTTTTTTTTTTTTTTTTTTTTTTTTTTTTAGATTTTATTTATTTATTCGACAGAGATAGACAGCCAGTGAGAGAGGGAACACAAGCAGGGGGAGTGGGAGAGGAAGAAGCAGGCTCATAGCGGACGAGCCTGATGTGGGGCTCGATCCCATAATGCCGGGATCACGCCCTGAGCCTAAGGCAGACACTTAACCGCTGTGCCACCCAGGCGCCCCTGGAGTTTATCTTTGTGTATGGTGTGAGTGGTCAAGTTTCATTATTTTGCATATAGCTGTCCAATTTTCCCAGCACCATTTATTGAAGAGACTGTCTTTTTTCCACTGGATGTTTTTTCCTGCTTTGTCAAAGATTAGTTGCCCATAGAGCCGAGGGTCCATTTCTGGGTTCTCTATTCTGTTCCATTGGTCTGTGTGTCTGTTTTTATGCCAGTACAATGCTGGCTTTGTGATCACAGCTTTGTAGTATAGCTTGAAATCCAGCAACGTGATGACCCCAGCTTTGTTTTTCCTTTTCAGCAATTCCTTGGCAATTCGAGGCCTTTTCTGGTTCCACACAAATTTAAGGGCTGTTTGTTCCAGCTCTTTGAAAAATGTCATTGGTATTTTGATTGGGATGGCATTGAAGTGTAGATTGCTCTGGGTAGCATAGACATTTTAACTATGTTTATTCTTCCAATCCATGAGCATGGAGTGTTTTTCCAACTTTTTGTGTCTTCTTTAATGTCTTTCAAGAGTGATCTGTAGTTTCTAGAATATAGATACTTTACCTCTCTGGTTAAGTTAATTCTGAGATATCTTATGATTTTTGGTGGTATAGTAAATGGAATGGATTCCCTAATTTCTCTTTCTTTAGTCTCATTGTTTGTGTATAGAAATGCAACTGATTTCTGAGCATCGATTTTGTATCCCGCTGCATTACTGAATTGTTCTATAAGTTCTATTAGATTGGGGGTGGAGTCTTTTGGATTTTCCATATAGAGTATCATGTCAGCTGTAAAGAGAGACAGTTTGACTTCTTCTTTGCCGATTTGGATACCTTTTATCCCTTTTTGTTGTCTGATTGCTGTTGCAAGGACTTCTAGTACTATGTTGAATGATAATGGCGAGAGTCGGCATCCTTGTCGTGTTCCTGATCTTAAGGGAAAGGCTTCCAGCTTTTTCCCATTGAAAATGATGTTCACTGTAGGCTTTTCATAGTTGGTTTTTATGAGATTGATGAAGGTACCCTCTATCCCTATACTCTGATGGGTTTTAATCAGGAAAGATGCTGTATTTGTCAAATGCTTTTTTCTGCATCAATTGAGAGAATCATATGGTTCTTGACTCTTTTCTTGTTGATGTGATCTATCACATTGATCAATTTGCGAATGTTGAACCACCCTTGGATCCCAGGGATGAATCCCATTTGTTCATGATGGATAATCCGTTTAATGTACTTTGGATCCTATTAGCTAGGATCTTGTTGAGAATTTTGGTGTCCATATGCATCAGGGATGTCGGTCTGTAATTCTCCTTTTTGATGCGGTCTTTGCCTGGTTTGGGGATCAAGGTATTACTGGCCTCATAGAATGAGTTTGGTAGTTTTCCTTCTGTTTCTATATTTTGAAACAGTCAGGAGAATAGGTATTATTTCTTCTTTAAATGTTTGGTAGAATTCCCCGGGGAATCCATAAGGCCCTGGACTCTTGTTTTTGGAGAGGTTTCTGATCACTGCTTCAATCTCTTCATAATTAATCGGTCTGTTTAAGTCATCAATTTCTTCCTGTTTCAGTCTTGGTAGTTTATAGGTTTCCAGGAAGGCATCCATTTCTTCCAGGTTGTTTAATTTGTTGGCATAAAGCTGTTGATAAAAGTTTCTAATGATCCTTCCTATTTCATTGGTGTTGGTTGTGATCTCTCCCCTTTCATTCATAATTTTATTAATTTGGGTCCTTTCTCTATTCTTTTGAATAAGTCTGGCCAGTGGTTTATTGATCTTACTTATTCTTTCAAAGAACCAGCTTCTAGTTTTGTTGATATGCTCTACTGTGCTCATGGTTTCTAATTTATTGATCTCTGCTCTAATCTTGATCACCTGCCTTCTTGTGCGTGGGTTAGGCCTGTTTTTCTGTTCCAGCTTCAGCTTCTTGAGGTGATAATATAAAACCTCCATTTTAGATTTCTCTATTCTTTTGAGTGAGGCTTGGATGGCTATGTATTTTCCCCTTAGCACTGCCTTTGCAGTATCCCATAAGTTTTGGAACAATATGTTTTCATTTTCATTGGTCTCCAAAAATTGATTAATCTCATTTTTAATTCCCTGGTTTACCCAATCATTCTTAAGCAGGATGGTTCTTAGTTGCCAAGTGTTTGAGTTTCTTCCAAATTTTTCCTTGTGATTGAGTTCCAGTTTCAAAGCATTGTGGTCTGAGAATATGCAAGGAATAATCTCAGTCTTTCGGTATCGGTCAAGACCTGTTTTGTGAGCCAGTATATGGTCTGTTCTGGAGAAAGTTCCATGTGCATTCGAAAAGAATGAGTATTCCGTTGTCCTGGGGTGTAGTGTAATGTGTATATCTATGAGTCCATCTGGTCCAGTATATCATTCAAATCTCTTGTTTCTTTGTTGATTTTCTGCTTAGGTGATCTGTCTGTTGCTGAGAGCAGAGTGTTGAGGTCCCCTACTATTAATGTATTATTATCTATATGCTCTTTATTCTGATTAAGGGTTGGCTTGTGTATCTAGCTGTTCCCCTGTTGGGGGCATAGATATTTATAATTGTCATATCCACTTGTTGGATACATCCTTTAAGAATAATATAGTGTCCTTCTGTATCTCTAACAACAGTCTTTAGTTTAAAATCTAGTCTGTCTGATAAGAGAATTACTACCCCAGCTTTCTTTTGAGGTCCATTGGCATGAAAAATGGTTCTCCATCCCTTCACTTTCAGTCTGGATGTATCTTTACATCTACATGAGTCTCTTGTAGATAGCATATGGATGGGTCATGTCTTTTTATCCAATCTGCAACTCTGTGGTCTTTTATGGGAGCATTTAGGCCATTTACATTGACAGTAATTATAGAGAGATATGATTTTAATGATGTCATGTTGCCTGTGAAGTCTTTGTTTCTATAGATTGTAAATTTCTGCTCTGTATCACTCTTGGGGTCTTTTTACTTTTATAGAACCCCCTTAATATTTCTTGTAGGGCTGGCTTGGTGGTCACATATTCCTTCAATTTCTGCCAGTCTTGGAAGGTCCTTGTCTCATCATTTCTGAATGACAGCCTTGCTGGATAAAGGATCCTTAGCAGCACGTTCTTCTCAGTTAGAGATCTGAATATGTCTTGCCAACGTTTCTTGGCTTGCCAGGTCTCTGTAGACAGGTCTGAAGTTAGTCTGATGTTCCTCCCTCTGTAGGTTAGGATTCTCTTCCCCCTGGCCACTTTCAAGATTGTATCTTTTTTTTTTTTTTTAAAGATTTTATTTATTTATTTGACAGAGATAGAGACAGCCAGTGAGAGAGGGAACACAAGCAGGGGGAGTGGGAGAGGAAGAAGCAGGCTCATAGTGGAAGAGCCTGATGTGGGGCTCGATCCCAGAACGCCAGGATCACGCCCTGAGCCGAAGGCAGACGCTTAGCCGCTGCGCCACCCAGGCGCCCCTCAAGATTGTATCTTGAATGGTATAGGTCTGTTTTCATTGATCTTTGGAGGGGTACTCTCTGCCTCTTGGACATGAGTGCTTGTTTCCTTTGCTGGATTAGGGAAGTTCTCTGCTACAATTTGTGCAAATATCTCTTCTAGACCTCTCTCTTTCTCCACCCTCTCGGGGATGCCAGTGATTCTGACATTGGAATGTTTCATTGAGTCAGTAATCCCCCGTCATCTACATTCTTGAGATTGGGTTTTTTTGAGCCAAGTTTCTGTTTTTTCCTTCTAACATCCCATCTTCCAGTTCACTAATTTGTTCTTCTGCCTCATTTACCCTGGCCATCAGAGCATCCAGTTTAGACTGCATTTAATTCATAACATTTTTAATTCCTGCCAGATTCGCTCCCATTTCTACCCTTCGAGATTCTATGTTCTTGTTAATATTTTCGTTAATATTTTTTTCAAGCCTACACATCATCTTGACCATTGTTACTCTGAACTCCACTTCTGACAATTTGGTTATATCCATATCCATTAGTTCTGTGGTAGAGCCCACATTCTCTGTATCTTTTCTTTGTTGGGGGGGGATTCCTCCTCCTTGCCATTCTGATGAGGAGTGGTTGCAGGGAGGTACAGAGCCCAAATTATTGACCAGGACCCAGGCAATGTGCACTTGTTTTATAGGGACCTTAGGGATGTGGGCTTCTTGACTTTTCAGCCCTCCTTCTGGGGGAGGGGCCTGCCACGCTGATACTCAGGCAACCCTGTTTGGGTAGAGTTGCCTGTCCCCTGCAAGGGGGGTGGGAATGGGCACAATGAGAACCGGTATTTCCGGGCTTTTGTTCTCTGGTGGTTTTCCCTGGCAGTTTTCTGTGACTCTTCCGTGAGCCAGAACAGCAGTGGCCATATCCTAGCCTCTGTCTCAGAACAGAGACATCACACACTGCTCTCCACTGACCTCTGCTGGCCACTTTAACTCTGTTTGTGTCAGTGATGCTAAAAACCCCTCAGCGTCCTGGGCCTTGCGCCCCACAGCCACTCTCCTAGCCCTCGCTTCCAGGGCCGGCACATCTCTGTCCTTTGTGCCTTTAACACCACCAGCTGCCACCCCCCCCCCCCCCCCCCCGTTCCTGCGCGTGCTTCCAAGCTCCCAGTTTCAGTCTATTCCGAGTGTGCGCTCCGGAGCTCCGGTTTCCAGTCTGGTTGCGCATGTGTTCCTGGGCTCACGGTGTCAGTCCACTTTCTCACGCACGGGTGCTGATTCGTGAGTTTGGCCCCGCTCCCCAATGCAGATGGCTACTGCTTCCTGCCGCCCAAGCAGGGCAGCTCCCTCCCCCTTCCGTTTATCTTCCGATATCTGTGCACGGATTCTCGGCTCCCCGCTTCGTATCTCAGTACTCAGCACTGGAGATGTTCATTTGTAGAGATCCAGATGTATCTTCCTAGTCTCAGGCTAATTTCGTGGGTGTTCACGATGATCTGGTAGATATCCAGCTGGATTCAGGGGACCAGCTGAAAAAAGGTCCCCTACTCCTCCGCCATCTTTTTCCAACCAAGTTTTATTTATTTTCACTCCATTTTTAGTCAGGTGACTCGAAGTTTAATCACCAATAGTAACATTCAGTAAATTTTGACAAAGGTATACAGTCATTTAGTCATCACCACAATGAATGTATAGTATTATATTCATCATTCCATAAAGTTTCTTCATGTTCCTAGAAATTAATCCCATACCCCCCTCCCAGCCACTTATAACTCACCTTTTTTCTACCCCTGTTGTTTGTTTTTTTCCAGAGTCATCTACATTAAATTCTACAGTATACAACCTTTAGAGTGGAGTGTTATTCACATAGCATAATGCAGCTGGGATCCGTTCTGAACATATCAGTAGTACATTCTTATCTATAATAATATGTGCTATTCTACTTTATGGATATACCAGGATATGGCTATCCATTCACCAGTCAATTTAGATTTGGGCTATTTACAGATTTGAGCAATAAAAAATTAAGCTGCTACAATTACTCATACACAGATTTGTATGGACACATATTTATATATTTATATATATGTTATATATATATTATATATATGTTATATATATGTTATATATATTATATATGTGTTATACATATGTTATATATGTATATATACATATAGGGTAAATATTAAAAAGAGTTGCTTGCTGCTTTATAAAGCTAGTACATGATTAACTTTATAAAAAACTGCCAAATTGTTTTTTTCAAAGTAGCTACATCATTTTTTCATTCCCACCTGTACTAATTGAGAGTTCAGCTGCTCTACACTCTTGCCAAAACAATGACATTGCTAGTTAATTTAATATTATGTATTCTAATCCATGTGGTGTAGTATCTCATTGTTTTAATTTGGTTTCTCTAATAACAAATGATGTAGAGAAACTTTTCATATGTTTCTTCGTATTTGTATACATTCTTTGGTGGAGTGTCTGTTTCAGATCTTTTTCTAGTTTTTATTAGTTTATGTTGTTCCATTTTAAGCGTAATCTAAGTGTTCTAGATAGAAGTCCTTTGTGAGATATGTGGTTTACAAATATTCTTCCCAGTTGCTAGCTTCTCTTTTATTCTATTAACAGTGAGTTTCACAAAACAGTTTTTAATTTTTTACAGTGTGCAATTTATCTTCATAAAACCAAGGTCAAGTATAGTTTATTTCAAGTATTTTTCAGTATGTTTTATAATTTTCCATTTTACTTTTATATCTGTGATCTATTTTAAGTTCATTTTTGTGTAAAGGGAGGTATGTGTCATGAATCATTATTTTGGCATATGGAAATCTTATTGTTCCAATCTTATTTGTTGAAAACATTCTTCATTGCATTGTCTTTGCAACTTTGTGAAAAATCAGTTGACATATTTAGGTGGGTTCATTTCTAGTTTCTCTACTCTTTCCACTAATGTGTCTCCCCTTTTGTGAATAACATACTTCCTTGATTACTGTAGCTTCATAGTCTTGAAATTGGGTAGTATGAACCCTCAGACACTTTTTGTTTTTCAGAATTGTCTTGGCTACTCTAGTCTCTTTGCTTTTCCATATAACTTTTAAAATCAGATCATCTGTATCTGTAAAAAAATCTTGTTACATTGGTCAAGATTGCACTGAATCTATAAATCAAAGAGCAGAGAGTTGACATCTTAATGTTTAGTCTTCCAATTCGTGAGCATTTTTTATTTTGCCATTTATTTATATCTTTTTAAATTTTTTATTAATGTCTTATAATTTTCAACATGCAAATAGTACATATATTGTTTGATTTATACAAAAGATTTCCTCTTTGAAGTGCTTTTCTAAATGGTAATTGTTTTTGAATTTTGAAATTCCATGTTCCATAGCTTTTTAAAAAGATTTATCTATTTATTTTAGTGGGAGAGAGAGAAAGGGAGAGACAGCGTAAGTGGGAGAAGGAGCAGGAGAGAATCTTCAAGAAGACTCCCAGCTGAGTGCAGAGCCCCATGTGGGGCTTGATCTCACCATCCATGAGATCATGACCTGAGTGGAGACCAAGAGTCCGTCACTCAACAGACTGAGCCACCCAGGTGCCCGTCATAGCTTTTTGTTAAAGAATGTGTAATTCTTACCTTCCTCAGCATGCCCATTTGTTGCAGTGGAATAATATATGTATTGCATTATACAGAAATGGATAGGAGAAAATTTTCATTCTTCTTTGAGAAAAAGTAGAAAAATCAGTGTTTTAATTGGATGGACTCTGGTTATAAGTGAACTGTGATTTCAAAGTAGGTATAGTTTCAGAAATGAACGTCGAGTTAAGGTTTTTGACACAACAGTTTGGTGCTTCCCATACCCAATATATGCTGCCTCCTAACAAAGTTAGCTGAGTAGTAAATTACACAAAAAGGAATGTGAATTATTTGAGCTTTAAAACACCTCAAAATGAGGAGCGCCTGGATGGTTCAGTTGATTAAGCATCTCTCTTTGGCTCAGGTCATAATCTCAGGGTCCTGGGATTGAACCCTGCATCAGGCTCCCTGCTTAGTGGGGAAACTGCTTCTCCCTCTCCCTCTGCTTCTCCCCCTGCTTGTGCTCTCTCTCTCTCAAATAAATAAAATCTTTAAAAAAAGCACTTCAAAATGGGCTATATTTATCTTTTTGTCCAAATCCCTGATTTTCTTTGATAACTGAAAAATGGCTGCTGCTGCTGCTGCTGCTTCTTCTTCTTCTTCTTCTTCTTCTTCTTCTTCTTCTTCTTCTTCTTTTTTAAATAAATTAGACACTTATTATGCTTGTTTGCTCTTCAGTTGACCTTCTTCTACTCTGCTTTCTATCACAGATAACATTCCCTTTGATATGTAGCACACCTGTTTGCTGGATAGGTCTGGTCAATAGAAGGCATATGTGGAAGGTAAGACTGGAAAGGGAGAAAGGAAACCAAAGTCGTCTGTTACCTGTCTCTACTCTCTGGCACACAGTAGGCCATGCCCTAGTTCTCATCAAATGGCCCTGATTTTGTATTCTAGTACCTCCTGCTGTTCTCTAGCTCTTAGGACGATAGGAACTTCCTGCTGTTACTAATGCCTGGGTTCCCTTTTAAGCCCCTTTCTGGTATGAAGCCTATCCTTTGTATTAAATTTCCCCATAATGAAATACTTAACAGTAGTTTCTGCCTTCTTTCTTGAACCATTTGTGATGCATTTTTTCAGTATTTATACTGTGAGATATTATGTAATATTTAATTTGAATATAGGAAGTGAAATTATCATTTTTGTCAGCTTTTACACTAGCATTTATATAACAAGGCTATCCAAATAAAGTTATTTTCAAATCATTTAAGTCATATAAATATGTTTTTGATCTCATCTCTATGTAACTAAATATAATATACTCTGGATGCTCCTAATTCATTTATGTGATATGTGTATGTTATATGATTCTATATATATAATATTTATATATCAAGAGTATATATATTTTTAAATTGAATCATTGTTTTCTCACAGTAGTACTGTCTGCTTTATGCTAACTTAGGAATTTTACTGTCATAAAATTTTACTGTCAGTTTTATGCTAACTACCTTAGGAATCATGCTCTGGATTGACTGTGTGGCTCATGAGAAGGAAAGGTTTTACAATTATAATATTGCCAAATGTACTAGATTTCCAATTCTTATACTAGCGCTGTGAGGAGAAGA
This sequence comes from Ursus americanus, assembly GCF_024610735.1. Classification (NCBI taxonomy): domain Eukaryota; kingdom Metazoa; phylum Chordata; class Mammalia; order Carnivora; family Ursidae; genus Ursus; species Ursus americanus. Next base: position 38,701,333 of record NC_142144.1, read on the forward strand.
GAAGGTTCTTGAGATGCTTTCACAAAAGATAGTAAAATGTCTCATCCAATTTGCACTGATAGGTTATTTTATTTGGATAAGAAATTAGACTAAGACGAAGGAAGAGTAGTGATAAAAGTCCAGGTTTACAAGTTGAAAATTAGCAACAAATGTGTAGCAAATGATGGATTTGAGGTCTAATTATAAAGCATAAAACAGTATGCATTATATCTTGGTTTAAAGAAATGTCTGGGGAAAGTGTATATATTGTCTTTCATAAGAAATTTATGCTTAATAGGTCTTGTGTTAATTTAAATAAGGTAGATGCTTTTGGCTATCAGGTTTTATTGTGAAATGATCTCTTTTTGCTGACCTTATAAAACCTGTGGAGTATTAGCAGTAAACAGGAGCAATTTTATTATGACTGGATAAAGATTTTGCATGTTTCTGTTTGGGAAAATGACTTACAGGCTATACTTCTTTTTTTTTTTTTCCCTCTAAAATTAAAATGTATGGATGCCTTTTATTTCATAGGATTAGTTTAAACGGTCTAGTCAGTTATATCAACACTCTGAAATAAATACTGAGATATTTTTGAGGGTAGTAGGTATAAGTTTGTTTATAAAGGGCATATTATATAAAGGCATATGTAAGATATTTGGAGTCACTTTTCAGATAAACAAACTAGTTTCTTTAAAAAATGAGTGCTTGGGATGTACCATTTCTTGAAATGTGCAGCCCTCTTTATTATATCTGATTTAGTATTTCAGGCTCAAGAGCATGGTTAAGAATTTTTCAGACAAAGGCATATTCCTATGCAATGATGCCACGTGTCTAAGTGATTCTTCTGTCAAGTAAATTTGGGAAAGGTGGCATAAATGTCCCTTTATCTTAGGGATTGACAACAAATTAATTAAAAAATATTTTTTACCAAGAAGTGTGTGTCTGTAAAGCATACATGCAGTTTTTGTGAGAGTTCCATAAGGGCAGGTTTAAGACAGAGTCTTTTCGTGCAAGCAGTAACCCAGTAACTAAGGTAAGAGAACAGAGAGAGATGCTTTGCATTTAACTGGAAGCCTCTCATTCTCTTTTGTAGTGGACTTGCATTGTGTAGGTCCTTCCCATATTATTTACTTTCCTTTGGGTTATTAGTACCTGATACCCATCTGGGAAACCATGCTAATTCCTCTCTTCAGAACATCCTGTTCTGTTAAATTAGATTTCTATGCAGTTTATAAAATTAAAGCATTTGACTCAAACCTAAGCAACCTGATTTCTCCAGGCTATAGTGAGCGATTGCTTCACAGGTGGGCAACCAAGAAGAAGAAATGAGACTTTACTATAAATCCGGTACAGCTCCCCTAACATGTTTCACATTTTCCCACTGAAGGGATGGAGGGGTAGAGAAGCTGCCAATATATTAACACAACAAAGACTAAACTAAACTGGCATAGCTACAGTGGGACAAGAAATGGAAAAAAGACAAGAAATGGAAAATAAACAAACAAAAAAACAGGGCTTTGATGAAATCCTTTTGACCGTGAGTCAAAGCAAACCCGGTGTCAGTACATCCTTCGATTTTTTAAGTTCCATGAGCCAATATATATTCTTTCATTTAAACTTATATAGATTAGGTTGTTTTATTTTATTTAAAACAGTGAAAATTGGGGCACCTGGCTAGCTCAGTTGGTAGAGTATACAACTCATGATTTTGGGGTTGTGAGTTTGAGTCCCATGTTGGGTGTAGAGATTACTTAAAATCAAATAAATTCTTTAAGAAAATCAAAACAATGAAAGATTTTAACTGGTAGAATATAATTTTGTGTTTCCCTTTCCCCTCTCAATTAGGGATATTTAGCTTTATATAGTGTAAGCCCATTTTTCTAGTTCGAATCTATATCCTATAGAGGACCTTCCTAAAAGTAAGTGCTTTCTGATTATATATCCGTTAATTTTCATACATGCTAAGGAAATAACTTTGGTTTTATTGTTATACATTGGTGTCACAGGGTATGATTTGTCTGCTGAGTTATAGAGATCAACCGGAAAAGAGAAAAGATATTTCCCCAGAGAAAAAAGTAAACTGCTAGTAATAGTGTAAGTTGGGGGGAATGTAGAGCAGGCAGGAAAAAAAAAAAAAGAAAAGAAAAAGAAAAAAAAGGTTCTTCATTGCAAGTCTCACATTGGCCAAGATAGGCTTATAGTATGAATTAGTTTTAGGGGGAAAAAGAAAGAAGAAGAACATGTGAAAATCAATCTTGAAATAGTTCAACAAAGTGAAACTGTGAAGCCTAACTGGAATATGCTTTGACATCGTTTGCAAACACCCAAAGACTTATTCTGTTGGAGAAACAGCATTCCAGGGTAGATGTGTCCTTTAACCTCCTCAATATCTGTTCTCCATCTCTGTTGGGAGGGGAAAAAAAAAAGAAAAAAAAAAAAAAAAGCTGTTCTCCATGTTCACAGAACCCTAAAATGACAGAGATAAAAACCTAGAAAGATTAAATGAAGAGGAAATAACTATTGTATAAAATGTGTTATCATCCTATTTTAACCGAATTCATTGGCATTTCTAGAGGGTATATTACTTGGAGAAAGAGATGAAATTTAATTTAAAATTAAACATTTATAAATTAAGACTAAAAAAATGCAAACTGAAAATTATTTTCTTAAATATGGGGGTCTTAGACATCTAATTGTTTCTGAAAAATGTGATGGAAAGAAGGAGCCATACAAAATGCAGGAGTGAATGTGATTGTTTTCTCAATGAATTGTGAAATTAAGAAAGTTGGAAATGGAATTAGAGATCAGAAAAGAGGCCTACCGAATTTTATTTTGTATTCCCCTTATTTTTTTCTATGGTAAAAAGCATCATATACTGAGAAGTTTTATACCTAGAATTTATCTCTATTTTACTTTCCCCCCAGTTTTTTAAGAACCTCTAGAAGTGTTCATAGTAATTTGTGATACTTACGATTGAAGGGTTTAAAACTTAGAAGATGAAGCACAGTTGTTAATCTAATATCATTCTTGTGTTGTAATTGAATTAAAATATGCCATCCACACTTGGGAATTGTTGAGAAATGGCACTTTTAATTTAAAAAGTCAGAAATATTTTTGTTAATGATATGAATTTACTACCATTGTTACCTCTAGCCAGAGATTGCTTCAGAGACACACCAAACAACCAGTTCCGTGTCCGATCCCATGTTTTTCAGGCTCTTAACTAAACCCAAAGGGAATCTGGAACACAATTTTATAGAGTATCCTTTCTTTTCAAATAGCAGGGAGAACAGAGATCCCATGGAGCATTGGAAAATGAATTTGTTATCTGATGGTCAAAGTTTAAAATTTCAGAATCACGATGATACACAAAACAGCATGGTCTTTTTAAATATATAATACTTAGATTTTTTCCAAATTTCTATATCTGTTTCTTCATTTCCAACTCTATAGTCTGTATATTTGCACCCATAAATTAAGTGAAGTTATGCTCACAAAATCACCAGTGAACCACATGTCAATAATGAGAACACTACTGCGATCAGATTGTCAGGTATTGCAAACAAAACAGATTACTCTGTCCTTGAAACTCTCTCTTGACTTCTTTGCCTCTGTTCTCTCCTAGTTTCTCTCCTGTGTTCCCACTTTTGAGTCTCTGGGAGCAGCATATGCTCATGTGCCCACTCCTCCGTGTTGGTATTTCCATGACTTTGTCCTAAACTCTCACCTCTACACTCTCTGTATTTCTCTCTGAACTGTTCGCTCTCAACTCTATGCCTTGATCTCCTGAACTTGAGATGCAGAGAGCAAAATGCAGTCTCATGTCAAGCAGGAGCCTGTGTCAAACAATGATGCAAGCAGTTAAGGTACTACAGCTAGGAGATACCACCGGGACCAACGTCCGCTGAACCCCCAGAACTGATAACGAGCAGAAGCAGGAGAGGGCTGCAGAGACTCAAAACTGATTAAATCCCTTTAAAAAGGGAAGGATTTTGGCAGCATACTATCAAAGACTCTTCAGACCTGACCACTTAAAAAAGGCAACTGCCACCAAAGACTCTGCCCAACTCATCTCCGAACGGAGCCGACATCCTTCACTGCTGGAACATCAGAAACAGTAAGTGTCCAGAGGTGACCCGGACCAAACCGAGGCCTTATCTCAACTCCATGCCCACAGACCGACTTCGCCTTTGGTTCCTTAACTTCCTGCACCCTTCTGTTATCTTGTTGTGTGGCTTGTCTTCTGCCCTGCCTTGTGTGCTGTGTAAGGAGCTAAGCTGAATCACAGGGTGAATTGTCATTGAGTTTGGAATCCTGAACTTCATAATTGTGGTTTAACTTTGCTTTATGATTGAATAAAGCTTCTGACATTGTGGAAAGACACAACTCATGTGTGCGCCTTCATAGCGTGCTCATGACATGAAACTTCACATTGATTTATGACTGAATAATTCCATTCATCTATATTATAGGAACCCCAAATGCTAATTTTTTTTAAATGGGAAGCAACGTCTTCTACTCCAAGGTATCACTTTTTCACAGTTCTTTATCTCAGTAAATAAAATTATTATTCAACCATTCTGGATCTGAAAAAACAACAAAGCAAAATAAAAACTAGGATTCATATGTGGCTTTCGCATCCCAATCATTCAGCCACAGCCAGTTGATTTCAAGGTCTTGCTCTCATGAAACTACAGAAACAAAACCTGATAATAAACAAATACCCCGAACATTCAGGAAATGACTTCTATTTCTGAGGCTTCGGGAATATTAAAAATGTAAGCAAAACTAAACAAGGTTTCAAAATATCGTAGTTTATATTATATTCGTATTACATATTTTACCTCTGTTATGTTTATTATTTTATCTTATTTAATTTTTAGTCCATAATAGTTTATTTATAATAATACAACACATGGTGCTTAGAAATCTGGAGTCTGGAGTCTGACTGCCTGAATTCAAAACCTTCTTTCTCTACCTATTTAGTAGCCTGTGGGAGTTATTTACTCTCTCTGAGCATGTTTCTTTATCTCTAAAGTGGATATAATCATAATGGTCATCTAATGGCTTATTTTGAAAAACATATAAATTAATACTTTAGACCTTGGCCCATTCTGTAAATGTTAGTTCTGTAATAAATGTTGGTTATCGTTATATTGTGCTGATAAATTTCTCAGGTCATAAATTCAGTTATATAGAAATAAAGCTTTTATCCTTTTTAAAATTTCAAGCCCATATTTTATCCAAAATAGACTGCTTTACCTTGTCATATAATGATTTCAGTAACATCAGGATTCGTTAATCAATTTAAAAATGAACTCAGCCTATTTAGAATTCCTATTATCAACTTTTTTATTTTTTAATCCTAAGGAGGTATCTAAATTCCAGGTGTTTGGGTAGCATTGTTGTATTTGGGGCACGTGGCTAGATAAGATCATCCTCAAACATGGCCATCCCTCCATACTGGTATTTGTATTGCTAATCAGTCCTTTATAAGCTACCATACCCCCATTGTATCTGTTTTCACCACTACGGTATTTCCTAATTCTCTCTCTCTTTCTAATTTTATAAATTTATACTCTTGGAATATATAATGTTCGTTCTAAACCTTTGGCCAACCTGGAGTGCAGGAAGAATGATGGAGTTGTCTTTGGCCCTCTTTGCCTCTGACATCATCACTGTATCATACCTTGCTCTGCTGAACTCGAGTTCTGGTGGCTCAAGCAATTCAAAGGAAGGCTCTTTCTCCTAGGTGTTCACCTGGGATTGAGATCTGGGTCTGCTTTTGTAAATCACTTCTTTGGAAGTTCTTTCACCATTTCCAATGAATCTTATTCCCAGGGAGAGAAAATGCAGGCCCCTCCTCTAAAATTCTGATACCATTAAGTCTATGTTTCTCTGCCTTTGTTTTTCAGTTTCCAGTAGCCTCAAGGCATTCCTCAAAGGGAAGGGAATGGGATCAGGGCAAATGACTTAACAGTTTTTTTCCTTAAAGTATTTACTGTATATTGGAAAATATTTTTTAAACTAAAATCTAATATTTGATTTTTTTTTCTGATTCTTCTCCAATTATTGACTTTTCAAGCAAAGAAGGCTTTATTACATGTTACATTTATAACGCTATGTTAATTCTTTTTATCACTTTAGAATGTATTATTATTTTAAAGGCCATATCCTATTATTACCCTTCTCTAAAAAAATTCTATTTTAGACAATGCATATTTTAGATAAATCTCTCATATTGTAGCTAAAACCTGTTTCCTTAAAGGATAGAAAATATGTATGTAGTTGGTTTAATTTAAATTCTATCCCATCCAAATTCTCTTTTCAATCTTTTTCCATTTCCACTTACTTACTAAATGAGTTTAGAAATTGGAGAAAATGTTAGAATATTTGTCAACATTAAATTCGCACAAACCTCTCGCAATAAATCTGACAGATTTCTTCTCTTTTGCTAGAGTTTGATTATTTTAATATTGTTTTTACACAACACTGATTCCTTTCGTGCTATTTAATACATATAAACTTAAGAGATCTATACTGGGAATTCTATTTTCTTTTTGCAACTGGGACAATGTAAAAGAAATAAAATATTCTGAATGTCATTAGTCTCCAAAGCATTCAGACAGGGTAAGTAATATTTGCTCTCCATTGTAACATTGTTGGCATTCTCTACGAGCTGCTTGTCTTCTATAAGCGCCTCAGTGAGAATTTACTTCAGCTTAATATCTGAATTTATTCTACATATATGCCCATGCTTTCTACATGATTAGTTAAGTGCTACTGTGGAGACACCCCTGGGATTTTTAAGGGAAAAAGCCTTTGAATAATGTGAAAATAACAACGGTTTTTGTTTGTCAGTTTGAGAATGACTGCCAAGGTCCATTACATCTCCCAGAATGTTCCAAGACTTGAAGCTCCTCCCATTTTCCTATCCTCCGATGGCACCTCACAAGGCAGTAGGAACCTATTTTCTTCCTGGCAGTTGAATTTTCTCAGAAATAAGTGGATAATAGTAAGTCCAGAGGTCAGTAGGTTCTTGAGTACGTGTCATTACCATGCATGCATTTTAAGAGTTAGTGGCTGCTGAACACGAGAAGAGCTGCCAAGACATAGTAGCTATTCCCAAGTCTTACAGAACTCTCTCAGGAGCACGAAACTGAGGTTGTAAAGTGATAATTTGACATTCTCACCAGTATTGGAGCAGCTAGGGTTTCTTCCCAAAGAGCACCTAAGCTTTTTCCCTGAGCAGTTTCAGTTTGCCTCTAGCCTTCTGTCCGCTACAGGGCTTGTCCCTGAACCATTTTGAAAGCCAAAATGTTTCATTTCTGAATTGCTAAACCCCTGGAGAGCATTGTCATATCAAGAACAAAACTCTTATATTCATTATGGAAAAGGAGCTTGTCAGCTCAAACAGTGTGACCTAGGACAGAAAACCCTTAGCTTCCTGTGGAGAATAAGTGCATACTCAGAGTTGGTTCTTTGGGATTGAACTCATCAATGCCAAAATGTTCAGGGATTAGAAGCCATAATGTAGACCACTAGGTCCTCATAGTTCTGGTTTTAATGATGAATTCCAACTATTATTCCAACACATTTTCTACCCATTCATTGAACCCTTATATTTCAGTTTGACAAAATTAAACACATTCCTTACCTCTTACATGAAGTACAGAAGTGTAGACTAACTTTACTCATTTCCTCTAATCTACAGAATTAACCAACACTGAAGTGTTTCTTTCAAAGAAGCACCTCTTCTATTTGAAATATGATGAATATGAATATGAATGGAAATATGAATAGAAAATTAAAGCTTAATATGCATAATTGCAGTTTACTTACAAATTTTGTATTAAATAAATATTACCTCTAAGAGAGAATTACAAATATATATCTACCAATTTTTACTGTTTCATGATTATCTGATAACATTTAATTGTTTATCTACATCATTTTAACATATTATTACCAAATGTTTTATCCATTTTATTTTAACCTGGTAATACCAACTAATCTCCTAAATTATTGGAAAGCTGTTTAGGACCCAGAAGAATGAATTTATGCTATTATATTTTTTTCAGAATTTTATCAGAATGCAGAAAGCTGCATTCTGCAGTGATTGCTGTCCACCATGGCCGTAGATCACTCAAAGCAGACTTTGTCTGGCTTGCCTCCCTCAATCAATTTTATTTTTCCATTTAAAAAATTGTGGGGGTTCCTAGGTAATTTGCTCAGTGCAGATACTGACAACGGTGGAGAGGGACATGAAAAAGAGGACCTAGAAAGAAAACATGAGGTATTTTCTGAACATCTTAAAACCCTGTAGGTTTTTTTTTTCTGGAGACTAGAGCCAAAGCACAATGACGTAATTCTGGCAACTTCTACTGACCTAGAAGTCAGTTAATCTGAATTAAAATAAGGGTCATGAGGGAAATATTATTCTAAAAAGCACATGTTAAAGTTGCTCAGCTGTTGTGAAATAGCCTTACTGACACGAAGTATCAATGATCAAAGGTTTAAAGTCAGTGATATAGAATGGACTACAATATGTATGGCTTTTTAAAGGAGAGACACTGTTTCTCAGCAGTTCACTGTACTAAGTACAACTTGATAGCATTAATTGCTTGAAGAGAAAATTAGGAACTTTAATGAAATAACCTATTTTAAAGAAAAAATAGTTTATTTCAATTTATTTGGCATGTAGACTTTAAAATAGGTGGGCAGGGGCGCCTGGGTGGCACAGCAGTTAAGCGTCTGCCTTTGGCTCAGGGCGTGATCCCGGCGATCTGGGATCGAGCCCCACATCAGGCTCTTCTGCTATAAGCCTGCTTCTCCCTCTCCCACTCCCCCTGCTTGTGTTCCCTCTCTCGCTGGCTGTCTCTATCTCTGTCAAATAAATAAATAAAATCTTTAAAAAAAAATAAAAAAAAATAAAATAAAATAGGTGGGCAATAGTTTGAAAGCTATTTTTAAAGAAGTAGTAAGAGAATCAGTCTTATAAACAAAATAATAATGTTGTTGAAAACAATTCAATTCTTTACCGCAGCTAATTTCAGACATTGAAATGCTATCTCAACACTTAGAAGAAAGAGCAACAATGCCCGTTTTCTAATGTTAAACAGTTTCTGTTAGTGCATTTATTTGGTTTTAAGTAACATTTAAAAAAATTTTTGATTTCCAAACAGGGCTAATTATAAAGAACAGAAGAGTTTCACAAGTTGAAGTAAAGGTAATAGGAAAAAAGTGCCATCATTTCTTTTATCAAAAGCTTTCTACATTATTTCTTATTAGTCCAAATTTTCTAGTTTTACAATGCTTCCCTCTTTTACAAAGTCCTGATTAACCTAAGATATCCAGTTAGTGTAAGATCAGGGCTAATTATAGCTAAATGCGAAGGTGGCAGTATTCTATATAATGGCCATTGGCATAGTGTTTTATTATTTGAATCAGAAGGCAGAATATACACAATCAATGAGCATATCTTTAACATAGCAATTGTTTTCTTAATCTATTTCTGTTCCCTCTTCCTGCCCATGCTCACCCCATCTTCAGGCCACACAGACCCACCTTCAGTCACTGCACATGAGTTTACATGCCTATATAAACAGAATCATACAGTATGTATGCTTTCTAACTGCAATTATTTTTTTTTAAGATTTTATTTATTTATTTGACAGAGATAGAGACAGCCAGCGAGAGAGGGAACAAATGTAGAGGGGGGTGGGAGAGGAAGAAACAGGCTCATAGCGGAGGAACCTGATGTGGGGCTCGATCCCATAACGCCGGGATCACGCCCTGAGCCGAAGGCAGACGCTTAACCGCTGTGCCACCCAGGAACCCCCTAACTGCAATTATTTTTTTAAAGATATTATTTATCTGAGAGAGGCAGAGGGAGGAGCAGACTCCCCACTGAGCAGGAAGCCCAAAGCAGGGCTCCATCCTAGGACCCCAAGATCATGACGTGAGCCGAAGACAGACATTTAACTGATTGAATACCCAGATACCCCCTTCTTGACTGCTTTTAAATACTCAGTGTAATTGAGATTTAGCCATGTTAGTGTATTAACATTTCTATTTTTAATTCTGAGTATTATGCCATTATATATACGTACACCACTCTGTGACAGCATATTCATCTGTCAGTGAACATATGGATTATTTCCAGCTTTGACTATTACAAAGAAAACTGCTATGCACATTCATATATAAGCCAGTGAATGGACATATGCTTTCATGCCTTCATTTCCACTAGCAGTGGAATGGCTTGATACATGGTAGGTGTGTGTTTAATTAAAAAACAAATAAATAAATTGACAAACCATTTTCCAACTGTCCATTTTATATTCACACAACAGTGTTTAAGAGTCTCTATCTCTCTACATTCTCATTGACATTTGATATAGGCAGTCTTTAATTTTTGCCTTTAGAATAGGTATGCTGTTTCATTGTGGTTTTAATTTGCATTTCTCTGATGGCTAATGATATTAAGCATTTTTTTTAAGTTTTTGTTTTAATTCCAGTTAATTAACCTACAGCGTTATATTAGTTTCTGGCGTACAATATAGTGATTCAGCAGTTCGGTACATCACCAGTGCTCATCACAAGTTTACTTCTCAGTCCCTATCACCTATTTAACCTATCCCCTCACCCACCTCCCTTCTGGTAACCATCAGATTGTTCTTTTTAATTAAGAGTCTGTTTCTTACTTGTCTCCGCCCCCTCTCTTTTTTTTTTTTCACCCTTGTTCATTTGTTTTGTTTCTTAAATTCCACATATGAGTGAAATCAAATGGTATTTGTTTTTCCTTGCCCAACTTATTTCACTTAGCCTTGTACTCTCTAGCTCTATCCATGTTGTTGCAAAAGGCAAGATTTCATTCTTTTTTATGACTGAATAATATTCCATTGTATATATACACCACATCTTCTTTATCCATTCATTAATCGATGGATATTTGGGCTACTTCCGTGTCTTGGCTATTGTAAATAATGCTGCTGTAAACATAGGGATGCATGTATCCCTTTGAATTAGTGTTCTTGTATTCTTTGGGTGATATTAAGCATCTTGCTGTGTATTTATTTGCCATCTGTATATTTTTATCCATTTTTATTGGATTGCTTATGTTCTTACTGTATTTTGAGAGTTCTTTATATATCCTTGACACAAATATTTTTTCGTATATATGATTTGCAAATGTTTCTCCAGTCTGTGGCTTGACTTTTAATCCTCTTAACATTATCTTTCAAAGAGCAGAAGTTATTAGTTTTGATAAACTTCATTTTTATCAATTTGTGTCTTATGGATTGGGCTTTTGATATCAAGTCTAAGAAATCTTTGCCTGACCTCAAGGTTTAAAACGATGGTATCCTATGTTTTAATGTAGAAATTGTATAGTTTTAGATTTTAGATTTAGGTATATTATCCACTTATACTGCTTGTGTGTATATAATGTGATAACTAGATTGAAGTTCACTTTTTTTCCCCAATGTTCTCTTTTTCCAGCAGCATTTGGTGAAAAAACCAATTTACCTTGATATTAATATAGCTACCCAGCTCTTTGTGACTACTGTAAACACAATATATTTGTTCATAGTTTTACATGCAATCTAATTTTGTTTTTGTATTTAAAGTTGGTTTCTTGTAGACAGCATGTAGTCAATTCTTGTCTTTTTATCCAATCTTACAATTTCTGTCTTCTGACAGGGGGATTTAGATCATTTCCCTTTAATACAGCTTTTGATATATAATGAGGTTTAGTTCTATCAGCTTACTCTTTTTGTTTCTTACCTGTCCCATAAGTTCTTTGTTCCCCTTTTCCTTTAGGTCTGTTTTGTCTTCGATTGAGTATTTTTCTTTTTTATTATTCAGATTTTACCATCTTTGTTGGCTTATTGGCTAATAGCATTTTTTTTTCTTTTAGTGATTGCTTTAGGGTTTATACTATACAACTTTAACTTACCACAGTTAACCTTAAGTAATAGTAAACAATTCCAATATGAGAACATTATAACAGTGTATTTCCATTGCTATTCATTTATTGTCTGTGTTGTTGCATATACTTTACTTCTATGTGCAGTATAAACTATATATTATATTTATATTTTTGTTGAAACAATTATATTTTAAAGACATTTAAGTAATAAAAATAATTAAATATTTACCTGAAATAATATATTTATCCTATATGTATACTGTCTTATATTATTTGTTTCCTTGTTCATACCCATATCTATCTATCTATCTATCTATCTATCTATCTATCTATCTATCCATCCATCCATCCATCCATCCATCCATCCACATTGGATATCATTTATCTTCTGCCTTAGGACTCCAGTATTTCTTGTAATGGTGATGAATTTCTTCGGTTTTTGTATACTTGAAATAGCCTTCAATTTGCCTTTGTTTTAAAAATATTTTTTATTGTTTACAGACTACTAAATTGACAGATATTCTTTTTTTTGTCTCACTATATTATCAGTTTTGTCTACGAAACTCAAGGAGAATATGTTCCATCTTCCCCCACATCCATGAAACCTTTCACTGCAGCCTGGAAACTGTCTAGGCAATAAGCCAGGGTAATTTTAGAGCTTACCTTATTCATTGCTCTTATCTCTGGGATTGCTGTGCTTTGTTGCCAGAGGTCCAATGTTTTTCACACTGTTTCTTCATATGTCTTTTCTGTTATTGTAGCTGTGTCATGTGTAATGATAAATCTGCTGTCTGTTATTCCACCACGATTTGAAGCAGAGGCCTCATATCAATCAATTTCATAATCTTGGCAACACCTTTAGTAGAAAAGTAATTTACAGAGTGAACTAATATTCAAGCCAGAACTTTTCTTTGTATATTAGTGTACATATCTCTGAAGATTAATTTTATAGGTCAATTTGACTGGGCTAAGGACTGCCCAGATAGCTAGTAAAACATTATTCCTATGTGTGTATGTGAGGGTTTTTCTAGAAGACTTTAGCATTTGAATTAGCAGACTGAGTAAAGAAGATCATTCTCACCATTAAGGCTAGGCATCCTCCAATCTGTTGAGGGTCTGAATAGAACAAAAAGGCTGAAGAAGAGGAAATTTACTCCTTGCTTGGATTTTTGTCTTGCCCTCCAACATCTATGCTCCTGATTCTAGGAACTTTTGAACTTAGGCTGGGACTTACATCATCTGCACCCCTGAATCTCAGGCTGTCAACTCATACTGAATTACACCACCAACTTTCCTGGTTTTCCAGCTTACAGACAGCATTCATGGGTCTTCTTGGCCTTCATAATTATGCGGGTTAATTCCTATAATAAATCTCATTTATATCTGCATCTCTCTCTATATCCTATTGTTTCTGTTACTCTGGAGAACCCAGACTAATACAGCATCTTCATCACACCTTACTTCTGAAAGAATAAGAAATTGTGAAGAATCTTTAAGTGATGACAGAACTGATTGTGCTACAGTAATCAGTGTGATAAAAATTCGTAGGAAGTTACTGTACCAGGAAGCTGAAAAGTGAAGAAATTTGGTATGTTGTAGAATAAAAATAACATGTACTAGCAAAAAATAGAGCAAGAAGCACATACAGAGAAACTCAGATATTTTTTTAGACTTTGAACCTGTTGAATCTACTGCCTTTGTTTCAAATAATCATGAATATTATGAAGGAGAGAGAGATCAAAATATAAGGACTTTCTCCAAGTCATATGGAATTCATCTTCAGAAGAAAAAAGAAAATGTGTCACTTTCTGGAGACTGTAGCAGGATTTAACTAACAGCACATATTTTCAGGAACTCTTTAGTGTGAGAGCTCTTCTGAGAATCCTCATACTGGGCATTCCTTTATGTAACCTTTATGTGGCCCCAAGTCTATATTAGGTGTGAGACTGAAGTTAATTGAAATGACCTAAGGAAATAATAGAAAACTTTAATAATTTTAAATTATTACTTCCAACATATGTACTGATGTTAGGATGGAATTGTTAAGCCAGAACTTTACTTTGTATATTAGTATATACAATACTTGTATATTACTTTGTATTGTCAAAGTATTGATACCTAAGAAATCATCTTGCTACATATATAAAAGCAAAACAACTACTTTAAAAAATAAAAACTAAAACTCAATAGAAAAATGACTATATATACCACCTTTTTAAAATGTATGTATTTCTCTGGGGATTTCAGTATATATTTTAACTTATTACAAGTGACCTAATATTTATATCATTTAGACTCTCATGCAGTATAAAATCCTTTCAAATATAATTTCTATTTCTTCCCTCTCATATCCTGTACTAGTTTTGTTATGCATCATACTCTCAAATGTTGTAATCTCCCTAGTACAGAATTACTATTTTTATTTAGGCAATCAGATATCTTTAGAACAATGAAAAAGAGTTGCACGTTTTTCAATTCTTATTTTTATCCTTTCTTGTGCTCTTTATTTCCTTATGTAGTTTCACTTTCCATCTGTTTTCACAGTCCTTTTGCCTTAAGAAAAAAAATTTTTTAACATTTATTTTAGTGCAGACCTGTTGGCAGTGAACTCTTTCAGAATTTATTTCTCTGGAAATGTCTTCATTTCATTGTTACTTTTGAGCTATGTATTTGATGGGTATAGAATGGTAGGTTGACTTTTCTCCTTCAGTTTTTTTTTTTTTTTAAAACATTTTATATCTTTGGCTTCTGGTTCTCATAGTTGCTGGCAAGCAGGTCACTGCAATGTTTGTTTTGTTTGCCTGTAGGTAATTTTCTTTTTTTTTTTTTTTCCTTCTCTGGCTGAATTCAAGATTATTTTCTTTATCTTTGTTTTTTAGCACTTTAGATATGATTATTCTTGGATTATTCTTAATTTAATTTTTTTTTTTAATCCTTCTTGGGAGTTCTCTGAGTTTATTGATCTATGATTTGGTGTTTTTCAATAATGTTCAAAATTATCTGTCATCTCCTCAATATTTGTTTGTTTGTTTGTTTTTCCTGTTCTCTCCTCACTATCTTTACTTCTGGGTTTCATTTAAATGTATTTTAGTCATTTTATATTATCACTTAATTTTTGGATTCTTTTTGCATTTTTGTTTTTTGGGGTTTTTTTTTGCTTTATTTTTGTATTCACCTATTATAAAATAAGCTATTTCTTTCCTCAGCTCTGACTAGTTTGTTAATGAGCTTCCTGATATGATATAATTCTTCATCTTGCTGTCATGTTTTCATTTTTTTCTATCATTTGCATTTGACTTATTTTTTATCTTTGCAGAAATTCTCCATATCTATGCATGGTGTCTGTTTTTTCCCCTGGATTCCTTAACATTTTAATCATTATTATTTTAAAGTATTTGCATGTGAGTTCTAACATCTGTGTTATCTGAGTCTAATCCTGTTGATATGTTTATCTCTTGACAATGTTTGTTTTGTTTTGTTTTGTTTTTCTTCCTTTTATATGAGACTCCTCATCTCTAAAGGGAGGCAGAGCATCAGGTATAAAAGAATAGTAGATCATGACATACATATTTATGCCCAGGGCAAAGGCTGAGTTAATACATTCAGTTGTTGGCCTGGGGTTGGTTTTGCTGTGGTTGCTGTTAACATTCAGTAAACCGTGTCATTAAAATTCCTCCAGTAGTAGGCTGCTTCTGTGTTGTGCCTAGGGTGTGGCATGGAGCTCGGGAGGGTATATGTTAGTGTTCTTGTGACACAATGTTCTTTCAACAGTGTCTGTATGCCTGTGTCACAGAGAGGCTCTCTCTTCGCATCCTGGCTACTCCTCTAGCCACAGAACACCATTTCCGTGATGAGACACAAAATCGATGTTGGAAGCAGGAGGATGAATCATGGCACTCGTAAGCTAGCCTCCGTGTCAGACTCAGAAGTGAGGCATTCACAGCACTCCCTAACTCTCATTCTCATGGGTACCAAATGATGTCTTTTATCTATACTGCATTTTTGTAGTTAAAAAAAATGTATCCCTCCTTCATCCTCAGTGTTAATAAGCCTCTGCGTTGTATCCTTGCGAGTTTCCTTCTCCACACATAAGGGGAAATGGTTTTTTTTTCCTTTACCAGGAGCAGGGTAGTTTTGCCTGAGACACTGGCTGGAGGTGTTCCCACCCTCCACAGCAGTAGCACATCTCTGCATTGATTAGTTTGGGATACCGGGCCCAAAAATATTTCCTGTCCCTGTAATGGCACGAAGTATTTTGCTCTATACCTCCCTGCAGAGCAGTGATCCTTTGCTTGGACTCAGAACCAGAGGAAGGGAGAGTAACTTAGGCCTTCCTGAGCTTCTGTAAAGGCTGATGTGTTTTCTTCTACTATCTCGTTGACACAGTGGACTTTTGCTGGGTTCATGCTATCAGATAATTTCCTGCCCTTTTCTCATCAACGTATGGTATTTGATTCCTGGGAGAGAAGCAAATGCTCATATAATTACATATTTTGTGTCTTCATTTTTCTTATTTCAATAATGATAAGTTGAATTGGATCATTATTTTTGATTTAAGCTTCTTGCAACTCTGACATTATTTTTCTTAAGTCCCAGTTTGGTTTTTCAGCAGTAAATCAAGTACAGATAGTCATCATTTATGTGAATAAAGTGTTTTGATTGAGAATAAAAGTGCCAGTATATTTGGGATATTAACCTTAGCACCAGATGGTGAAGGTTCAAAATGTAAAATACTCTCTAGACTGAACAAAAAAATGGCTCTTCGAACTATTGTCCCCTTTCAACAAAATACCACTCTTAATGCTTATGATCTCATGTCTAGATTATTGTAATAATTACATACCTGATCTTCCCCGTTTCATGTTCTCTCCCTTCATGTCATTTTCTTAAAAATTGCTTTGACTGGTTAATCTCTCCTAAACAGTGATAGACCCTGTGTTTTTCTCACAAACTCATCAGGGTCAATCTTACCTTTAGATTCTTTCCAACCCTTTCAAACTGCAGGTGAGTAGAAGGATTTCCTGTAATTTCTTCTGATGCCACAAGGCCTTACAACATTTTTCTATCCTTTTTGCTCAAGTTCACTTGTGAATTCTGATATTAAAACATTCATGTATTTTTTTTACTCTGAATATAGAATTCTTTCACTTTGAGGATAGTAGTCCCCTAAAGTGAAAATAAATTTTTCTAGAAGCAGTTAAATATCTTACATATATCTTTTGTGTTCATTCATGGGCTGGCATAAGGAGAACAGTGTCATCATTATTGCAATCCAGTTTTCCTGCATGTACTAAAACAATGGTAAATATTTATTGAGAAATTAGTATATGCCAGGGACTATGATTCATTTGATATACATCACATTTTAAGAACTGAATAACTAGGTACTGTTATTACTCTTGTATTACAAAGAAGACTATGGAATCATAGAAATATTAAGTAATTTGCCCAAATAGCATAGGAATATTGGAATTCTGAAATTCACACTATGCTGGACATACAATGATAGGAAAATCAATGCCTGCTAAATGTACTTATCAAGCCATCATAGATGTTAAGAGGCCTCTGAGTTGCTAAGCTCAAGTTCAATCCAGCTTTTAGGTTGTGGCTAATGTGGGATAAAATTTTCTATCTCATATATTTCTACTTATATGCTTTATTTAACATAACACTGGGATTTCAAGTCAATTTAAACACTTCAGCAAATTAACTTATTCATGATTCTAAATTTATTTTGAACATACAAATGTTAAATAATACCTCTAATTTAAATTACATTAGCAGAAAATAATTCTGTTTAGTTAACAATAACAGAAAGGGTCATTGCCTCTCTCTTTATTTTTCTAGGTTACTTAGAATCCTTTATCTATGAGACACTTTTGGAGCTCAGCAAATACATCTGTCATGAAAATTAGGTATCAGAGGAACTGCTTCATCTAAGATGAAATATTTCGTTATTGTGATTTAGGTTAAATAGTTAACTACAGTTTATAGAGGTTTTATACTGATATATAGGCCCTAGAGGGGGAGGGGGTTCCACTGAGAATCTGTGCTGTCCAGTCAGGAATCTCAACCACCTTTATTCTTGGGAACCCTGGGAGCTTGGCCATACACAGATCTATCTGAAAAAAAGTTGTGAGGTTATAACTTTGGGAAAAATGCTTACGGCCCTTCAGTGTTTCTATATTTTCCCCAGACATTTTCCTCTAGAAGGGCATTAAACTTTATAAATATGTTTCACTTGAAGAAAAATATTAAGATCTTTCTGTAAATTATTTTTTAAGAGCAAAGCATTATTCCACTGAGGCTAACATTGCATGCCCAACACATTTTCTTTTTTTAATCCTGTAAAGGTAGGTGATATAATTAATGGAGAACCAGTTGCCTCTTGAGTAGCTTAGAACTCAAAAAGAAATGGCTCTAGAAGAAGCTTTTTGATTTTTTAAAATTGTATGCCATTAACTCAAATTTGTATAGCATCTCATTAAACATAAAAGTTCAGATGATTGGTTTAAAGGACTGAAATCCTATTAAGAACAAAAATTCTATCAGATAATGAAATCAGGTCAGTATTATTTGAATTGCATTCTATTAATGCAATTAATAGTAGGCAAAATTTTTTTTTTACTTTCTTTAATATTTTACTTATATGACATAGGCTGTATGATAATGCAACATTGGACCACTTAATAGTGTTTTTTCACACTTCCATTACCGGAACTAGGAATACAATAATAAGGATAAACAAAATAGTCCAGTTTTATAAATTTTTATAAATTTTTCCTAACAAATCTGATTGAAAAATGTCAACTGTTTATAGCCTTTTTTTGTCACTCTATATTAGAAAGTTTTGGACTACCTTATCTGAAATTATGATTCTTGAATTGTTAAATGTCTAGAAACATGTAAGATATTATCACCAAACTCTATAAAATATATTCTATGTCTATGCCAGTTTTGCATTTTTTATTCTAGTAAAATAGACATAATATGAAATTTACTTTTTAAACCATGTTTAACTGTATAGTTCTGTGACATTAACTGTATTCACACTGTTGTGAAGCCATCACCACCACCCATCTCTAAAACGTTTTACTTCTCCAACGAAAACTGTTGCCCATTAAATACTAACTCCATTCTTCCCTGCCCCCTAGCTCCTGATAACCACCATTCTGCTTTCTGACTCTGTGAATTGACTAACTCATGTAAGTGGAGTATACAATATTTTTGTCTTTTTGTGACTAGTTTATTTCACTTAGCATAGTGTTGTCAGGGTTTATCTATACTGCAGCATTTGTCAGAATTTCCTTTCTTTTTAAGGCTGAATAATATCCCATTATATGTATATAACACATTTTGTTTATGCATTTATTTGTCCAAAGGCACTTGGATTACTTACCTCCCCTCTAGTAACCCTTCGGTTATTGTGAATAATAACTGCTATGAGCCTGAGTGTACAAATATCTGTTCAACTCCTTGATTTCATTTATTTTGGGGATGTTTTTGTATTTTTAATACAAAGTAAAATACAGTGTTTTAAAATTTAAAAAAGCACTATGATAGCAAAACACTAGAAAGTAGGTTCTAGGGAAAAAAAAGGAGAAATTGAAACACAAGTCAATAATCAGTGTAAGAGAAATTCAAGAGGAAGAAATTAAAGAGAATATTAACGTAGACTTAAAAGTGGTTACAGCAATATATAGGCAATTTTCATATGTAATGATTACATCTACTTTGAGCTGGTATTTATATTCTTTTATTATTCCAGTTTTCTAAAAGGATAGGCAATCTGAGGGTTTTGTAACATTGTTAAAATCACTGAACTGTGACTTGTATTTGTATACATTGACCTTACAATCATGCTGAGTGGTATTGAATAAGATTATAACTTAATATATGAAGAGTCAGTATCCCAAATTTAGGAAAAAAAAATATAAATATAAGTATTTAATTTTGAGGTTCAATTATATCATCCACTTAAATTGTCTGTTAAAACTATCTGGCAGTGAATAATAAGAGAAAAAAATTAAAACAACAGTAGCATTTATAATAGTGTCAAAATATGTAGTACTTAAGAATAAATCGGAAAAAAGATGGGGAATATCTGTACACTAAAAACTACAAAATATTGCTAAGAGAAATTAAAATTATTTATTTATTTTTAAATTTATTGTTTTTATTTAAATTCAACTTAGTTAATATACAGTGTTATATTAGTTTTAGGTATAGAGTATAGTGATTGTACCCTTCTGTACAGCAGCCAGTGCTCATCACAACAAGTGCACTCCTTAATCCCCATCACCTATTTTACCCATCCCCCCACCACCTCTCCTCTGGTAACCATCAGTTTGTTCTCTATAGTTAAAAGTCTGTTTTTGTTTTGCCTCTTTTTTTTTTTGTCTTTGCTCATTTGTTTTGCTTCTTAAACTCCACATATGAGTGAAATAATATGGTATTTGTCTTTCTCTGACTGACTTATTTTCCTTAGCATAATACTCTTTCTAGCTCCATTCATGTTGTTGTGAATGGTGAAATTTCATTCTTTTTATGGCTGAGTAATATTCCACTGTATATATCTATAATTTCTATTTTTAAAAAAAAATTTAATTTTTTAATGGCATCTCGTGTGTGTGTGTGTGTGTGTATGTGTATGTATATGGCAGCTCTTCTTTATCCATTCAGCTGTTGATAGACACTTGGGCTCTTTCCATAATTTGGCTTATTGTAGTTAATGCTGCTACAAATATCAGGGTGCATGTATCTCTTTGAATT
Source organism: Ursus americanus (assembly GCF_024610735.1). Taxonomy (NCBI): domain Eukaryota; kingdom Metazoa; phylum Chordata; class Mammalia; order Carnivora; family Ursidae; genus Ursus; species Ursus americanus. The sequence continues at coordinate 38,722,019 of NC_142144.1, forward strand.
AGTATTTTTGTATTCTTTGGGTAAATACCTAGTAGTGCAATTTCTGGATCATAGGGTAGTTCTATGTTTAAATTTTTGGGCAACTTGCATAATGTTTTCCAGAGTGGTCGTACCAGTTTGTGTTCCCACCAACAGTGAAAGAGGGTTCCTCTTTATCTGCATCCTTGCCAACATCTGTTATTTCTTGTGTTTTTGATTTTAGCCATTCTGACAGGTGGGGGGTGATATCTCTTTGTCATTTTGATTTGTATTTCCCTGATAATGAGTGATGTTGAGCATCTTTTCATGTGTCTGTTGGCCATCTCTATGTCTCCTTTGGAAAAAAAAGTTTTATTCATGTCTTCTGTCCATTTTTAATAGGATTTTTCATTTTGGGGATATTGAGCTTTTTAAGTTCTTTATATATTTTAGATACTACCCCTTTATCAGATATATCATTTGCAAATATCTTCCCCCATTCCATAGGTTGCCTTTTAAGTTTTGTTGGTTGCTCCCTTCATTATACAGAAGCTTTTTATTTTGATGAATTCCCAATAGTTTATTTTTGCTTTTGTTTCCTTGCCTCGGGCACCCTATCTAGAAAGAAGTTGCTATGGTTAATATCAGAGAGGTTACTACCTGTGTTCTCCTCTAGGATTTTTATGGTTTCCTGACTCACAGTTAGGTCTTTCCTCCATTTTGAATTTATTTTTGTGTGTGGTATAAGAAAGTGGTCCAGTTTCTTCTTTTGTATGTTGCTGTCCAGTTTTCCCAACACCATTTGTTGAAGAGACTGTTTTTTCCCACCAGATATTCTTTCCTGCCTTGTTGAAGATTAATTGGCCATATAGTTGTGGGTTCATTTCTGGGTTTTCTGTTCTGTTCCATTGATCTGTTTGTCTATTTTTGTGCCAGTACCATACTATCTTGATCACTACAGCTTTGTAATATAACTTGCCGTCCAGAATAGTGATGCCTCCAGCTTTGCTTTTCTTTTTCATGTTGCTTTGGCTATTTGAGCTCTTTTGTGGTTTCATACAAATTTTAGAGTTGTTTGTTCTAGCTCTATGAAAAATGCTCTTGGCATTTTAATAGGGATTACGTCAAATGTGTAAGTTGCTTTGGGTAGTACAGACTTTTTAACAATATTTGTCCATCTAATCCATGAGCATGGAATCTTTTTCCATTTCTTTGTGTAATCTTCAATTTCTTTCATCAGTGTTTTATAGTTTTCAGATACAGGTCTTTCACCTCTTTGGTTAGGTTTATTCCTAAGTAACTTGGTGTTTTTGGTGCAATTGTAAATGGGTTTTGTTCCTTAATTTCTCTTTCTCCTCCTTCATTACTGGTGTATAGAAATGCAACAGATTTCTGTACATTGATTTTGTATCCTGTGACTTTACTGAATTTTTGTATCAGTTCTAGCAGTTTTTTTGGTGGAGTCTTTCAGGTTTTCTGTATAGTGTCATCTGTCTGCAAATAGTGAAGTTTGACTTCTTCTTTGCTGATATGGATGCCTTTTATTTCTTTTTGTTTTCTGATTGCTGAGGCTAGGACTTCTAGTACTATGTTAAATAACAATGGTGGGAATGGACATCCTTGTCTTATTCTTGACTATAGAGGAAAAGCTCTAAGTTTTTCCCCATTGAACATCATATTAGCTGTGGGTTTTCCTTTTTCTTTTCTTTTTTTTTTTTTTTTTAAGATTTTATTTATTTGAGAGAGAGAGCACAAGCAGGGAGGGGGCAGAGGGAATGGGAGAAGCAGACTGCCCACTGAGCAGGGAGCCTAGCGCGGGACTTGATTCCAGGACCCTGGGGTCATGACCTGAGCTGAAGGCAGACACCTAACCAACTGAGCCACCCAGTCACCTAGCTGTGGGTTTTTTGTATAAAGTCTTTATTGTGTTGAAATATGTTCTCTCTAAACCTACTTTTTTGAGGCTTTTTATCATGAATGGATGTTCTACTTTATCAAATGCTTTCTTTTCTGACCACAATGCTATGAAACTAGTAGTCAACCATAAGAAAAAAATTGAAAAGACCACAAATACATGGCGGTTAAACAACATGCTATTAAACAATGAATGAGTCAACCAGGAAATCAAAGAAGAAATTTAAAAAAAAAGGAAACAAATGAAAATGTAAACACAACAGTCCAAAACCTTTCAGACACATTAGTAGTGGTCTTAAGAGGGTAGTATATAGCCATACAGGCCTACTTTAAGAAGCAAGATAAATCTCAAATAACCTTACACTTAAAGGAGCTAGAAATAGAGCAACAAATGAACCCTAAAACCAGCAGGAGGATGGAGATAATAAAGATTAGAGGAGAAATAAATGATATGGAAACTAAAACAAAACAAAATAATAGAACAGATCAATGAAACTAAGAGCTTATTCTTTGAAAAAAATAATAAAATTGATACACCTCTAGCCAGACTTATGAGAAAGGAGAAAGGACCCAAGTAAATAAAATCACAAGTGGGAGAGGAGAAATAACAACCAATGACACAGAAATGCAATTATAAGAGAATATTATGAAAAACTATATGCCAGCAAATTGGACAACCTGGAAGAAATGAATAAATTCCTAGAAACATAAAACTACCAAAACTGAAATAGGAAGAGATAGAAAGCTTGAAATTACCAGTTACCAGCAAAGAAATCAGTAATCAAAACACTTAACAAACAGAATTGCAGGCCAAATGGCTTCACAGGGAATTCTACTAAACATGTAAAGAAGAGTTAATACCTGTTTTTCTCAAACTATTATAAAAAGTAGAAAAAGAAGGAAAACTTCCAACCTCATTCTGTGATGCCAGTATTACCCTCATACCAAAACCAGATCAAGACTCCACTGAAAAACAGAACTACAGGGCAATATACCTGACGAACATGGATGCAAAAAAATTCTCAACAAAATACTAGCAAAGCAAATCCAACAATACATTAAAAAAATCATTCACCACAATCAAGTGAGATTTATTCTTGGGTTGCCAGGGTGGTTCAGTATTTGCAAATCAATCAATGTCATACACTACATCAATATAAGAAAGGATAAAAAACGATATGATCCTTTCACTAGTTGGTTTTCTTTGTTTTTGTTTTTTTAAAAATAAAATGATTCTAAAATTCACACAAGAATGCAAAGGACCTTGAATGCCAAATCACTTTGAAAGAGATCCACCAAATGTAGAAAGAACTAACACCACCTAGTTTCAAGACTTAGAAAGTTACAGCAATCAAGATGGTGTGGTACTAGTGTAAAGACAGACAAAGAGAACAGCATAAAGAGACCAGAAATAGATTCTGTGTATGGACACTTATTTTTCAACAAAGTTTCAAAGACAATTCATGGCATAAAGATAATATTTTAAACAAATGATGCATAATCAATTAGATATCCATATGCAAATTGTTGAGAGGGGATTACAAAGGGGAAGTAGGAAATTTTGGGGGTGATGGACATGTTCTGTTGTGGAGTGATTTTTTAATGGAAATATACAAATGTCAATTTTCATCTTGTACACTTGGCATATGTGCAATGTGTTACATGTTAATTATACATAAATAAAATTATGAAAATGTCCTCAAGATATACACTTAATATACATTTGACTGTGTGTAAATGAAAACTTCATACATAAAAAAACAATAAAAATATAATTTATAAAGCCAAAAGATGAATACAGGCAAAAGATGTTACCACTAAGATGTTTCTTCAGTGCATGCTAATAAGCTCCTTAACTTCAAGTGTTATTCATATGTGTAGAAGTAGTGGAAAAGAAAAAGTTTTTTGTCAGGTAGACAAGCAAATGATTTCTATCTAATGGAACAGATAAACTCCAAAGGTTATGGCTTCTGGTCCTATTGCACAGGAACTATGTTTGCAGCAATGTAATTAAACCATTGGCTATAAACAACCAGCATCTTAAATGTTCAATAGAATGGTTTTAACATGTTACTGGAAACATTGTTACTTAGTTAAATACTATTTTCGATATGTGCTTATTTTATATTTCCATAGAGTCATAATTTTACATTTTGTAAAGTGATACTTTAACAAATAAAATAATTAATACCTGGTATTTGGTGACTTATAATGTTTCAACTGTAGGGTGACTCCTCATCTACATTTGATTCAAATTTTATAAAGGATAGCAAATATAAAGTGAATTATATTAATAATAAAGCATGACTCTTAGAAAGTGTTAAAAACTGGGCCAGAGTCATGTTATGTTCCTTTTGTGTAAAACATCTAATTTAAGGGGGTTTTCTTTGAATTTTATTTGAATTCATGGCATGATGAATAGTATCTTATACTTCAGAAACAAGTACATCCTTAAAAGGTATTGTGATAAAAATGCCAATATGTATGGATCTCTTATTTCGTCTGAATTTTGATCAGCATGAGAAACAATAATACTTTTATATTATTTTGTTATACTGTCAAATTGCAATGCAATAACATTCACTTTACACTTTTGGAAAACCAATTTCACATTTCCAGCTTCCAGCAGGTTTTCTGTTATGACTTCAACTATAGTATCTTACCAAAAGACGCAGTCCTTACAACTTATAGACTATGTATTTTTTTTCTTTAGACAGATTTTTTGAAGTCCAAGTTAACTCCTCTTTGTCATTTTTTTAAGATTTTTTTTTTTTTTTTTTTGACAGAGACAGCAAGAGAGCGCAAGCAGAATGAGCAGGCAGAGGGAGATGCAGGCTTCCTGTGGAGCAGGGAGCCTGATAATGGCTCAATCCCAGGACTCTGGGATCATGACCTGAGCTGAAGGCAGACATTTAATGTACTGAGCCACCCAGGCGCCCCCACTTTGTCATGTTTTAACAAGGACCTTTACCTTTATGCATTTACTATTAAAAGGCAGGTGTTACATTGAACGAGGCTGCTCTTGGGTGCCTGGGTGGCTCAGTCCATTGAGCATCTAACTTAGTTTCAGGCTCAGGTGGTGATCTCAGCATCAGGGGATGGAGTCCTTCGTCTGGCTGTGCACTCAGTTGGGAGTCTGCTTCTCCCCTCCCTCTCTCTCTATGCCCCTCCCCCCATTCACTCTCTCTCTCTCTCAAATAAATAAAGTAAAATCTTAAAAAAAATTAGTCTACTCTCACATGTCACATAATGGAAGAAACAGCTACATGTGTCAAATCTGTAGTAACTACAAAATAGTCTATAATTTATTCAGTCTTTATATTTAATTTTGTATAGCCTATAATAGTGATACCTAACAGATAAGTTATGAAAATTAAATAAAAATGAATTCTTTCTAGTAGTATGGCTAATTAGATAACTTATAAACTATCCCAAATAAGTACAAACAAAATATTGGATATTGGATTTTTAAATATATATACTATTTATATATATAAATACACTTGTAAATAAATGTATATAATATATATATGTATATATATATGCATGTATGTATAGTAATATTTGTGTATGTATAATAATTGTGATATTAGTATCAAAGTATCCATAGGACCCCATTACAAAGTTACAAAAACATTTGGAAGTAAGCAAGCTCTCTATAAACTTTTATATATGAGATCTCGGGCTTCTGCTTTTCTGGCTTCTTGGAGAACTGAGAACAGGATAGTGATAAGGTTTTCCCCAAATGGAGTGTTTAATACACAAACATAAAGCTCAGTCTTTCAATGGAATACATTTTCATGGACAAGATAAATGAGAAATTTACCTAAATCATAGAAGGAGACAAGAAAATGTATTTCCACCTTGGAACTCAGTAGGAGAAAGTAAATTACTTCTGAAATTTCTAACCATAAGATGGCCATTATATAGGATTTTTGTGCCACTTCATGCTACTTAGTCTGAAAAATCTCAAGACAAAAAGTATTGGGGCCCCTGGGTGGCTTAGTTGATTCAGCATTGTAGACTCTTGATTTCAGCTCAGGTCATGATCTCAGGGTTATGAGATCAAGCTCAACATAGGGCTCTATGCTCAGCACAGGATCTGCTTGAGATTTTCTTTCTCCCTCTGCCCCTCCGCCTGCTGACATGCCCTCTCTTGAGCGCCTGTGCTCTCTCTCTCCCTCAAATAAATAAATAAATCTTAAAAATTTTTTTAAAGTACTTGTAGTTTGGTAGTGCTTCCAGAAGGATTATTAGCAGCAAATCTTCAGTTCTCTGTGGAGAAGCTTAACTTCCATCTAGTCCTAAAAGAATTCCTGTGGATAAACTTAAAATAACAGCTCATAGTTAAAACAGCAAAAACAACAATTCAACATAAAAGAATCATACAACAAATGTTAACATGACGTATCAGAAAAAAACCCACAAAGACTTAAAGAGAGCAGATTTATCAGACACTAAATATGAAAAAATATGTTTATATATTCAAAAATAGGAGAAAAACTTAAAAACATAATCAGGTACAAGAGTCCGTAAAGAATGACCAAGAAGATTTGAAATTAAGAAAATAGAGATTCTTTACAAAAAATAAATAAATAAATAAATAAATAAATAAATTAAATAAAGAAAAAAATAGAGATTATCTGAAAAATATAATTATTGTAAGTAAATTTTGCTTACAAGAATTTTTCTTCCAAGTGGGATACAGTATGTCATAACATGCCGACATTCCAACTGAAACAACTAAAAAAAAGTGAGGTGAAGTTTCCAAAATTATATTATAGTCCTTAGGGAGCTATGGCACCAAGAACTAAATGATTTTAAAATATCAGAGCGAGGAAAAACTCTTCTAAAATGATTTATTATTTCTACGTGCTTTTTCCCCTTGGGCATTTGCTAACTTCAGGCACCATCTGAAATTTGGTTTTGGCTTGGGAAGACCCCTGATTGATGGGCTTCAGAAAAACCAGCGCATCTTTTGGTTGTTGCAAGTGACTAGCTACAAATTGTAAAGATGTAGCCACTTAAAACTCCCTGGTTTCCTCAAGGGTCATTTGTTCAGTTTGGATCCACATGGGAGGCCAGAAAGCTAAGCCAAATGCATGGAAAAGGCAGAATGAAATCTACAGTTCCCTGAGGTTTAGATAAGCAAACAACAGCCTGAGGGAGGTGACCTGCTTCCAGCACATAGCTCTTTTTTCACTCAGGGAATCTGTCACATTTTGAAATTGAGTGGTCAGAAGTCTGGAGAATTAGAGAAAACATTTGAAGGGCAAATTGTTTTGTTGTTTTTATTATTTTAAAGGGAGGGCAGATATTGAATTTCTCATAGTTTTTAGGGCTAAGATCAAACAAGCCTGTGAATTTTTAATGAAAATCTAGGAGATTCACATACCAGAAAAAAAAAAGGACTAAAGCAGTTCATTAGTTTTCCTAAAACTGCAAACAAAACCGTTAAGTGTTTTGAGATTACCAGTTCCTTGTTTTTTTAATATATGAACAGACAAAACTTTTTGGTAAATGATTATGTGGTCAAGGGAGTCTTCTGCATGTAGGGTCCCACCATACAACCTAACATAATTAGACATATGAAGAGGCAAGTAATCATTACTAAAAAGTAAGAGGAAATATAAACAATAGAAGCAGATCCACAGGGGCATCTGGGTGGTGTAGTCAGTTAAGCATCCAGCTCTTGGTTTCAGCTCAGGTGGTGATCTCAGGGCCCTGACCTCAGGGTCATGCGGTAGAGCTGCAGTCCTCAGACTGTGCTTAGCGTGGAGCCTGCTTGAGATTCTCTCCTTCTGCCTCCCCCTACTTTCTTTCTTAATCTCTCTCTAAAATAAATCTTAAAAAGAAAGAAAAGAAAGAAGAAAGAAAGAAAGAAAGAAAGAAAGAAAGAAAGAAAGAAAGAAAAGAAAGCAAGCAGATCCACAAATGACTCAGAGGTTGTATATAGAAGACAGACTTTAAAATAGCTTCGTGGGCACCTGGGTGGCTCAGATGGTTAAGTGTCTGCCTGCTGTCAGGTCATAATCTCCAGGTCCTGGGATTGAGCCCCATGTCAGGCTCCCCGCTGAGAGCCTGTTCTCCCTCTCCCTCTGCCTCTCCCCCACTGTGCTCTCTCTGTCTCTCTAATGAATAAATAAAAATATTTTAAAAATAAAATAAAATAACTTTGATATGTTCATGAAAATATAGAAAAAATGGACAAATGAGATGAATATGTAGGTAAATTCAAAAGGGAATTTAACACTATAAAATAATCAAATAGACCATTTTGAAAAAGAGGTAGAGAACTATATCAGACCAGGATGGATTAACAGATATTAGACTTAACCTCCTACTCTAAACAAGAAGAAAATTGGAGAAATTAGTTTCCAGCATTGAACAGGGAAAAGCTAGGACAGGAATCACCCAACTTCTGCCTAGGGCACTTTCCAGATCAGCACAAGGAAGGAGGATACAAGTAGTACATGGTGATTTCATTGAGTTTAAGAGACTGGAGTTTGGAAAGGCACTGCTAGCTGGATTTTCAGGGAAAATAAACAAGAAAGAGGTACGTGGAGAAAAAAAGGTCAGAAATCTACAGAGATTCCTCTTGAAAATGTTACTAAGTATGTGAGGCATAGGGAGAAACTTCATACAGTTTCACAAAGGACTACAGGGCTGGGACGGGTGTAAACTGAACAATATGGGAACTGTTCACAGAGCTGAGAATCTTTTGTGTTCTAATCAACACTAAAAATATGCTTGAACTAAGAACTACAAATCCAAGGATATTTATTATCTAGGGCAATTTCACACATGCTTAATGGACTGCAGCTAATAAAGTGTACAGAGAAATTTTAAAAGATACATTAAAACAAGTCCAGTTAATCTCCCCATCAGAATATGTGAAACGTATAACAGGGACTTTGTCTTATTTCCTTCCTGAATCATCAATAACTTCAATATTGCGTATCTATAGCTTAGAAATGATTTGTTGTATGAAGCAAAAATTACTGTGTTATTTGATATACGTATTCAGCTATGTCCAGTAGTATTATGGACTGTCATTCCTAGTCTCTATTACCAAAGTCCTTAAAAGATGCTAAACTTCCTTGATTAAAAAAAAAAAAAAATCTCAGAAAAATTAAGTGACTTACCCAGGTCACACAAACATTAACTGCAAACTACCAAATTCATGGCTTCTGAAAGCTTCCCTAGAAACATTTTACTATATCACGCTTTCAGGCTAGATTACATTATGTGTACATTTTTCAATAAGCAAATCTAAACCATTGGTTCCCCTAACAAATCCAAATCAAAATGATACTCTTTAGCTTATTAATATGGTCATTCAGGGGACACCTCAGTGGCGCAGTCAGTTGAACGTGTGGCTCTTGCTTTCAGCTCAGGTCATGATCTCATGGGCCATGAGATGGAGCCCCACGTGGGCTCGGGCTTAGCATGTAGTTTGCTCAGGGATTCTTTCTCCGGCCCTTGCCCCTCATGCACACACATGTGTGTGCACACTCTCTCTAAAATAAATAAATCTTCAAAAAATATATGGTCATTTAGGAGTACATGAAAAGCATATTCTAAATTATGAATATAAGTGTATGTGATGATGCTTGGTTAAAACTCTTGCGTTTTCTGTATATCCTGCAGAAGATAAACTTTAATTTACTTCTCATTTTGTCTGTATAAATGTGTATGTTCCATTATTAAGTTAGTAAAATTTTTTTGATGATGTTTTACATGATAGGCACTTTTAGTTTTTCACATAATAAGTAAGTTATTGTTGATAATCTCTAATTATGATATCAACTGACTTTTTTTCTATTTGTTTATTAGCAGCACACCATATATGATAAACTTAATTTTAAAAATTAAATATCTGTGTGTAAATTTTGTTCAGCAAATTATTACAAATGGTGTACCTAATAAATGGAATTTTCATTTTAAATAGTTAAATAAATTCAAATATTTTTAAAAATATTTACACTGTAAAAAAAAGACAAACTAAGTTTCTAAAATTTTTATTAACTACCTTTAAGCAAATCGTATAATTATAAATTGAGAAACACCATGTGTATTACTGCAAAAATGAATTTAAGAAATATGGACACATTGATAAACTAGGAGAGGACGTTGAACACAATTGACACAGTTGACATAACAGCTATCTCTGAAGGTCATCGATGTCCAAAGAAGTTGTTTTAGGCACTACGTTTTCTTTCCACAATGATACCATCTTCAGTTTATTGCCCAAATATCTCTGGAGGTGTTCTTTTCTCTCCACTCATTTCTTTTTCTTCTTTCTAACCTTATGTACGTCAACATTGTCTTCTTTTTATGTTGTCTACATTGTCTACATACATTGCTATGTTGCTCACCTGAATTATTGCAATAAATGCTAGCATTTTTGGGGGGCCTCTAATGTTTAATTTAATAATATGTTATCCGCACAACTGCAAGAGTTAGCTTCTTAAGTTTTATAATGTTTTTCGATTGCACACATCTTTCAACAGTCTTACTTTCCCTGTTGATAGGAAGTCCAAACTTCTGTGTCAGGCAAATCAGGTGCATCAGATGTTTGTGCCTACCATCCTATTATGCTCTTTATTTATTACACTTACTCTACCCTTCCTTCAGAGTTTTCGTGGATTTCTTAGAGAAGTTTGTTTTATCCCTCAAGGTGTAATTTTCAGGCAAACGTTAAATTAGTGACCTGATATGCTTCTCTATATTATTCTGTCCACTGTACTGAGTGTAATTCAAGGCTAACAAGATATGTTGTTTATTTATTAATACCCAGATGTATTTAATGAATAGTCTACAGTAAGTGCTCAGTGAAAACTTTTTCAATTAAATAATTAATATGTGAATATATATACATTAAAGAAGGTTGAGTGTGTGCACATAACATACATGTGTTAAAGTTATTTTCATATAATTTTTAAAATTAAAAGGCATAGAGAACAAAATTAAAGCTGCATAAATTTGCCAAAGTAAATTCTCTTATTTTCATCAGCATGTTCAAGTGAATTGCTTCACAAGACACTGAACTGAAATAATAGTAGTTTTTCAAGTTTTCTCACCAATTTACAAAATCACTAAGTATTGAAAAGCCATACAATTCATATGATTAAGCAATATCGATATTTTGAAGTTTTGCCAAAAATAAGTATTGTTAACATCTTCACTGTATCTACCAACATTCTCACCATAGTACTAGAATTCAGAATTCTCCTTAGAGAATATTCTGAATATATTCAGAAACTATAAACACGCTACCATTTGTGCACATAATATGTAGTGAAGAAAGCTCATTTCCTCGTATCTTAACAAGTGGTTCTGCAAAGGATCAATTATTCCAAGCAATTTGAAGACTATAACCAGCCCTAATGTCCTTAAAATGAAGTATATTGGAAATTCAGCAACATTTAATTTGAAGATGAGACAATTTAACTGAGAATTTTCTGACTTCTGTATCTTTAAAATTTCAACAATTCCAATAGTAAATTAAGAAACTTTTTTTTCTCATAAGGATAATAATGGGGGAGAAAAGGAAAAAAAAATAGTCTGATCGATTCAACAGGAGAGAATTTTTATCATGTCTTTCTCATTTTACACAAGTTCTCTGAAATGGAAATGTCCTGTCTTCCTACTTAACAAAAGTGTTACAAATGCTTAATTTAGATGAAATAACCAAATTACATAGTTGCCCTTCAAGAATTTTTCCATTTCATGTAATATACTTTCAGAGATTAAAGATACACATTTTAAGTATAAATACTTCTGTGAATCTCCTCTATAACACTATCTTATAGATTTTGAAACATTTAATAAGTACTTTATTTTAGGAAAGTCTTATATCGGCAGAAAAATTGCAGGGGTAGTTCAGACAGTTCCCATGACCTCAGTCAGTTTGAGAATGCACTGATAAAACGGTTGACAGCATTACCAAGTTCAGTGTTGGTTCTTTTGTTTAGAGTAGAGCTGATGATAGGAAAGATAGTCCCAGAGTCTGGCTTATTAATAGCAATAGGGATGACAGATCTCCAGGGTAATAAATGTCAAATGGCAGCACCTAACTGCCGGAAGCCACGATGCTACATTTATCATAGCAGATGGCAAGGTTGGAGGGACTGCCATGGGGCTGTACCTGCAGATAATTCTGGTGGTGGTTAATAGAACATGGTGTTCTGTCCCAGGGGCAAAACACATGAAGCAAATGAAGATGCTACTTAACATCTACACGTAGAAGAAGGCACACTTCTAGGATCAAGAAGTTTAGAACAATTGCTCTAATAATAAGTCACAATCTGTTTTTGAATTTCTTAGTTTGAGTCAATATTCAGGTATGGAGTTTATTGACTGAAAAGGTGGCCAGGTCCCAAGAGGAATGGCCTTACAATACTACATCATGTATTTCCTATAGCAATTACTCCAGCCCTGCCCCAAAGAGACCTGTAACAATTTACTTAGTTGTATTTATTGTGGGCACAGGGCAAAACTAGAACGTGTAAGGACTATTGCACAGTGAATCTGAGTTGACATTGATAACTGGAGACCTAGAAGCATCAACCCCACACCCTCTTGGAGTAGGAGTATATAGGGGTCAAGTAATAAGTGAAGTCCCACATAAAGTTCACTGATTCAGTGACCCACCCAGTTTTAGTTTCCCCAGGCCCCAGATTTATAATTCTGACTCTGGGTCCTTGGTCTGTGGGATAAGAGCTGTCATGGTGAGGAAAGCCAGATGGAAGCCTCTGAATCTGTTCCTACCAGTAGTCAAGATAGTGAATAAAAACAATATGCATGCCAGAGTGGAAGGAAATATCAACAGTGGGCATAGTTACCACCTTTAAACATCTCAACGGTGTGAGGATTGTTGTCCTTATCATGTTTACACCTAATTAACCAGTCTGGCTTCTGTAGAAACCAGGATTCAGGAAGATGACTACTCGACCAACTGGCAATTCAAATCAGAGCTATGTTGCAGAATACAGTATGGTTGCTCAGATTAATGACGCCTCAGGTGTATGATATTTGGCCATTGATAGGAGAGATGTATTGTTCTATATTCCAGTTAGAGAAGAGAAACAGTTTCCATTGTGTTGAATGGACAACAGTATGCATTCACAATTTTGAACCAGGGCTAAGCTAAATATGTCATAATATACTCACAAAAGATTTAGACCACTTACATATCCCAAGAAATATCAAAACATCACATTAATCTAATGCACCAATAAGATCATGCCTTAGTATGCTAGATGCCATGATAAGACACCTGAATGGCAGATGGTAAAGTAGGGGACTTGCCACTTCAGCGAAAATTTTAGGGAGCCGGTGCTTAGGCATAACAGGACAATCCCTCCAAGTAATACAAATTGCTAATTCTCTAAGTTTCTAAATGTTGATTTAAACTTGATATATGTTATGTTTTCATTAAGGGCTTTGAATGAAAAATAGCCATGCTCTTTTTTTTAAATTTTTTTATTATAATAATATTTTTTTATTATATTATGTTAGTCACCATACAGTACATCCCTGGTTTTTGATGTAAAGTTTGATGATTCATTAGTTGCGTATAACCCCCAGTGCACCATGCAATACGTGCCTTCCTTACTACCCATCATCAGCCTATCCCATTCCCCCACCCCCCTCCCCTCTGAAGCCCTCAGTTTGTTTCTCAGAGTCCATAGTCTCTCATGCTTCATTCCCACTTCTGGTTACCCCCTTTCTTTATCCCTTTCTTCTCCTACCGATCTTCCTAGTTCTTATGTTCCATGGATGAGAGATGAAAAATAGCCATGCTCTTATAACAAAGACAGAGTGAATCTTAATCTGACCGAACAAAAATATATGCTAAGTGAAATAAGTCAAGCAGAGAAAGACAATTATCATATGGTTTCACTTATATGTGGAACATAAGGAATAGCATGGAGGACCACAGGGGAAGGGAAGGAAAACTGAATGGGAAGAAATCAGAGAGGGAGACAAACCATGAGAGACTCTGGACTCTGGGAACCAAACTGAGAGAGGGTGGTCAGGGGATGGGGTAGCTGGGAGATGGGCATTAAGGAGGCACATGTGGTGATAAGCACTAAGTGTTATAGACAAATAATGAATTGTTGAACACTACATCAAAAACTAATGATGTACTATAATATTTTTAAACATAATTAAAAATAATTATTTTAAGCATAATTTAAAAAATATGTTTATGTGTATGTATACATATTTTTATTTTATATATCTATCTATATCTATATCCACATAAAGACTGGGTGGCTCATTTGGTTTAGCATCTGCCTTCAGCTCAGGTCATGATCCCAGGGTCCTGGGATTCCCACATCAGGCTCTGTGCTTAGTGGGGAGTCTGCTTCTCCCTCTGCCCCTCCCCTCTACTTATGCTCTCTCAATCTCTCCCATGCTCACTCTCTCAAAATAAATAAAATATTAAATATATATATATATATATATACATATATATATATATATATATATATATATATATATATATATGTATATATATATATATATATGCAATCCACTAATCATTTACTTGTTCATTGAGCTTTCCCAATTTGGATAGCCAAATAAATATATATTACAATGAAATTATATCAAATTATCTTAATTTCATTAGAGATGTTATTTTTTTATTTTGGTTAAGTTTTAAGCAAAAGTTAAATTTAACTTTTTTTGACCTGATTGTCATAGAAATTCATTTTCTAGTTTGCTAGATTTCTCATAGTGCTTGGATCAGCAAGGACCTAAATATCATTTACTTCTTTCCAAATTAATTTAACCAATGAAACTGATTTTCCATGTGAAATATTTTTTAACTATTATAAAAAGTAGGTCAAAGCAGATTCAATCTTATTAAAATAAAGGTTGCAAGGAGTTTCTCTCTGGGGACTTAGGCATCTCTGGGAATACTAAAGCTCCACAGACACTGTTCAATTTCCGTGGCCTTATTTTAAAAAATGAAGAAAGCTTATTCATGAGAGCAACATAAGAGATACTGGCAGGACTAGGCATAGAGTTTAGAGTCTTGCTTTTTAATTCTAGTGTTTACATTATATCAGACTTGACATGCACTAATGATTCTAAGATGATAAAAGTCTGAGGAAAAAAGTATTTCCAACATGTATTTCAAAAATAATTCACTTAAAAAGTGTATTTATGGCTGTAGACATCATCCCACATTTGTGATTCTAGCCCCAATAAATATTTTCTGATATAGCAATTAGTTGTAAAGTTGTTTCTATTAGCACTTATTCTGTGGTACTGTAATTAACCCTTTACTTTCCATCACCAGCTGCAGTAGAAATATAAACAACATGAAAATTATTCTGTATTTTACATGGCATTGAAGTTGGAACTTAATTGTAACATAAATATTTGTTGAGTTGATTAATCTTATAGTTTTTGGCATTTCTTTATACCTTGTATAAACTGAAGGGATATTGACAAATAAATCAGTTTTTTTAGTTTTTGATTAATATTTGAAAGTTTTAAAAGAAATAATTTTCTATTTTATAGAATCTCAATTTCATTTGTTAATTGTACCTCTATCCCATCTATTCGATGAACCAAAATTCATTTCCAGGCATAGTTTAGGAAGACTATAATGCCTTGTGTGTAAAATGTGTTTTCTGAACAAATCTTAACTGATCAATGACCAGGCAAAGCTATTTTATATTCATAATGGCTATTAGAAACACAGCACAGAAAAAAATACAAAAATGTAATAAATAAGCAGCTTTATCCTAAATCTGATAGTCAAAAGAAAAGTCTTAATCTTGTTACTGGTTGCACATTAAGAAGTAGGCATGTGTTTTGTACATGTGTATGTGTAAATATTAGTTTATGTACATGCATAAGACTGGATTAATGTAATATGCTGGAGAATATGCAATCATATGCAGGAGGGGTACCTAATAATGTGAATTATCAGTGGTCCAAAAAGTAATTTCACTAAATTTCAAGAAATTCTAGATATGTCAGTATTGATCACCACAGAAAAGCATGGCCGATATTGTCCTAATTATACCAGGGATAAGAGGATATTCTAGAAGAGAATTACTTTCCTTGTTCTCCCACCAGCTTCTTTGTCTATAATCAGAGAATGTGTAAATTATCTTTGCAACTGTATAAATACATTTAAAATTAGGAGTCCTTTACTTAGTAGTTCTTGCCAATAAATCAGTTCTATTTTTATTCACATAGCTATACTTTCCATGCTTTTTGGAAAGAAACACTTGCTGAAAATTCAAATGCATGCAAATTATAACGTGGGTAAAGAATAGTTTTGTATGGAATTATGACCTAATCTGTTTCTTGCATTTGGAACAAATAAAGTCTCATGGTCCTTAAAAAGAATATTATTTTGAGCTAAGCAGCACTTTTTTTTTTAAATCAAAATAACTAGCATTCTAGCAATCCCTTTCAATATGCATAGCAAAGTTAGCCTTCTCACACATTACCCCTACCATAAACAACAAAAATCAACTGTGGAAATTTAAAAACATTTTCAAATATTAGTATGTAAAGCATGGACAACCATCCCCGTGACACCACCTGAGCTATCCCACCTTGTTGCCTTCTGCCCCACTCTTTCTATTATAATTTAGCTATCAAGAAGTCCCTTGGTGTCCACTTTCCAGAATCCACGTATGATAGGCATAAATATGATCCAGTTCTATAGCCTATAACTGAGTGACCCTCTCCCAAATTTTTGAGATTTCTGGTGTTTATTTTTCTATGGGGATAGTACCTGTGTCCTTGTATTGAGATATTCTTTTTTTTTTTTTCCCAAAATGTATCAGACTGTTCATAGCCACATTAGCGGTATCTCTGTACAAACCATTGCATGAGTTTTAGTCCAATTTCTTTGTAATTTGGGGGATTAAGTAAAGGTGCTGATAACATAACTGATTTTTCCTCCTTTAGATTTCACTTGTATCTGCTCCTCAGAGTCTTTTTAGAATTACATTTAAATACATAGAAATACATTTCACTTTCAGGCACTTGAAAAACTACCCCCCTCTTTTTATGTAAGAATCTTTCCATTCTCCTGAAGCCTTGATATCAAGTGTCATCAGGTCTCCAGTGGGGAAATATACTATTTCCAAATTTACCTCTACAAACCCAACAAAATGCTCAGCAAAACAGATTCCTTCATGGCATCAATGTCTTTCTCTCTATGAATAGAGTGTGGGATGGAAAATCAAACCAAGTAAACAGTGACAAAACATTTTCTATCACAATGGTACAAACTGTAATCTGGAGATGCTTCTCTAATACTCTACCTATTCTCTGAGAACTACAGTTCTACTTCAGAAGCATGAAGATTCTTGAGTAGTCTCTTCTCTGTTTAGAGTCTAATTCTGTATTCTCTTGACTGTGTCATGTTTCATTAAGCCTTTCTCTTTCTGTGACTTCTGCTGTGTCCTCGCATCTCCCAATTGTATTTTTAAACTACAAGGATTTTGTTTTCTCAACTCCTTCCTCTGATAACCTGACCTTAAACTTTAACCAACCCCTCACTCTGCATATTAAATTCCTGATTATTGTAAATGGCCAGCACCTCTTTAATCTGGACAGTTGCCCTGATGTTCTAACAAATATTCCTGTAGTATTTAGGCATTTTATACTTGAACTGTTTAAAAATCAATTTCATCAGTCTACACTAAAAATTCTCTCATAATCCTGACTTTGTATTATAGTTCTAAATATTCTCCCGTACTTGAAATTTCACAATACCCATTAGCACACATTTTTTGCCCTCAGATGTGATATCCAACACATCTTTCAAATCCTTTGGGGTCTAAATCATGATGTGGGATACCTACAATATCTTTTTTCATTCCAGATATGTATTTATGTTTTCCTTCTCTGTATCATTAGCAGATGAAGGCAGCGGGACACACATTACTGATCTTTAGGATTTTCTCCTTGGGCATAGAATGTTGTTCAAATTCTTAGAGGAGGAAAGAGGGTTCTAAGATTTCACTGAGCATTCATTTTCTATTAGGGATATAGTAGATGCTTGGAATATACTGTCTTATTTAAATTTTCCAGAAATATTAAAACATATATGGTGGTATTTCTTTATTTGCAGATGCAAAAAAAAAAAAATAGGTATAAGAGAGGTGTACTCATTGCTAAGGTTGCCATAAGAAGTGCCACAGACCGGTGGCTTCCCAAAAAGAAACTTATTTTTTCACAGCTCTAGAGGCAAGATAGTGTAAGAATAAAGTGTTGGCAGGGTTGATTTCTTCTGAGTATAGTACTCCCTCTTTAGCTTGCAAGTGACTATCTTCTTTTTTATCTTCACTTGGTCTTCTGCCCTGTGCGTGTCTGTGTTCTCATTTCTCCCTCTTACAAAGACTCTGGTCACATTGGATTAGGGCCCACCCTAAGGACCTTATTTTACTTTTTAAAATAATTTATCTCCAAACATATTCACATTTTGAGGTAGTGGAGGTGAAAAGGGAGCACAGTTTGGGAGGAGGCACAATTTAGCTGATGATAGGAGGTCATATATCATCAACAAACTGTCAGACAGAAGATGGTAGAACACAGAGTCAGAGCTGTCTGCAGCATGCCTTAATGCAATTGTTACATGTATAGGTTAGGAGTAGTTAAGAGAAGAGTAAACTGTCAGTTATTTCTTAGCATAAATGCACTGGGGATATGTCCACCAATTAATTAATATCAATTTCTACATTAGCAAACAGGGTTTATAATGTTCTATCAAAAAAAAAAAAAAAAAGCCAGAACAAAAGCACTGCTTTTATTCATTTGTTTCTTTTTATGTGTCTTCCAAAATAGGACAGTTCTTTAGATGACTTGCTCTATTAGTATCCCAGAGCTATTGAATTCTGGTTTTAGTGTAATAATTCAGGTAATTAATTATGCAGATCTCAATCAGTATGCCATTCAGCTAAAACAGTTTTAATTTTTACTATGACATGCCAACCCATTTTTAAATTAAATTTCAGAGCTTTAGGTTACAAACTGTCATAGACTTTATACACATCATAATCATTTTTTTTTTACAAATTTGTTGTCATAATATGTGGTTTTTATTCCCATTGTCTAATATGCCATCATCTGAGAACCACAGAGTATTTGGGTACTTTCCAGAACTGCAAAGGCCTGAGATTTTTACCTACTTCCAATCTAACGTGTTAGCTTGACACAGTTTCATAGTCGCTGGTAAGAGACATGAGTCTCCTGGATCAGAGACAAAGATTTTATTACCCATTGCACAGCAAGTCCCGTGAGCTTCATATTCATGGTGGTTCTTGATGTCTCCTAAATCCCGTAGGGAAGACTTGGGCAAACCCATGTGGGTACTGTGCACACAGTAGATTTGTGTCACAGCTGAAGAACTCAACATAGCTTATGAACCTTTGATACTAAGCTTCAGTAAAGCTGCCTGATCTTTCCCCCGCAGGGAGATACAAACAGAAAAGAAATCTTCTCTTTGGTCTGGAAAGTGACACTATTCCTATCATTCGGGTTTTTACTCTTCAATCATTCTTGAAATGTTAACGTGAAAGGAAAGTTGTCAGTGTCTCTGCTCACAAGATGTACGTAAATGCATAGAGAATTGTGTTCCAATATGGGGAACTTTAAATTAATAAGAAAAGGGATCTTGTATCTGCTCATTAAAAGTCATGTATCTTCTAGTATTTGCTCATTCTGAGTAAATTTGATTCAAAAAGTAGATAACTTATCTTTCATTCAGTGCTGCTATTTAGGCCAGGCCTGAATAATTTGAAAACCAAATCGTTTCTGAAGTGTTCAGCCAAAAAAAAAGTAATATGTTACTACAGTAATTGCTACAAAGGGTATATTTTATTCATGTATATACTTCTGTATAAAAAGTAAACAAGAATTTCTCTGCATTTCAAAATGTGTGTGTGCAGTTAATGCATCATTTAGTTCAGTTCTTCATCTGAAAGATAATATTTGGATAAGGTCATATGTGAACCATTTTTGTTCAAATAGTGTTCTTACATTTAGTTAGAGCATAGTATCAAATCTGTATTTATTGAGGAAGTACATTCCTTATTTTGTCTATTTAGCAGTAAGCTATAATTTGTAACTAATTAGATATTTGGGAAAGAAAGCTACTATTTTCCCTGTGTCTATGTACATATACTCTAATTTCATGTTGATTTCATAATGGGGTGTATGTATGCCATGCAATTAGATGCTCTCAGTAAAATTGTTCTTTACTTAAAGCTTGTGAGGTCAGCAATGTAATTGCTGTAATTCGGTTGACCAAAGGATCCAACTAATTGGACAATAATGAATGATGCAATATCCCATTATTGGATGAAATTGCTTGTGGCTAGAAAACTTGTTTTGTTTTTGTTTTTTATTTGTTTTGTGAAGTCCTATGAAGCTTTTATATTGACAGGAATAATTTGTCTCCTGTCAATATAAGTTCTGAGAAAATTTTCTACCTGGTTGTAATTAACAGGCTTCATTTCTTTATCTGCCTCCAGTTCAAACACAAGTTAACATTATATAATGACTAAGCCATATGTCAATATGTTGCAGGGACAACTATATGTTTTTATTTTTCTAATGTGAAAGTAGTTTATTCTGAATGCCACTATGTGGTCTGAAATAACTCTTTTAACAACACTTGCAAATATTTCCTCCTGTCCCTGTTACCTTACACAGCAATGTATGGGTTATGGAAACTTTTGATCACAAACGTCTTCCCAAATATATTACACATTAATATACTATAGGTTATTTGACTTCAATAAATCTAAATCTCATATAGAGGAAAATAAATACTTTTAAATTCCTCAATTTTTTGAAAATTCAATTTATTTTTAAATTATTGGAACTCAAGCTGATGCTATAACTTTGATCTAAATCTCCTAGGCTACCCAGAAGCAGAAATGTTACTATCTTTACATGTTTTATCACATAGTTTTTATCACTTTAATATGATAATGGGTCATTCTCCACTCAACCACTGCCAAAGCATGACATTTTTACAATCCCCATTACTTCTGCAGTTCACTTAAATTTGATTTATAGGTACTATTTTATGGCATGTTTGTCCTTAGGAGGCACTGAGCAATGAGATAAAGAATATTAATGTGATTGGTTTTCAGAATAAGTGACTATCTTGGTTGTCACAGTCTGGAGATGCAACACTGACAGCAACAACGAAAATATCAAATTGCTAAGCAAGAGAAAACCAGCATTTTGCTTACCCACAAATGTGAAAAAAAAAAAAAAGAAAGAAAGAAAAAGAGAGACTAACATAGAAACAACATGAGTTATAGATAGCAATTCTAAGGAAAAAATGGAGAATATGAAATAGAATTATATAAATGACAGAACTCATACCTCTACTGATATATCATATACATGCTTTACATATATATGACAGAATCAAGAAATGACAACCATATCTGCTTTAAAAATATGTAGAATCTAGAACAATTTTGAGTAGCAGTTGTCAGGGGAATGGAAGATGAGAGTTCACCTAAAAGAAATAAGCCATGTCTTTTTAATTATTTTTTTGAACTCTTAGCACCTTTTATCCTTCATATTATCCTACTTTGTATTCATTTCCATGTGTAATTATATATTGGATTTTTATCTTTACATTGAGTATTGATTGACTTTAAAGTGATCTGTGTATTATTGTCTTATACTTGAATGAAATGGCTAAGTGATTATTTTTCCTTTATTCAACTTGTCTAATAATCATTGACTTCAGCTTACTAATGCATGTGTTTAGATATCTATTATTTATAATATTTATAACTACTAGGAGATAGAATCTTTATACTTGGAGTATACATTGTGTTATAGAGAGTAACACATCTGATCAAGGGTGAATGAGGCATAAAAGTAAAAATATAAAGTGGATTTCAGTGAACTAATGCACACTTTATCATTGGTTTCCATTTTAGCATTGATTTCAACATCAATTTTTATTTTGATTTCATAATCTATGATGAATTGACATAGCATATATCCGAATACCTTTTGCTAATTTAAACTATAATTGATTGTGGAGTCCCTCTCCCTTGAAAAATGTATTATGAGTTTGACAACATCATATATATACTTATCTGTATCTATATATCTCTATCTTTATACACACACTAGCGCAGATCTGAGGCAGCATGCTTAGATATGTCTATCTCTGTATGTATACATGGAGAGAGGGAAAGAGGAAGGGAGAGAGAAAGAGACAGAAAAAGGGAGACAGAGACAAAGATATATATTGATATATAGATGCAGATCTATGTGGATGTATAGGTATATCCCCATACTACTACCTAAGCTTTAATTTTAGTTATATTTTATCTGTGTGATTATGTAATTAGATTCCCAAATAGACTAACTTAATAAATATATCAAACATGTCTAAGTTGTTCATTTCTGCCCCTAAGTGCTTAGTGTGTTGCCTCAAACCAGCAGGCAATCAATGAACACATGATAACTGCTCAAATAAATGAATGAATGTGCACATGTTTAATTGATACTAAATGAAACAGCTTTAAAAACCAAAACAGACAACATTTTCCACTACATCATTCAGTGCCTCTAAATGGAAACTCTCATTTAAAGAATCTATTTTAGAAATTAGAAATCAGGGGCGCCTGGGTGGCTCATTCGATTAAGGGTCTGTCTTTGGTTCAGGTCATGATCTCAGGGTCCTGAATCGAGTCCCACACATCAGGCTCCCTGCTCAGTGGGGAGTCAGCTTCTCTCTCTCCCTCTGCTGTTCCGCCTGCTTGTGCTCTTGTTCTCTCTCTCTTTCTCAAATAAATAAATAAATTTTAAAAAAGAAGAATTTATAAATTAGAAATCAGTCTGTGAAAAGTTTTGTTTCTATTTAAATAATGTGCATATATGTGACTATGTGTATGCTAGTGTGTATGTGTGTATACATGTATCTACAGGTATGTATGTGTGTATATGTATGCACATGTGTGTATGTATGTGTGTATACCCATTGTGTAGCCCTGAAGAAAAAGATATATTTATCTACAAACACATATATACATATATGTGTGTGTATACACACACACACACACACACACACACACATATACACATACATATAGGTTTTTTTTTTTTTTTCTTCACTGCTATACAAACAACAAACTGACCATGTCTTCTTTGTATTTTATATTGGAGCTAGGAAGTTCAAAGCAAATTTGGGATCCAAACACAGAAATACCATCAGCCCTTACATTCTAAATCTGTGTGGACCTTCCTCCCCCTACCCCAATTTGGGCCCCTAGTCTCCTTTTACATTTCCTAGATGCTTACATTTTATATTTTTCTATTTATATATATGAGGTTATTGTAAGTGAATTCAAATGATTTTTTAAAATTGAGTTTGGCATACATAAATAATGATTAAATAAATAAGCACAACAAATAAATGCTCTTTTGTTCCAGTTATTTTTACCTACAGTAATATTGGAAATCAAGATAATTATGAAATATACACTGTTAGATTGTTGTTTCTACTCTGAATCTATTTAACTCCTATTGCCAAAAATGTATAAAATAAAATAATTAGAAGTGTTTCCATATCAATAATTTATGTATTATTATTTTTTAATATGAGTATAATTGACACACAATGTTACATAGGTTTTAGGTGTATAGTTTTAATATATAGTTTTAATTTGTAAATATCTTGGAGTTCCTGTCTTTGATTAAAACATAACCTACTTCTCCTCTTTTAATATCATTGAAGGCCATTATCTAGAAAATGTGAGAAGAAAACATTTTACATCTAGAGTTTGCACATGAAACACTTGCTTTATGACTGTTTTCTTGTAATCTTACTAGGTAGTACTCCCGTTTATTGTCATATGTGTTTTGGATTGTATAATAAATATATGGCCACATTATTTATAATAAGTACAAATTATTTTCTCTCCCAGTATATTCCCCCTTCCATTTTTCTTGCTACTACATTCAAATTTTATTTGATTCTCAATTTTTTAAGGAAAAGTGGTTATTTCCCTGATTTACTGGTATATCTTGAGTAGTCAAGATTTACAATATTAGAAGTATATGATCCTAAAATAAAAATACTCATGTGGTTCAAACTCCCAGCACAGTGATACATAGTGTGTAGTGTATTCTAAACAATAATTAGAAAAATGAGGTGAAATCCTTTTCTCAAGGTTACCTTTTTTTATGGAAACATAAGAACATTCATACTTGGTTATGTAAGTAAACTTTTCTCCCTGCAACATAGATCTATGTCTACACTTCTAGGATTCTGTGGTTAGAATATAGCCATTATTAGCTCTAATTTCTGCCAGATCCAGGGGAATTTCTTTATCAGAAAATAATGTTATATAATTCAAACTAAAATTATTTAAATCAAATATATATAGGATTCAAATTTAGATCCAGTGGTATGACTGTTTTATCATTTATAAACTTAACAACATTTTTGGTCAAAGAAGTGCCACCAAAAACAAAACCAGTTTTGTTTGTTTCTCTGTTTCTTGCATTAAAATTTTTTTAATTAGGAAAGTACAGAAAATATTTAATAGATTATAGAGTATCAATTGCCCTAAGTTAATAAATGTTGACATTTTTTAAAATGTTATTTAAATAAATTAAATATTGGATGCAAAATTTAAATAACTTTGTTTACCTCCCTGAGCTCACTCCCCTGCTATCTTCAGAACAAGGTATCCTATAAGTCCATCTTTGTATATTTAATATATAAAGATAGACACATAAATAATAATAGTTACCATTTATATTTGTTGCTACCCTTACTTATTTAACATTTATTTGTTATTAAATAAACATTTAATATTTCCAGTATTCTGTTCTATTGAACAGGTTCCCTTTTCCTCTTTTATTTCTTATACTGGTTGAGAAATCATTCATTCTGTTTCTCTTCTATAAATGGTTATGTTTATAATTTTTAATATTTGTATTTTAATCAAATTGCTCTCATCTTACTATGTTTAATAAGGATGTTGGAATATAAATCTGATCACCTTACTTCATGTCATTTTATTAGTAGGACCTTAGTTTTAAACCCGAGATAATAACTACCCATTTTTACAGTCAGTATTAGAGTCCACAATATTTGCCAATTTAATTTTTAATTTTTAATTGTTTTATGTTTGCCAGTTTATTATCCACCATTGGTTCTCATATCTCACTTCTTTTAACTCACTTGTTTCCCTCTGTGAAAATTTGTTATTTGCTTCTTTAGCAAGGATATCTAAGTGGAAAACTGTTTTTGTTAGTCTGAAAATGTTTTTATTCTTTCCTCTAGTTTGAATGACAATTTAATTGGTATAGAATTCTAAGTCTATAACTATTTCCCTTCAATATTGAAAATATATTATTCCAATTTCGAGGCACATGGAGTTACTGTAGAGAGTCTGCTATGCTTGAAATAAGAGAGGGATTATTTTTGTCAATTCAGTCTGCCATATGGCCTGGAATTGCTCATCATCTCTTTAGTTTTAAAGTGGCACCTGGTGCACTTAATATTTTTGACCAAATGATTAACTGCATCATTTGAGCAGGTTGAATGATTAGGTTGGACACTAATAGAAGACAATCATGGGACAAGCACATCTAATGTGAGGAGTGACAGAAAATAATGAATACCTACACTAGTTAACATGAAAGTTGAATGTCTAGATAACATTAGAATAGCAGCTTACAGAATAGCATTTGTTTACTATCTAAATAGCAATAGAATGATATGCAAAATCAAAGCTAGAACCTGGCAATTTTTATTTGTCAGTCACTTGCATGCCTGCAGAGCATGGTAAGAGACAAGAAGGCAGTAGGTAGAAGAAAAACTGGACTTAAAGGAACCTTATAATCTAGTTCTTCGGTAGCCCCTAATCAATTATAGCACCTGAACTTACTGAAAAGAACTAAAATCAGAGTTCTAATAATCTTTTAACATAAGGAAATCAGGTGGGATTCCGGAGCTGTTTTACCTATAAGGTCACATGTTCTTTTTTATTTTTTCATCATGATAAGTGTACTCTTTAATCCTCATCATCTATTTCACCCATACCCCAACCAACCAACCCCCTGGTAACCCTTGTTCTTTATATTTAAGAGTCTGTTTCTTGGTTTCTCTCTCTCTCTCTTTTCTTTTTTCTTTGCTCATTTGTTTTGTTTCATAAATTCCACGTATGGGTGAGATCAGATGGTTATTTCTCTTTCTCTGACTTATTTTGCTCAGCTATCCATGTTGATAAAATGGCAAGATTTCATTCTTTTTTATGGCTGAATTATATTCTATTGTATACCACAATACAATAGATACAGTGCAATATTCTATTGTATACCACATCTTCTTTATTATTCATTAATCGATGGATATTTGGGCTGCTTCCATATCTTGACTATTGTAAATAATGCTGTAATAAACACAGGGGGTGCATGTATCCCTTTAAATTAGTGTTTTGATATTTTGGGGGTAAATACCCAGTAGTCAAACGATTGCTTCATAGGGTAGTTCTACTCTTAATTTTTTGAGGAACATCAGTACGGTTTTCCACAATTGCTGCACCAATTTGCATTCCCACTAACATTGCATGAGAGTTTTTTTCTTCACATCTTTGCCTACACTTGTTTCTGTGTTTTTGATTTTAGCCATTCTGACTGGTATGAAATGATATCTCATTGTAGTTTCTATTTGAATTTCCCTGATAATGAGTGACGTTGAGCATCTTTTCATGTGACTGTTGGTCATCTGTATGTCCTGTTTAGAGAAATGTCTGTTTATGTCTTCTGTCCATTTCTTAATGGATTATTTGTATTTGGGGTATTGAGTTGTGTTGGTTCTTTGTATATTTTGTATACTAACCCTTTATCAGATATCCCATTTGCAAATATCTTCTCTTATTCTGTAGGTTGCCTTTTAGTTTTGTTGATTGTTTCTTTGGCTGTGCAGCTTTTTATTTTGATGTAGTCCCAGTAGTTTATTTTTGGTTTTATTTCCCTTGCCTGAGGAGGCTTATCTAAAAAGAATATTGCTATGGCCAGTGTCAGAGACATTACTGCCTGTGCTCCCTTCAAGGATTTTTATGGTTTTGGGTGTCACGCTTAGGTCTTTAATCTCTTTTGAATTTATTTTTGTGTATGATGAAAGAAAGTGGCCCAGTTTTATTCTCTTGCATATGGCTGTCCAGTTTTCCCAACACCATTTGTTGAAGAGACCTTTTCCCACTGCATATTCTTGCCTCCTTTTTCAGAAATTAATTGACATATAATTATGGGTTTATTTCTGGATTTTGTATTCTAGTCCATTGACCTGTGTGTCTCCGGGTATGCCAGTACCATATTGTTTTAATTACTACAGCTTTGTAATATAACTTTAAAACTGGAATTGTGGTACCTCCAGTGTTTTTTCAAAATTGCTTTGGCTATTTGAGGTCTTCTGTGGTTCCATACAAATTTTAGGGTTATTCTATTTCTGTGAAAAATGCTGTTGGTATTTTGATAGGAATGATGTATTAAATTTGTAGATTGCTTTGGGTATTATAGAAATTTTAACAATATTTAGATCACAAGTTCTTGGTATGTTGACCAACTATCCCAGGTCCAGTTGTCAACCTTATGCCCATGAACCATGGTGGTGTTTGGTGGAAGTTATCCAAACATTGTCTATGATAACATCAAGGAACATAATAAAATTAGTAGTGCTGTCCACTTCACATCCAGTAAAAATTTCTACTCAATTTCCTAACTTATTTACCATTAAACTATAAAACCCCACATCAAAATATGAGTTCTTTGAAGGAAAACAGTGTATCCAATCAGTGTTTGTATTCTCAGAATCTACTGTGCCTAAAACAAGGTGCATAATTAATCTATATCTGTTTAAATTAATTGAACCCAGTTTCCTTATCTTCCGACCTCACTCAGTTGTTTTCTATAAAGGATGGAAAACTGATTACACAAGTAATACTAAAGAATTAGGTACATGGTGGAAAGGTGTGTTAATAATTATTAAGAACAAATGGACTAGTAAGTGCCGTATATTTTTATTTAGTAAAAATAAACATGAAATTTAGTATCTGAAGACATGGAAATTATTCTAGTCAAATCATTATATTTATTCATTTTTAAAGATGTATTTATTTGTTTTGAGAGAGAGGGAAGGAGGGGAAGGTGGAGGGGCAAAGGGAGAGAATCTCAAGCAGATTCCCTACTGAGCACACGGCCTGACAAGGGGCTCAGTCTCCTGACCCATGAGATCATGACCTGAGCTGAAATCAGAAGTCAGCTGCTAACCAACTGAGCCACTCAGGCAAATCATTTTAAATTTCTAACTCTCATTTTCTCATTTTAAAATAAAAGTAATAATAATGCTTTCCTTGTATAAATTGTAAAGTTATTATGAGGAATGACTTTGTAAATTATACTATTCTTATTAAATGTTAAGTTGAATTTGTCTTACAGCTGGCCTAACAATGTTATTTACTTAGGACCATTTGTATTATAAAAAGAGGACATCTGTAGCAGGCACTGCTTAACTCAAAGCAACAAATTACTAGACATTTAGTGAGAGACATACATCTTGTGTGTTATTTACATACAGCCAATATTGTGGCTATAATTTGACATAATTAGTCTTGCCACACTCTTGTTTAAAACCTGCTTTAAAAATGGCCCTACTTTTCATAGGCATAAACATTGCTGTAACTTTAAGGTGCTCTAATGCAGTGATTCTCAAACATTATAGTTTACTGAATCAGGTTGAAACTAAAATTGCTGCTTTCTCCACTCTGCGGTTTTTGATTCCACAGCTCTGGGATGGGGCTCAAGTGTTTCCATTTATGACAGTTACCAGAGAATGCTGATGCTCCTTGCCTGGTAAATGCATTTTAAGAATCACTGCTCTCAGGCAAATATGGTCACATTGCTAAATTAGTAGGCAGTAACAAGCATTACTTGCCCAACAATATTTTAAGTATCTTAGATCAGGGACTCTTCATAACAACTATATGAAATAGTTATGCAATCTCCTTATATTTAAAAAACTTACCTAGTGTCATATTTGATTTGAACCCAGGGATTCTGGCTCTGGAATCTATTCAGGGTTCAAGAATCCATGTGCTTTTTCATGACATTAAGCTGCTTTTCAAGCATTAGAGGAATTTATATGAGTAAAACCTCTCACTGAACCTTTTGCCTTGTGCTATTTCTGTTTCCTCTGATTTTTCTAGCTTACCTTTGCTCTGGGTTTCGCAATACCCCTGGAATGAATTCTTTCTGAATTTGTATTGACCCTTCATTACCTGCCTAGGGCAATGGATTTTAAGTCACATACTAAATCTGACTGTGATTAGAAAGTTATTTTTTTATGAATATATTTTTTTTATTTTTAAGTAATCTCTCCACCCAATGTGGGACTTGAACTCACAACCCCTATAGCAAGAGTTGCATGCTCTACCAACTGGGCCAGACACCCCTGATCAGAAAGTTATTAATTCCCAAGCATGTCTCTAGTCTTCATTTTTGTCATGTTGAACTTTAGTAATTCCAACTAATACTTATATCCTCATTTTCTATCATTCAGTCCTATGTCTTTTTTGCCAGTGAATCTAAGACTCTTCCCAAGATACCATGGGGGCTCATGATCCTATGCCTCAGCTTTGTCTGCCTGCTGAATACTACTGCTTATCTCTGGAACCTTAGATCCTGTGTCTTCTCTATGATGCCTGAACCTTCTCTCTCAGGCAGGCAGGTGTTTGTTGCTGCTTCTTACTTTGCAGGTAGATTCTAGAAGTCAAGGGCAAGTCAAATCAGTGTGGCAGAGAACTATCATAGAAAAGAGATTTGGGTATCGAACTGCAAGCATTTAAAACTGGCTTTTCACTTTCACTTGCCATCAAACTTTGCTTCCTTCTCCTTTTTCTCTCCTCAGCTTTTTTTTTTTTGCACCCCCCCCACTGACTCTGAACATTGATATACCATAATTGCTGAAAACAATTTTAAAAAAAAAAAAAGCTCTTAAAAGGACTATTTTGTCAATTATCAGGATGGAATTGTGTCAGAGATACCAAGTAGAAGGCATGAAAAACTGGAATAATATTCAATATCCACATATTCCAACCACAAGTTTTCCAGCAGTTAAAGATGAAAACTAACTGAGCCATATCACCAGAACAAGTTCCCCTCTCAGCTCTTCATCCTATAGAAGTTTGACCCAGCTTCTACTCAGAGAGCACCTGCTATGCATGTCTCCCTCACGAGCATCAGCTGAATAAAACCTTTAACATCTTTCTGAATCACTAAAATTCTTTTGACAGGAGAGAACCCTAAAGTTTAATCCTAAGGGAACTATTTAATAGCTGATTCACCTAGGGAAAATTAACCCACACTTGCAAGTTTTGATCATTTTCCTACAAAATATAGATTAGAAAATTAAATGGGACACTATGTGTAAAACACTTGGTGTATGATTCCCCTTACCCTTTATTTCTCTAATTATTCCATGTACTATAATAATTTAAACATATGTTTTTTCCTCTTACTGGATCATGAGTTATTAAGGAAGTGAAGAGAAAATGTTTATTCATTTTTTGTTGTTGTTCTTGTTTAATAATAGCCTACCTCATGCCTGGTATGAGTGCTATATATTTTCTGAATAAATACATGACTTATGGGGCATTAATCTCTGCCCCTTTACATGTATACCCACAGCACATATACACACAACCATTTAATAAAAGAAAATACTGAAACTACTAATTAGGTGTATGTTCCTAAAATAAACTTGTATAGGATTTCTTGGGAAGAATTGGAATGTCTTATTTAACTTTCATCTCTTCTGTCTCTTTTTGTAGACACCTTTCTAATAACCAGCACTGATCCTTCTAGTCCTGCCCCAAAATGCACAGATCCTTATCCACTCTAGTTGTTTAGAGGTGAGCACATGCTTATTTCTGACCCCTTCACTGTACAGCCAACCACATGGCCATGAGGTGGAGGACGGGATTATCCAAACACAACTGGGAAGGAGGCAGCATTAAAAAGCAGAAGGAGGGGTCATAAGGGATGCACTTCACACCTTCCCCGGACAATCTCATCTATCCCTGTGTCTTCAATGACTGTATATATGTATGGGTCAATTGATTTCAAAATCTTTTTTTCTAGTGCTCACAATCCTCATGGATTATGAATCTCAATTTTTGAGAACTTAATTAGACAGTGAAACCAAGGGCAATGGATAAGCAAATATCAAACTTAGTGTGTCCAAAACAGAGCTTGTATTTCTCCTTTAAATATGTTTTTCCTTAGAGTTTACACCTTGTTTTTAGTGTTTCCTTAGGATTTGTTTTTATTCGGGAGAGAGAGAGAGAGAGAGAGAGAGCATGAGAGGGAGGGGCAGAAGGAGAGGAGAGAATCTCAAGCAGACCCTGCACAGAGCCCAGCACCCAGCACCCAGCATCCAGCCTCACAACCCTGAGCTCATGACCTGAGCTGAAACCAAGAGGCAGTCGCTTAACTGCACCACCCAGGCGCCCCTGAGTTTACACCTTGGTAAGGGAGTTGTTCTAGGGATCTGGCTAAAACTTGGGGGTCATCATGACTTTCTCTTCATATCCCCAAGCCATCAATTAGACATATCATCATCATACTCTACCTCATCAATATATCTAGATTCTGTGTCTCGCGCATCTCCACTACCTTGCTTCAGCCCTTCACTATTTCTTACCTGGCATTTTATGGTAATCCCTTAACGAGTTTTTCTGCTTACATTTAAAAATATAACTTTAATTTTTATCCTGCTTCTCATTTACTATAACTTGATGTCCACTCCTCCTCCCTCTGTCCTTTTTGTACAGAACCTATATTCTGGTCCTATTTATCTATTTAGGATTCCCTGAATGTCTTGTGCCCTTTGACAAAGTATGCCTTTTATGCAGTGTTCCCACTGCTTGGCCTACTTTGCATTCACATTCTCTGCTGGCAAGATTTCTAATTACCCTTCAGGGCTCAACATTAATGTCACCTTGCTCTGATATCTTTCCTAATACCCTTGACAAGGTTAGTTTTCTTCCCTCTGTAATCCCAGAGTAATCTATACATATATCTACCATGAAACCTATCAACACACATCATTGTGACTTGTTTATGTGCCCTTCCTCTTCCCCAGTTTGACAGCACTGCTAATTTTGAGGTTCTGCCTTGCATGGACTCTGTACCACTCTTTTTCCCCTGAGGGAAAAGCAGATAGCTTCAGACATAGTAAGCTCTAAATTAATGTTTGAAATGTTTTTTGGATGCATGAACACATGCCTACTTTCCTATCCCAAGCATACTCTAGTGTGGCCAAACAGCAAAACTCTTGAAAATCTGTACAATTTTTTAAAATAAGAAAACTTATGTATACTGCATTATTGCCAAATATTACTTCTCTAAAGGAATATTCCTCTTTATATGCATAATAACTGGACATCTTTCAGGTAGAATTATATTAATATCAGCTGTACCAACATTGATTTTTCAGTTGCTCAGACTTCTGTGCCAATCCATTGTCTATATCAATATGCCAGATATATTTAATGACTTTTTCTTATACCCCAAATTTCTATATTAAGTCATATTATTGATATTACATTGTAAGAAATAAAATTTGACTGGAGGAAAAAAAAAACAGTTCTTTAGCATTCGATATGTAAAATTATAATCCTGTCTGTCGAGTTAGACTCCATCACTCTGACAGATAGCCCAAAGTAGTTCAGAGCACAAACAGAAGGCAATTTATATTGTGCAACAAATTAAATTCTGTATCTGCTTGGACGAGACCCACTTGCTGGGCACCAGGACCTGATTGTTTGCAGCATCTGCTGTGGACCGTCGCTCCTGCTCCTGAATGCTCCCGTCTTTGACAGGCAGCATCCCCTCTTATAGTCATTGGCCCTGCAGCTAGATACCATTCCATCCCCCAGGTATCACCAACATCAGCCAGGAGGCTTCACCCTTTTGCTCCTTCCAGGGAAGATTTCCAGCTGCTATGCAGAGCACTGGTGAATCTTATTAGGCACCATGTGTTCCTAGGCACCATCACAACTGCTTACTACCATTACTGCTTCTTTCTTTAATGCACCAGAACTCCTGCTGAGGACCAAGAGGTCTGCCAGGAATCACTGCATCTGGGCCCAACCGTACAGTTTTGGGCATCCAAGTGTTTGGTTGGCATAGACACCAGTGCTGTTGTATGCCGCCAGCTTTCACTAGGCATTCCACTGCTGTGCTGGAGTTTCCAGGTGCTGAGGAGAGCATGTTCTCTGGAGAACTCATTGTCCTGAAGT
Source organism: Ursus americanus (assembly GCF_024610735.1). Classification (NCBI taxonomy): domain Eukaryota; kingdom Metazoa; phylum Chordata; class Mammalia; order Carnivora; family Ursidae; genus Ursus; species Ursus americanus. The sequence continues at coordinate 38,755,237 of NC_142144.1, forward strand.
AGAGCTGTGTTCCACAGGGAAGCTCTAAAACCCCAACAGTATAGGTGCCCCCAGTGTTTGTGGCATTCTTTATGCTGCAGTGTCACACAGCTCTATGAACAATTCAGAATCTTCTCTGATTCTTCCCTCACTGCTTCTTCCTCCTGTGATTTGTACTCAGAAAGGAGTTCTTACAAGACTGAGCCAAGAGACATGTGTCATTCTTAAACTTCATGCCATAAATAAGACTCACTCCATCCTCCATTTATCAGTTAAGTATTTGCTAAATGTTGTTTTGTGACATATTCTTGATCTGAAAAAGTAGGGGGAACATGACATACTACTAATAGGCTACTAATAGCCTCATCATGGGCATGTATTACACACACACACACACACACACTTATAAAAACCTCTGTGAAATGCTGTAGTAAGGGAATCGGAATGTGATTAATCCATCACATTTCATAACTTATACAGGATGCTCTGTGTGTGTGTTTGTATACCTAAGCATGTTGATAGAGTCCATGTCTGTGAAAACAATGGACTAGGGCTTTTCTATGGGGCCTAGTTGTCTTCTTGACAATTTGCTCTACTAAGACTAATCTGTCATAGGAATATAATCAGTCTCTCATGAAAGACTTTTGAGTTCTGTCCCACAGTCATTGACCAGTTATTGCTCAGACATGTTTAAAACTTAAGAACGTAAACAAACTGGGATTTTCTCTGAAATTAAGAACATATACTCTCTTTCTCACATACACAAATGTGTATGTATGTATATGCGTATATGTAGGTATGTACATACATGTGTATTCATACGTATATATACCTGTGCATATAGCCATTTATATCCAAACACATGTAACTGTACCAACATACGCAATGCATGTAAATACACATATATTTTGCTCTTTGAGGAACTACACAAAACAAAAAGTTTATTTTTGTTTTTGTTTTTTTTTTTCTTTCTGCAGCTCATTATTACTTTGATTCTATAGGTGAAGGAAAGGTAAAAAAAAAAAATCACTATTTAGTAGGATTTTTTTTCCTGTGAAAGTCATGGGGTTGAGAGATTGCAATTTCAATCCATTTAATATCTCAGCCTTTCTTCTGCCAACTGGATATCACATCTTTGGTTAGGTTGTACATCCCATCACAAGGAAGAAGAATGGTCCCTTTGATCCCATGCCAGCCTGGAAGGCCTGGAGTGCAGCCTTTCCACAGATGTCCGTTTATAAGATGCATCTGTCCCCACATCCCAGTCTGCCAGCTGGCCCTGAGTAAGTTAGCTGGCAGTGTGCACAATCTCAGGCTTCTGGCCAGCAGGCTACAGCCCCGATGCACTGGCTTCTAAGCCTTATGGCTCATTTCCCTGAGGGGACCAGAGAAACTTGGGAAAATTATAGAAATATTGGCTCCAGGGAAGTCACTTCTCATTATAGGAATATCAAGAAATAGTGCAAGTTCAACGTGAATGTTGGGATATTCATCAGGGACTCCTTCAAAACAATAGTCCAGACTAATTGTTATAAGGTAGTTGTACATCTATTACCTTAGTACAGACAGCATCCTGCCATGACTTTGAGGAAAACATCAATTGCATATGATAAACAAGGAAGGCAGAGATATAACAAGCTTCCAGTGCCAGTCAGACATGAACAGGTGGTGTTTCTCCAGAGAGATTTCAGGGTAAGCCTCACAGAATGGTTGGCTCAGCATTCTTAAGTTTGAGCTCTGCCTCATCTTCTGTTTTGCTGAAGAGCCAGAATCTACTGAACTGGAATAAAGTCCAAGGTTACCTTGACTATCCCATTGGCAGAGGTGTTCTATAAACGATCTCAGGCAGTAGGATATTTATATTACTCCTTAGATTTCCAGGTAGAATATATCCTTTTTCTTTACTCTCTTATCTTCCAAGGTTGCCTAAAGAGAGTGTTAAAGAAAGCTCACCTGTCTCTGTATTTCATAGTCCTATGGAGGTGATGATTCAGTGAAGTCTGGTTGAATTTGATTCTCTCACTTGCTTGGGATATACAAGAGACTGCTGCATGCCAGGTGGTGGCCAGAGTAGCTACGTGCAGAAGCTAAATAGCAACTTTCAAGATCTAAGCCCTGTTTACACTCTAAATTTTCTGACCCATTTTCCAATACCATACTGGTCTCAACTTAGTTTAGGATTCACAATTGGGCTTTTTCATTTGAAGCATTAATAAGCACAATATGCAAATAACAAACATTTTCAGCAAAACCGCAGCTTTGGCACAACAATATCTCTTTCAGACACAGACACAGATGTCCTTTAATCCTCTGTCTTCTGTCATCTGGCTCACATAGTCCTTATTTCCCAGGTCTCCCTATGGCTAAGGTGGTTTTCTGCTTGTTGTTTATTTTTCTCCACGTCATCTGGGACTCTTAGTCTCAATGGGTACCGTTGTAGTGCTGCTTATTCAGTTGCAGTTTAGTTTTTCCTTGTCATGAGGATGAGAGAAGACAGATGGATGACTATTATTAGACATTGACAATCACATCTTTGGCCAAACTCCAGAGATAGACCTAGAAACATCTGAAGGCTTAGATTGCAGAAAATTGCATCCGAATGAATTTTAAATGTTGCCTTAACTTTGAATAAAAAGTTTTTTGCATTTCTTTAGTTGACAGCCACTTTGACTCCAATATTTGGCCACCTTTCTGGGCCTCTCTGAGGATGACGGGTAGAAAGATATTGTAACACATTTTTATACAACATAAATTGCTGGATAAAACCGAGAGGTATCTTTTATCTTACATGTGAGGCCCCCGTATTTATCGTTTTCAGGGTAATGAATAAGATAAACTTTTTCTAGGCAAGGAAACCCTTCTTTGTTCTAAAAAATGATACTCTCGTTCATTGAATATTAGTGGAGCCCTCTTAGTCTGTATAGGATGATGTAGAGCTGTTTCTCCCTGTTGCTCCCCATTCCTATCTGATCCCTGGCATAGGAACAAATGGCAGCCCAGGTAGACTCATCCCTCCTCTAGATGGAACAGGAATCCCCTGACATTAGGTGGGCTGACACCACCTGAAAGGAGGATTGGTAAGGGAGAGCTAATGAAGAGAAATGGTCAAAGAAGCACTCCTTTGCTCACCAAGCCTGAGTATTCCCTTTTGTGCTGAGAGACAGACATAGGTGATAGAGCAGGCAGGAGGTACTGAGCCACAGAAGTTGGCTTGGCCCAGAAGGCCTCCTAGTCCCTGTGGGCCTGGGACTTCCCTCTCACACCCAGAAAGAGTGAAATGGGTGGGAAGTATCAGCAAGATAGACCCTCAAAAGCAAGCATCCAAGCCTGGGAAGTTTCTTAGGCCCCAAGGCCTGAGATTACCCTTTGCCATCAAGGGACATGATTACTCAGCCTATGGAGGCCCCTTCAACCCCTGTAGGCAGTGCCAACAGACATCAGTGAGAGCACCAGCAGCATCAGATACCAAAGAGAAAATAACACTGCAAAGGTTCTGAAAATTAAGCTGTCATTGGAACCACAGCATACAAATGTAGGTTAGGACCTGCCTGCTAAACTTAAATGGATGACATCCTCTTAAAATAAAGGATTTAAATAGGACTCAGAGTCTCCTGACATCATAAAAAAAAATGTCCACTATAAATGAAAAATCACCTATCGTGTCAAGAACCAAGAAAATAACAATTTGTGTGAGACAAGACAATCAGCTGATGCAAACACTGAGATGAATCATATTGATGGTATCTGACAAGGATTTTGAAGAAGCCCAAATAGAATATTTTTCAATAATCAATTAAAAATTGTCTTGAAAAGAGTGAAAAAAAATGAAAGAATCTTTTAACAAATAGACATTATAGAAAAGCTACAAAAAAAAAAACAGAAAAGAAAAGCTACAAATGAAACTTATAGAACTAAAAAAATATACTAACATAGTTTTTTAAAAACATCTTGCTCGGTGAGCTCTGTAGGAGAGTTAAAGATGACAAAGAATAGAACAGTGAATTGGAGGGTAGATCAATAAAAGCTATCCAATCTGAACAGCAAAGAGAAGAGAAAGTAAAATGGTGGGGGGGGGAAGGACAAGGCTTCAGGGACCTGTGGAACAACAGAAGATCCAACATTTATATCATGAGTCCCAAAGGAGAGAAGAAAGAGTGAGGCTAAAAGAGTGTTCAAAGAAATAATGGCTGAAGTAAACTTCCCAAATTTGGCAAAGGACACAAATGTAAAGATTTAAGAAGCTGAGTGAACCCTAAACAAGGTAAAACCCAAAGAAATCCAAGCCAAGACACATTGTAATTAAACTTCCGAAAACTAAAGACAAAGTCCTGAAACAATGTATTGCCTGTAGGAGGACACAAATTCAAATGACTCTGGGTTTGCCATCCAAACCCAAGGAGGCCAAAAGGAGGTTACGCAGTGTTTTTCAAGTTCTGCAAAGAAGGAACTGTCAACTGTGGCTTGTATATCCACTGAAGCTATTATTCAAAAATGAAAAAGAGATAAAGACATTCTCAGGTAAAGGAAAATAAAAAGAATCTGTCACTAGCAGAACTATCTTTAAAGACTGGCTAAAGAGAGTTCTTCAAACAAAAATGAAATGATAAAAGAAAGAAGCTTGAAGCATCAGGAAGGAAAATAAGCAATGGAAAGAACAGAGATATTTATATATACAATAGCCTATTTTTCCTCGTGCATTTTATAAATTCTATGATAAAGCATCATCTGATCCTCAAAACAATATTATTTTTAAGTGAGGAAGTTAAGTGGACTTCATTTCCACACTTCACTTAAAGTATAAACTGTAGATATCAGTGGATTGCAATAAGTCACATACGCAGTAAATCACATACTGCAATGCCCAGAGAAACTACACAAAACCACACGGAGAAATATACCAAAACATTTCACAAATAAGTCAAATCCAAATAGATAGGGGAGGGAGAAGCTCAAGTAACCTCCAGGAAGGGGAAAAAAAAAAAGAGAGAGAGAGAGAGAGAGAAAGAGAGAAATAAGGGGAAGACAACCAAAGGAAACAAACAGAAGGAAATTTTTTAGAAAGGGTAGACTTAAGCACTAACATATTAATAATAATAACCTTAAATGCAAATGGCCTAAATGTACTAATCAAAAGACAGAGATTGTGAGAGTAGATAAACCCACTTGAGTTCTAACTTAGACTGGCTTGACAAGGTTTAGGATTTTTGTGGAAATCTGCTACTCCAATCTTTAGACTTTTCAGTCTTCCTTCAGGAGGTAACTGTCTATATGTCGCCAAAGACGTCTCCTAGTTTTCACACTTCACCTTAAGTTGGCAATTAATCACCTTCAGGTTTTCTTTGCCAGTCTTTGATGCATTAATTCTACCCAACTAGTGCCACTAACTTCCACTGTGTTTAGAATTACTACTTTAACTTTACCCTTGTGAAACCTATCAGTGCATTCTGTGAACTGGAATCCTTTCAGTCTACTATTGTTAAAAGGTTTTGAAAATACATTGTTACAGGATGCCAAAGGTCTTCAGGGCTGCCCCTGTCACTCATAATGTGGTCCTCATTATCGTCCAGCCAGGAAGTGATCTAACTCCCAAATCCCACTGTAGAGTTTGCTTCCCTACACCATGTCTGACCTCACTTGTAGATCACAGTTCTCTGGGAGGAAGATGACGATTCACATGCAGGTATACTGGGGAGTGCCTCAGGGTCGAGACTTGTAAGGAAGTGAAGGAAGAAATAAATATTGGGCATAGGTAGGCACTGAACTCTGGTGCAGTTTTAACAAAGATCTCACCTGATCCTGTTCATAATCTGTCTTTGAGGTAAGGGGTTAATCTCTTTTACTCCACACTACAGCCACTCATTTGATATGGACTGCACTCTGGAGGGTTTGTGTTCTTGGAGAAGAGTCTTCCAAATAGTCTTGGAGAGAAGTCTTCCAAAATTCCAAATGGAAAGTTTCAAAATGATTCAATTTATTCAATCAAAAGCAACATTTCTAGCATCTCAGCATTTCAATACTGAAGAGGGAATTCTAGTGATACACTGCATCACCCACTATATGCCACTTGAGCTTTTTTTTTAGAGTGTGGGGAAATTGTACAAAGCTAAACAGTAAAAGAGGGATAGGAAAACTATGAACCACAAGAGACTATGGACTTTGGGAAACAAACTGAGGGCTTCGGGGAGGGGGGGATAGGCCAGTGATGGGTATTAAGGAGGGCACATGTTGCATGGTGCACGGGATGTTATATGCAAATAATGAATCATGGAACATTACATCAAAAACTAAGGATGTACTGTATGGTGACTAACATAACATAATAAAGAATTATTATTTAAAAAAAAAAGGAAAACTATGAACCTACAAAAGGCAGTTATCATTATCTCTGAGCAGAAATATGAACACTGTAGAAATAATAGTATCACTTTTCTGATCCGTTCTGCAGGTAGCTGGTAGGACCTGAACATGGTAGTGTCCTTTCATCAGGAATGATAAATTAGGATCTCTAAAAATTATTCATACTTAGCCCAACCAATTAAGAGGACTGGGCTCTCCATGTTGCCCACCATTTAGCAACAAAATTTCTGATCTCAGTCTGTCTATATCTGAAAAATTGTGGAAGACATTGACTTTCTGTGGTGCAAGATCACTGGGGGAGGTCAAGAGAAACAAGGGTATCTTATTTACATTAATATGCATTGTTATATTGTGAATTATTACTTAATAGTAATAACTTAATAGTATAACTAAATAGTTATCTTCTAAAATTAAGAAAGTCCCCATCGTGGTTTTATTGTTGTGGTTTTGTTTTTGTTTTGTGTTTTGTAATAATGACAGGATCTGGGAAAGTGGAATGAGTCTTTGAAGTGCCTTTCCCTTAAGATACCATGAGGCAATATCAAGAAGAAAATTTCACCTTATTCCATCTTAAATACTGAAATTTGATATTACATTTAATTCTTTCCTACTTAGATCATTCAAATGATTTCACAGAGTTCACAATTTTGAATTTTCAGTTTGAAAATGTGTTCTCAAATAGCATATACTTATTTGGAATTCCATATCCAAGAGTAAAATAGATGAGTATTTTATTACTTTATTATTAATATAATTCAATTTAATTGAAGGTCTAAAATGGCACATATTTATATTTAAGTATTTATTAAATTCTTTATTCAGTCTTGTGAAATTACAAGAACACTGTTGGAATAGAAAATGTCTATTGCATTAGAGAAGTTGCTCATAGCTTTTCCTTAAGTTTCAGTTGTTTTATTACGCTACCATCACTTTTATCACTGAGTGGAATAATATATTGAAAGCTCTTTTTGGAGAAAGGAAGCAAAACTACTCAAATTGGATTTTAAAATCAGAGAGTTTCAATTTACTCCAGATTTCTATTGGAAAGTGCATTGAGTTTCATAAATGTGAACTTTTAAAGAAATTTTTCAAAGTGGACAATTATTGCTTTTCCTGCCAGAGGCGGTACAAATTAGCAAGCTGTGGCCTTATTTAACACCACATTCAGCCAAGGACTCACTGCTTCTTTAACAGCACCCCTAACAAATTCAGGTATCGATTCTACAGAAAAGGTTTGGTTGTAATTCTAATTCTTAGCTTTGAACATGAGGTCCATTCTTATTTCGACAGCACACAAGGTTACTATTGGTTCAATGAACGATAAATATAAGGTAAAATTATAGCATCCAGATATAATATTTCAGTTTAGCTTGTGAGGCCAGTTCATCTCAGGTGCTTTCGACCTAGATTTATTTTTAATGCAGATTAGTTAAGCCTAAGAAAAACTGAGCCATTTTCTTGAATAAGGCTGAATCCTTTTGTTGTTGTTTTGTTTAGAAACAGAAATAAAGAATAGAAAAATATTTGTCTTGAGCAGTAAGATCTATATTCCTATTTTTTACATAACTAATTCCAAGGATACTGGATTACTCCAGTTTCTTGCCAAGTGGGGCATGTCACCATATCACATTTCCTTAAATGTTTGAAGGAAAGGTGAAGATAGGAAGCTTCTAGTTAAGATTTCTTGAGACCAGCATGGACCCTTACTTTCCTATTGCAAATTTTCACTTAAGAAATTTTTACTATTTGTCAGCCATAGAAACCAGAAATAAGCATTTTTGGCACCATAATGTTACTCCCTCTGTTAACATTATGCATTGTGACTGAGAATTATTGCTGAAACATTTAAATTTATACCTCACCGAAAGGCTATTAAAGAATAGATATTACTTGAAAAAAATACATAATTGTTTCATCTTATTTCAAGAAGTCAACAGAAGATTCATTTCTAAAGCAGCACAGCACACATACTGAAAAAAAAATAGGTACAGGGAAAGACAGCATGTTTTTGTTAATGTAAGATTTGAGAAGCAGTGTTCTATCCATGGAGGTTTCAGAGTCCTTGCCACTTGAAGTCCTTAACCGTTTAAGCGAGGTTGGGAACGCATGTATATTAGAAGGAGCTTGGACATCTGTGAAACAAATTCCATGCAAGCACTCAAACCATCTTTCATAATATTAATTTTGTGTCTGGTCTGAAGCATCTTGTAAATCAGAGCTGGAGTTAGGGTAAGACAAAGATAAAACAAGTTTATTATATGCTTTACTGGTTTTAAATGCACAATGAAATTGCTTACATTAACAGGCCTGTTGATTTGATTTCTCTAACAGAAATTCTTGTGCTTTTTATTGATTAAGTTTTATATATTGATCTGAATGTTGGGTAATAGTGTTCTTGTTCATTAAAGAAGGTTTAATTTAATTACTCCAGGAAAGTCTAAATTCTGTGTTCCAAGTTTATTACCATTCTCAATTACACGGTCTGCACAGCTGCCAGAGTGACCTTTATAAAACACAAAACTAATCATGTCACTTCCCAGCTAAAAATCCTTCAAGAGCTCCCCATAGTCTTCCAAATAAAGTTCAAATTCCCTAGCTTGGCCACAAGATAGTTCATGATCTAACTCTTGACGGCTGCCCTTTCCTGGCTTCCTGAGTAGGGGCAAATTACAAAATCTGCTATGTTCTTTTTATCATTTGTACTAAGCATTCCTCAGCCTCTTCTAGACTGTTTTTATCCCTACACCATTTTTTTTTCTCCTCTGAAGTCTTGTCCTGACTTCCAACCCGTTTCTGATTCTTTCTTTAAATCTTTGTAATTTCTACATTCTCTCCTACAGTTTGCACTATTCTCTGTTTTGTTTTCTGTTTCCCTCTTGACTTTTTCCATTGCTGGCTTTACCAGTATAGCTGCTCACCCTGGTTCTTGCCTGCAGACTCCACCCCTCATAGTCACTTAAAAGGGGCATTCAGATGTTCTCTTCAGTCTCATATTTCTGACTCCACTTTAAGTTCCATATTTACAAAAGAGTTTGATGCTTCTTGAATTTCAAAAACATCTTTTCACTTTTATTTTTTAATATTTGTTAATCTCAATGTTTTGAAGACTTTTCTCCCTTCTTTGTGTAGGGCAACCTATTTAATATCAACAATAATAACTTTTTGAAATAGACGCCTACTTTGATCATTCTTTCGAGAAATATTTATTATCTATATGCTACATATTCTTTATTGGAGATATTGCAGAGGACAAATCAATGAGATATCAATCTAATGAAGCTTACATACTGACTCCTTCAGGCTTGCATTGCCTCTAAATTAAATGTATATGTTTGTTGATGGCTTTAGGAAAATACATCCTGATAACAGATTGCAGAATCTGATTGCCTTCTTATTATCCCCTGTTAGTATTCCTATAAGTAAAAATAAATCTCTAATGTAGTATAGGTGATGTAGGTTATATTTCTCATATTAATATGTATTATACATTTGTGAGTGACTTTTGGAATGAAGCTAAATATGGTTAGAACTCACGTGAAGCTTTTACTAGTGATGTAGCTGTAGGTATTAAAGAAACCCTGAAATTCTAGGTCATAATTTACAAGTACAAATGACAAAGTAAGTGCTATTTATTCTTGTAAAAATGTGTAAATTGTGATCATTAAAAGAAGGCTTAGTGACAGCGTTTAAAAATCAGAGGTTTCACACAAATATTTGATACTCTGAATTCAATCCTTTAGATTGTCACCTTTTCTTATATTAGACATGACAAGGGAAGGGACATTATACCAATGAAACAAAATAAAGTTTATACTTTTCCTTGCAGTACGCTTTCAGGATAATTTGAGTGTTCTTATATTCACAAACTAGGTAATCAATGTATGTCTGAGATTTTCCTTCAAAATCAGTTTATTTGGGTTAAAGTATTTTTTCTATCAAGAAGTATATCGTTATTTATAGTCATTGTGCTGCCATAAGTTACTGACAAATTGATACGAATATATTTATAAAATGTTTTCCAACATGAAACCTAGAAAAGAGCATACTCATTTAAAATAATGCAAGTGTGAAAAGATGGTTAGAGGGCTTGTTCTGAGTCATTCAGTAGGTTCAGTCTTTCTGAGATTCCAGCTGTGATGGGCATTACACAGCAAAAGCATGAAAGCATGTTTCTTATGTCAATATATAATCCTTAGGGAAAGATGGCCTCAAAAGCAGAACAATATGCAAAGATGACTGATTCAGACAGACCTAGTTCCAAATCTGTCACATACCATGTAAAGACCTCAACATATTTGGTTAATTAATTGCATTCCCAATCCACTGGATGCATGCAACAAATAGGAATTGAACACTTAACATTGTCAAGATCTAATTGAAGTTCATATTCTAGCAGGAAAAATAACCCATAAGATGTAAATGACTTAGTATAGTTGTGATGAATATTATGACAGAGGAATGTAAAATACTATGAGGATAAAAGGAATACTAGTAGGCAGTGTCCTCACCTCTAACATGTGTTTAATAGATGCAGTATACCTACTTCATAGGGTTGTGTGAGGATTAAGTGAAGTAATATGTGTGTGTGTGTGTGTGTGTGTGTGTGTGTGTGTGTGTGTGTGAAATTCACAATATTTTAGGACTTTTTACTTGGTAGATTTCCAAATATAAAAGAGATAAATTAGATGGAATATGAGAATCAGATTTGGGTAACAAGCCTAAAATGATCAGTTAATGACTAACACTTAGGATATTGGGTGCGGGAGGTGAGAAATTACTTGGTAGAGATTTCTACTGATCATTGGAGACTTATGGCACCATCATCATTAGCAGAGTTCCAACAGTCTTAACAATGTAAGTTTCCTGTTATGACCTCTAACGCTAGGTAAATCTCAAAGTTAGTATTCATGGATAAATTACCTAAATGGGGAATATGAGAATGCTAGACCTATGAAGGAAAAGTTGAAAGAATGAAATATATCATCATGACTATGATTCAAAGAAGCTTAGATTTTGCATAATAATTTTAAAAACCTTAAAACAGAATTCCAGAAGAGGAGGTGGGTGTGGGTATGGGACAACTGGGTGATGGGCATTAAGGAGGGCGTGTGATGTGATGAGCTTGGGTATTATATCCAACTGATGAATTATTGAACTCTTCATGTGAAACTAATGATGTACTATAGGTTGGCTAATTGAATTTAACTTAAAAAAAATCTCAGTGACTTAAAACAGTAAAAGTTTAATCAAACTACTTATCTATTAAGATATGACCATGGCTGTGCTTCGCATCTTCAATCTGGGACTCAAAGTAAAGGGAGAAAATAGAAGCTCTTGAAAGTTATGCCCAGAGGTGACACATATCATTTCCCTTCATTTTTCATACATAAAGCAATTCATATGGCTGAATGTTTTGTCCTTCCAGATGGAATATAAAATTCTCTCCAAGGGAGAGAAGAGAATAGATACAAACAGTAATACTGTCTACCATGAAATTATGAAATAGAATTTTCAGGATGCAAACTAACCAAATTCAGCTCTTCATAAACTATAGAATGCACTGTCTTATTTCTTCATAATTTTGGTAGTTAAATTTTTTTTTATGATTTTAAAGGAGTTCAGGAAAAAAATAAAAAGTAAAATATATCTTCTCATGCTGTTCAGGACCCACAGAGTGCAAACATTCCATATGGCACCAGGATTGTTTCTTAATGTGTGGTGCATTGGGGATCTTACTGATTGACACGAGGCATAATGTATGCAGCTGACCTTGGGAAAATATTGTGAGTTTAACTGCAGAAGTTATAAGGAGATTATTTTTCTCATTGAATTCCTATTATTATCTTTTTTAAATTATAAAGGATGGATTATAATCATCTTTTATAAATAAGCTGAGGTTTGAGCACTGGTTATACAACACTTCCATAATGAATTCATTTGAGACTTTCCACTGTCAGAATATGGGATTAATATATCTAACCGAAATTAAAATTATTTGAGAAAAATAATAATACAAATAAATATAATAAAGATAAAGTAAAATAAATGTTAACTAGAAAAGATGTATTTTAAAAGATTTTGATAAAAATATCATTTCTTATTAAAATAAAATGTAATTTTCAATAAATTTAGTAATACTGTTTTTTCAAAGGTTCAGGAAGCTAAAGTTAATTAGTAAAAACTAACTATAAAGTATTTCTAATTCTACAATTAATATAATTACCTAAAATATGAACCTGTGCATATTACTTGGTTTTTCCATTTTTTTCACTTCCCATGTCTACTTCTTTCCTTTTAATCTCTTCTTGTTGTTGAGCCCACCTACGGAGGATATATCAGGTGTTCAGAGAGTCAAGAGCTGAACATTGTTCACTACTCTAGGACATACATTTTGCCTGAACTTAATTTTGACTAAGATATTTTTAAATGTTTGCAAATTTACTCAATTATGTGTACCTGAGTTCAGTATTTCAATTCTAGTTCTGTCCTTGAATGAATCTCTAAAGATTCCTAAGCCTCAACTTACTAATTTAAAAATAATAATTAAAGCAATGACAATTTTATAGGGGTGTTTTGAGAATTAATCTAAAATATGATCCAGTAAAAAAATAAAATAATATGATCCAGTAAGTGCCTGACACATAATAGATCTTTGTAAAGGAAAAAAGACTGGCAGCCGACCTTCAAGCCATTCTTTTCTTTTATTGGGAGAGTCTCTAGGAGAGAAAGGAAAAGACATGGTCAAATGTCTTATAAATCTGCAGTAATATGTCCCTGGCAAACTGTCCTCATCTATGGACTGCTTTAGCAGGATGTACCTAGGTTGGATTACTGAAGGTAAATAGATCTGAATCTATAAATTTGTGGCACATGACTTTCTATAAAATATCAAGCAAGATGTATCAGTCTGGAGATAAAATGGAGATTTTCATGATCAAAATAATATTCTTTTGATAAGCAATGATGACATATGTCACTTAGAAATCTCATATTTTAATCTGAGCCAAAGCACATCCTAAGATGCAAGGGCATATGAAGGAAATGTGATGGTGGTCCTAGGCTACTCTCTGTTTTGTCGGTGCCTGCAAAATACTTGTCCTTAAATTTATTAGTAAAGCTTGATCTTAACTTTATATCTGATTCTTGTGAATTAAGTTGCTAATTTCGCAACCTAATCCTTTGTGCTATATCAATATTTACAAAATACTAATTATTTTGCTCCAGATTAGAACTACTGTAGACATTGTTTAAGGGAAACACGTGATGATTTTTGTGCTCTAACATATAGAAATTATGTCGTCTCAATTTCTTTTTCAAGTCAATTTTATACATAATTTTATAACAAAAACTGTTAAAAAAAAAGCTATAAATGGGAAAATCATCACAGGACAGTGAGTCAGCCTGTATATAGCAGGAGGTTTTTATATTCAATCAGCACAGACATTAATAAAGAAAATTATTGATCAGAAATGTCCAGATTGTTATATTACTGATGCAAGTTGGGCAAAAGATACACCATACAAGATTTTGTCATTTTAAGTGTTTCCATTTGTTAAGTATATTTATAAATAAAGAAGGAATGAAATGCTCTGAACTAAAATTAACTGCTTTATAAATGTTGGATGCTTTTGCAGAACCATAGTTATATAAATAAGCATCTTTATTCATATTTATTAACAGGGTTTCTATAAGATGATAATAAAGCATATGCTGTTGATATATAAAATGGTACCTGAGAAGGACAGTATTTAAATATCTATATTGCCAATAGGAAAAATTACTATTCACATGGTTAATTTCAGGGGACTTGCTGCCATTATTTAAAATCACATTCCTATTAATGTTAATATTTTCTCTTTATCTAAAACATATATTAACTGAACTGTAAATGGGACAATATTTATCCAGTTGCATAAAATTAGTTTTTCTTATATCAAACTAAGATCTAATTAACCAAAAAAAGCCTAGGCTGGCACTCTATAGTGGTATAAAATAATACACTGTATGTCATATTACATTGATTAAGTTTTGGAATAACTTCAGAAGTTGCATATGTTACATTTTAAGGATAAAAACATGCACCTACAATTATTACCATGTATAGATACATAGAAAAATACTAAAATGAAATACAGGAAAATGTTATAAACATTTTTTTTAGTTTTTTCATTATTTTCTATAATTTAAAAAATATATATAACTTAAACAGATTCAAACTATCTACTTTGAATATGTGCTAGCACAAAGAGTTAAGAATACATATGCTAATACATAACAGTTATGAAGTAAGAAAGGTCTTCATGTGAGCAGTTTCTGAATACCCAGGTTTTGTTATTTGGCATGTCATTAGTGGCTTCTGGTTATTTCTGCTGGCTCATTTAATTAAAAATTTCTCAAGCACTTTTGTTTGAATGGAGGAAACACTGACTCTTGCCCTCTAAGCAGAAACAAGGAGCCACGGGGAAAGAAACCTGGCCAGGCTGACTCATATAACGTTTTAAATTAACAGTGGTTTTCATTTAACCCAGGTTTTCTTTTCCTGTAAACCCAAATCTAGATTTAAGGCAGTTTGATGTAGCCAATCACTTCACCCTAAAGTCTAGTTCCAGAAACTTCTAAAGGTTCTCAGGGAACCAGCATTCTTCAAAAGGTGGCAAGTGCATTGCAAAGTACAGAGGAAACAGTTGTGTAAGAGTACCTTATTTCATTGTTCTTTATTTGCTCTTTATAATGGCAGCTGCTATCTCTACACGTGTCTGCCTCCCTTAGCTTCTCTCAGGCGCTCATGGTTCTTCCTCACCTTTATAATCTTTCATTCTTTCACATACAGAATAATTTCTTTCCTTCCATATCATCCTACAAAAGAGTCTGGTTTGCTCTTCTTATCAGGATACAGGATACGTTTTTACAATGTGGATTGGTGTGTGGAACTAGTTAAATAGAGTCAGGGTAAGGGAAAGCTAGGGATGAGAATCCTTATAATGAAATTGTTTTATGCTTAGGAAAAACCACCGAAGATAATTTCCCAGTCTAAGTCAGTATGATTTTATCTTGCTTTCTGTAATTGATTATACTTTTTCACTTTAGTTTCTAGGAAACTCAGAGCTGAATTTGAGACCACTTTAATCACTGTAACAAGACATTTTTTTTTCTTCCTTAAACCCTTTTTTAATTGCTCTGAATTCATCAATTCATTTTAGTCTTTTACACATGGTTTCAAAGCTAATTTATATCTTTTTGGAATAAAGATCAATTAATAAAATCAAAAAGGATAAAAAGATAGTAAATTTGGGTGTCTTTACATATATGGAATAAAATAATATCTGACCTTAAAATGTGCACTCTACATTCCAAATGATTTATGACTTAAATATCAGTCATACAATACTTAGAAGAGTGATTTATGTTAAAATCACAGACCTCTGGGGCGCCTGGGTGGCAGAGCGGTTAAGCGTCTGCCTTCGGCTCAGGGCGTGATCCCGGCGTTCTGGGATCGAGCCCCACATCAGGCTCCTCTGCTATGAGCCTGCTTCTTCCTCTCCCACTCCCCCTGCTTGTGTTCCCTCTCTCGCTGGCTGTCTCTATCTCTGTCAAATAAATAAATAAAATCTTTAAAAAAAAAAAAATCACAGACCTCTAAGGGTGCCTGGGTGGCTCAGTTGGTTCAGTGTCTGCCTTCAGCTCAGGTCATGTTCCCAGGGTCCTGGGACAGAGCCCCACATTTAGGCTCACTGTTCAGCAGGGAACCTGCTTCTCCCTTTCCCTCTACTGTTCCCCCTGCTTGTGCTCTCTTGTTGCTCTCTCTGTCAAATAAATAAGTCAAATCTTTAAAAAAATTAAAGATGGGGCGCCTGGGTGGCACAGCAGTTAAGCATCTGCCTTTGGCTCAGGGCGTGGTCCTGGCGTTATGGGATCGAGCCCCACATCAGGCTTTTCTGCTGTGAGCCTGCTTCTTCCTCTCCCACTCCCCCTGCTTGTGTTCTCTCTCTTGCTGGCTGTCTCTATCTCTGTTGAATAAATAAATAAAATCTTTAAAAAAAAATTTAAAAAGATAAAATCACAGACCTCTAAAGAATCTAATGGAAGCTCTAATAGTCTCCCTAGGAAATGCATAATCAAAATTTACACAGAATTTTTTTTAAATCCACAAATATGTAGCCATAGTTTCAATTTTGGCCCAGATTGGCAAATAAGATCCTCAAAAGTGAAAGAATATATAAGTAAATATCCAATATTAGGACAGCAAGGAATAATAATGTCGAAAAGTATCTCATTAAAAAGCATATAGTTTATTTAAATGTATCTATGTGCATAGTGAGATTAGAAGTGACAAGAATCAGCTTAGTAAATGAACAAATTAAATCAGTCAAACAATCAATCAATCATAGGCAGTCCCATTGCCACCACTACCACCATAGGCATTATGAATTTACCAGACCCAATGTTTTAGGTCATTTTATTTTACTATTTCAGAAATTCCAGGGATTTTACTACTCATCTTAAATACCCTCTAAAGGACACTTTTCATTAAATAATGTCTACTATTAAGAAAAGCAAATATTGATCTACAGCATGTAGTATTAATATAATCTGTTTGTCATGTTATCTGAAATTTTCTCTGTTCTCTGAGGAGCAAAGCATTAATCCTAAGTGTATCCTCTATTTGACAAAACAAGTAGGCACTATTTAGCTTACTATTTATTGAATAAGGAGATTAAATGATGTCTTTAAGTTGATTTTTAATTCTGTCACTTTTATCATTCTTTAATTACATGGGAAGGCATATTTTTCTATGTTCTCATTAAATTAATAAATAGAAAATAAAGCATGACATTTCACCCAGGGCTGTCACTTTATGTTCAGTTTCTTTAATATATTCTACTATAGCTAGAAAATAAAACTTAATATATAAACATAAGGAAAAATTTTAAAAGATCTTCTGTTCTATTTATTTTATTTCTTGAATCCAATGATATAATATGGGCTTCTTCTACCTTTGAGAATACACTTAACAAATACAGAGGCAATTTAGCATTTTCCCAATTCACATCTAGTACAATATTTAAGAAGATTTCATCTAATTGAACACATGTTGGAACAAATTTAATAGAAGTGTTCTTGTAAATGCTTCAATGGCTAGATGGGAGACAAGCTAGGCAGGCAGTGAAGTGAACATCATTTTGGTTGGGCTCTCCAGGCTAAGAAGTCATTTGCAAGATGTTTTGACTGCTGAGAATGTCAGCCATAATCAATCTTAGAGATAGAAGGAGGCTGCAAATGGGTGAGGTAATGTTCAAATTCATGGAAAGATGACTAGTCATAATAAAAAGAAATGGGTATGGCTGCACTGCCTTGAAAGAATTTGAGAACATTTAGGTTCACAAATGGTAAATTTCTATCTTGAGAAATGTAGTCAATATAGTTAGGTAATACGGTTATCACCTTCCAGATCTGTGTGTCTCTACCAGACATCCTTTAGCTTTGGGGAAAAACATGAATTGTATAGAAGCACACTTTAATACAAACTGTCTTGATTCTTAATAGAAATATAAAAATGATAGACATGTGTATGTAGACTTCCTGTATATCTTTTTTTAACAATAAAGTTGTGTTTTTCCTTTAATGTTTAATTCAAGTTTCTTATTTAATCAGATCATTTCCTGGAAGGCACAAAATTAATGTCCACCTTTTTTTTTTTTTTTAAAGATTTTATTTATTTATTTGACAGAGATAGAGACAGCCAGCGAGGGAGGGAACACAAGCAGGGGGAGTGGGAGAGGAAGAAGCAGGCTCCTAGCGGAGGAGCCTGATGTGGGGCTCGATCCCATAATGGCGGGATCATGCCCTGAGCCGAAGGCAGACGCCTAACCGCTGTGCCACCCAGGCGCCCCTAATGTCCACCTTTTGAAGATGTATCAGGGCAAATACAGTAGAATCTGGTTGCTTTATTGTTATGGATAGGGCAAAAGCAGTTCAGACTATAAATAAGTATGTGAAACTTTTAATTTTATTAAATTCAAAGATTTTTAAACCCCTACATCTGGACTTGAGTCAAGATCTTTCACAGAACAGATAGCAGTTATTTTAGAATATTGCTAAGTTTTGTTTTGCAGAGAAATATTTTGTCTTGCTTTAATAATGCATTTTCTAAACCATTTTGAAGACTGTCTGCAAACATTTTAACCTATTCACCCAATTCTGGTCAATAAATAGATCAGAACACAACCACAGAGGGACATTTCAGCGCCTATTTGCAGTATGAGGAGTGGTCAATTACAAATTAATGATGTACTGCTATAGAAAGGTGTTCACAATTAGTCACTGGAACTCTATTCTAAGGAAAAGATAACACCAAACCACACATTAATAAAAGGTATTCTGATAATTAATGGAGGACTTCTTCATTATTTGATCTTGTCCTAAGATATACCTTAAAGAAAATCACTAGTAAACATTTAAGTTTGAAAAATTAAATGTTAATGCTTCCATTTTAGAATGACAAAGCCAACTCAATAATAGTCTTTATATGTTTTGCAAATGAAACTTGCTTAAAGTTCTATTGTCTCCAAATTAGTGCATTATCTCTACTCCTTAACAGCCATGACAAGTCCTCAGATTTGTTCTCAGGAGCAAATTTGAGAATTGGCTTACCGTGATTTTCTTTAATTCTATCCCATTGATTGTAGACATAAAATTCGTGGCACTCATAGCTTCTTAAATGGATGCAATTTTTTTCTCTGTAATACATTTTTCTTTGGTAATCTTGAGGTTTTTATTATTTATTATTATTAATTTTTATTTATTTTTTGGTGGGGGAAAGGTGGCAGAGGTAGGGTTAAGAAAAGAGGCTTCATTTGTCTTATTTAGATTTTTTGTTGTCGTTAGGGAGACAGTGTGTCTCTAAGTCCCCGTTATATAGAAATCACTAGCTGTGAAACTTGAAGCAATTCAGCTAAAATCTCTGTCCAAGGAGATTCTCTGTAGAAAGGGCTAAAAAATGAAAACTGACAGAGTTTTGATAATAAGATGTGAGAGATCTTCACAAACTATGCAGTGTTACTCAAATTGAGTCTTAACCCCTTTTGCTTACTGACTTCATTGATTTGAGAGACAAAGTACTATGAGTTTGCAGTCTAATCAAGTATACTCCTTTGTACAACAAATACAGAAAACGGTTTCTGGTACAGCAAGATACACCATAAAGAACCTGAATTCTGGTGTCAGTGTCATGAAACACGACTGGTTTCAAGTTGTGTTTTCACTATTTAATGGTTGTGTGTTTTTAACAATCTAATACACTTTAAATCCTAGTTTATTCATTTATAAAGCTAGAATAATAAACTCCATTAACTTTTTGGGATTAAGTTAGATAATGTAGAAAGTCCACAGACCATAGCATATTTTTATCATGAGCATAATTTACTCAGCGGTTTGTGTTAACAGTATGAGCATATTTTTAACAATGTGTATAAAAGCATCAGTGTGTTTATGTGGATAATATTAATGTATACAATTGTTTAACAACTAATTCTGTTTTTAATCCTGCCTTCAAAATTAAACAAATAATAGCATTGGCCACATTAAACTATAGGAAACACTCAATAATTGAATTCATATTTCCTAGAAAAAAATTTATGTATTTAATAAGAAATTATACTCCTTCAAGTTTATGCTTTAACTTTCTTTTTTCCATTTTAAGGTTTAGCAACATATCAATTCAAGTTGAATATGAATGTTGACAACTGCATTTTTACAAATAGAATATTTCTACCCAAGGAGGAAAGAGAGAAAAATTAGTTTTAGAATTTCATTATTGCTGTGGGACACAGAAATACATTTTTATGGCTATGGGATTTCATGATGAATTATTGCAAGAGTTGATTGAAAAATAATATGTGAATATACTAAGCAGGATGAGTGGTTTTAGGAAAGAAAGTATTAAAGTGATCCCCTATATGACCTGAATATTTCACTTTAGGGTTATTTTTTCATCATTTCTAAGATATTAGCATACAAAAAGTAATGAAATACACGATGAAGAAAATCAAGGCAAAGAGTTCTTTTTTAACTTTAACACTTTTATGCCATGCTCACTATGAAAAATGAACATTAATGTAAAAATTCAGTCCTTAAGATCAGTTTTTTTGGTCTGAGCTTTCTGCTATTCTAATTAAACAAAAGCTATTTTTCTTTTCTCTTTCCTCATACCATAAAATAAGTGTACGTTTTCAGCAATATTAACATTGTTTATGGGAACAATATGCATGAATAACTAATAAAATGGATTTTTTTTAATTTTAAAGATTTTATTTATTTATTCGACAGAGATAGAGACAGCCAGCGAGAGAGGGAACACAAGCAGGGGGAGTGGGAGAGAAAGAAGCAGGCTCATAGCGGAAGAGCCTGATGTGGGGCTCGATCCCGTAATGCCGGGATCATGCCCTGAGCCGAAGGCAGACGCTTAACCACTGTGCCACCCAGGCGCCCCAATAAAATGGATTTTTAAAAGCATCTTGTGGGAACCAAATAATTTGAATTTTCCCTGAGGAATGATTACTAATTCCTTTTTTTTTTAATTTCCTGAAACTATATGTTGTTACTTCTCACTCACTCACTACACTATCTGCCAATGTGGAACATCTAGCTTTCTTGAAATTTCATTCTACTTTTACGTAATGTGGCTCCTTTCTCATTCTTCCCCTACATCTGTGATTATGTATCACAATCTTCCTCACTAGCAGATCACTCACCATAATGTTTCTGAAGTGTACATATACCCAGCAAATATATATCATCATTCTCTTTTCATTTGTCTGTTTCGTAGTTTTGGTGTTTTTATAGAATTTATTTATTTATTTGAGAGAGAGAGGGAGCACGAGCAGGGGGGAGGGGAAGAGGGAGTGGGAGAGGGAGAAGCAGACTCCTTGCTGAGTGGAGAGCCCGATGCAAGACTTGATCCCAGGACCCTGGAATCATGACCTGAGCTGAAGGCAGAAGCTTAACCAGCTGAGCCACCCAGGCACCCCATAGTTTGGTTTTGTTTCTTCAATAAAGATTCATTATGGTTTCTTGGATGATCTTCTCTAATTCTTTGTCTTAATAATTATAGTTGCAATTATTTACCTACATATCATTGATTGTAGAAGTGCAATGTTTCTTGTTTATAGAATTGCTATGTTTTTAAACATTTAATTTTAATTCAGAAATTTTACAAGAATTTTATAAGAATATCTCCTTTACTTCGCCTTATATTTAGTAAACCCATTGGTCTATAAAATCAATGCTTTGGTTATCTTGGTGATTTGGTAAATTTTCATAGTCTTGTAATTGATTTTCCAGAAGAAGAATTACATTTAAAAAAATTTAAGTCCTGTTGCTCCTTGGTCACCTGGCTCATTACTTTGTTTTCTTAATATCACAATTTCTTTCCTGCTATCTCTTTTAACTGTAGTCACTCTTCTAATATCATGATTATTAATTTTCAGACTTTTTTCATTTAAATGCAATTCCATAAATGTCCTAAATTCTCCATCTCCCAAGTTTTGGTATGATATTGGTATAACATGACCCAGACTTCTGATTCAGTCTCATTGACCCACAGGCAAATCTGCAGAGTGTACCTGGCAAATTGGTGCTTCAGCACTCACAGGGCTGTTCTGAGAGATGGTGAAGGTTACGAAATGATGCTAAAAACAGCAGGAACTAGATAAACATGTAGCATTGATCAATAATGCACACTTTGACCATTCCTTAAGTTATTTAACATTGCTGAGATTCAATACCTTCACCTGCAAGATGAGGTCTTTGGGTTAGTAGTCCCAATGTCATTAAGTGTACGGTATGAGTCAGTGTCCCAACAGCGAAAAAAAAAAAAAAGAAAAGTCCATATAAGATAACACAAGGAGGGTTTATTATTTTAAGCCATTTATTAAGATGTAAGTGTGTGGGAATGGTAAGTTGGTAGCAGTTGATCTGTTACCTCACCTGGACTTAAAAGGGAACAAATAACCAGTCACTCTGCACCGAGCATTGTGATATGGTCACTCTATGGCTCTTTGCAGCAAGGAAGGTAAAATAATAAAAAAAACCAAAGGTCATTTTCTTTGACAGAATCCAAATATGAAAACTTGGAAGGGGGGGAGAAGAAAGCTGAAGAACTGAGAGTGCATCTGAGGAATGCCGTGGTTCTGCTGTGGATCTGCTCTATATACTATTTTTTGCGTGTAAATATTGAACTCTGTGTCTCTAGTTATGCCTCATATTCTATCTTTAACTTGACACTAACTCCAAAATATCTTAAAAAGATTTCTTAAAGTCTTCATCATGTGAATGGCACATTTTCAGGAGTGACATTGATTTTCGTGGCTATTGTATTTGCTGTTCTATATAATTTCTCCCCTTTTCTGAAACACTGTCTTTATGAAGATAGTAAATTAGTCAATAAAAATATTGGTATTAATAGACAATAACATTTACATTCAGGTACAAGACAACTGAAATTGTGAACATAGTTTTCCAGTAGAAACAATTCTCTATTCTAGAAACAAAGTTAAAATTATTTTAGGTTAAGGTTTGTCATTATATTCCCTGCCATTTTTAAACCATTGAAGGTTCCAGAAGATTAAACATGCATTATGCAATGTAGTCTGCTCATCTTAGTGGTGTCATGGTACTAAAAAGAGGATCTTGAATGGATAAAATCTTTAAAAAATCTTTATTAATAGTTAAAATTGTCTAAAGTTCTATTTTTGTGTCTAAAATTAGGGAATGGAAATCCAGGGGAAAAAAAATGATTTGAAAGAGTACAGTCAGTAGCATCAAAAAGAAAAAAACTCTCAAGAATTAAGTTATCATTTCTTAGCCTAAACATAAAATGTTAAGAATTTTATATTTGAAATGACAGGTTACTAGTAAAAATGCATTTTATTTTCTGAAAACAGACCTAGAATACTCTGAATCTAATATAGAAAGCATAGGGCGCTGAACATAACAGAATGGGCTTTTTCCAGAGCGTCATAAGTTACCAAAAGCCTGGGTCCTTTTCACAGAAAAGAAGAAAGAGAAAGAAAGAGAAAAAGGGAGAAAGAGACAGAGAGAGGAAGGAAGAGAAAGACAGTATAAGGTCTTTTTTTTGTGGGTAAAATATCACTTTACATAAAAATTATAAGATGTGGAACTTTTCTTCTGAATTGTTTTCTCCTTTAAAACACATTTTTCCTAAGAAAGTCACAAATCTCTTTTTTTTAATCTTCATATATGAGATTTGCTGTTTAACAGAAAACCATTTGCCTTTATATTTTTGTGTAAATCAGGCATTCTCATGTATTCTTGGGGATGGGTAGTGGTGATCCATTTAGCTTCTCACTTTCCACTGCCCAAGGCTCCATTCCTGGTCTGTTGTTGAATAATTGACTATAAGAAATATTGTGATTTGAGGCTTAATAATAAGAGCATGGCAATGGTTAAATTTTCCTGATGGAGAAGAGATTTCTGAATACTGTCTGAGGGAGGGTTAATGGAAAAATAAGGCACCTTCCCTGCTGTGAACAACTTACACCCTTATGGTTAAAATCAATTTTAGGAAAAACATGACAGAGTTTTACCAACCATCCCTTCACCAAAAAATAAATAAATAAATAAATAAATAAATAAATAAATAAATAAATAAATAGTACATTTCTATCTAAAAAGATGTAGATTGTGTGAATGTTAACATGTTTCTTGCTATTTTCCCTCACCACATTTCTTCCCATCCTGTGGTACTCAATCACAAATAATTGAATTAATTATAATTCTTCATGAATGCCATTTTCATGACATGTATTTAATTTTGTTTAAATAATATAATGATGTTTAAATAATATAATGATGTCTTTTTATTTGGCACACATTCCTAAAATGCTTACAATACATAGGGCACAATTCCAAATGCTTTACAAATATCATATCATTAAATATATACAGAAGGAAGGTATTACTATTATTTACGTTTTTAGAAAGGAACCTAATATAGAGAGATTTGTGAATTTTCTGAGAATGTATAACTACTCAGCATAAACACTAAGGTTTGATCCCAGGGAGTAAGACTCTGGAGTATAATTTTAGAACTACCAAGTTGTTTCTGAACGATGATATTTTAAATGGCTGTATTACCTAATAACTAAGCCATTACTAAGTAATCTTATGAACTTCTTTTTTTTTTTTCTTTTTACTCCATTCCCTTATTTTTTCCCAGGAATAACCATTATGCAGAATTTGATGTTTATTATTAACCACTTTTTAAAACAGATGTATATTCACATTTTGATCTCAGACTTCTGGCCTCCAACTGTTAGACATATCTTTCCTTTGGTAAGCCTCTTAGGTTAAGGAAACCTAGCAAACTAATATAGAGCTATAGTAATAATAAATATCTTTTGCTTTTGTTTCTATATCTTTATCTGTTTATATCCATCCATCCATCATGTATCTATTTTATTCATATGTCAAATAATGCCCTGCTTTCTCTGCTATTAATTTTATGTGCTATGTTCTGCTATCAACTTGACAGCTTTGTACATTATGGCCTATTAATCTTTTTTCTAAAACAAATTATTTTTTTTTTTGGAAATTTAACTGAACATAATCTTTGGGATGTTATAATATTCTGTCACTTTTAATATTCATTCTCTACTCTTAAACATTCTCATTTTTTTTTTCTATTTTAAGAAATCAAAGCTGCTTTTACTGTTTGGAAGCATTTTCCTTCATATGACCAATAATTTAAAAAAATCAATTACTATAATTTGAACTGGTGAGTATGTAGTAATCTGCCATTTGATGATTATAGCATTTACAAATGAAGAAGATCTTGCCATTTGGGGAAGCTGAAGTTGATTATTTATGTAAAAGGCTTAAGTTTGATGATTAGTAATAATTGAAAGAAGGAAAGGCATAAAGAACTGATCCAGGATTATTGACGCTAACTCCTGCACCAAGCCATAGTTCTTTCCTCCTAATTCCTATCTACCATGTTTTCATTCTTTTAGTTAGTTAAATATAGTTTGTTATACAAAAGGGAAAAAGAGGGGCAGTGGACATATAGGAGCGTATTTTCTGGATCAAATGGGCTAGGGTCATGTCCTGGTTCCAGTATCCACTTCCTTTGAGACTTAGAGTAAATAAAAAAGAGATGATGGTAAAAACTACTAACTACCTTGTATAGTGATTATCACAAATTTATATCTTAGTAAGTGTTTAGCATTTGGAAGAGTGCCTGGAACATGGTAAGCACTATATAAGTATCCTGTAGTTTCAGAAATAATCTAGAATTTGGAACATAGAATTGGTAACTAGTTTTTTTGTTTTGTTTTGTTTGTTTGTTTTTTATGATTCCACTGTTTTTCCCAAAAAACACCTTTAAGATGATGACACATTTCTGGAAGCTCACCTTCTTTGCTGCACCCTTCCTTTCTGGAACTACAGAGTTGGACTAAATCTCAGTCACAAGTGGTTTCTGGCATGCATATTAAAATAGTTATCTCTGTTCTGTGTCTCTGTTTATCATCATGCACTAAAACTTATTTTCCATACTCATTATTTTTCTGATATTAATCTCACCAAACTAATAAAGTTCTCTCTCTTAAATGCTTGCTATTGGTCATTAACCCTTGAGACACATTCTTCTCTGGCTTCTAGAATGCTATTTTATTGTGGGTTGTGTTCTCTTTGGACATTAATGTACTGTTTTTCAACCACAACTTAAATATTGGTATTTCTCAGGATTATATCTTAGTACAATTTTAGGATTAATCTATACATTCTCTTTGGGTTATTTAATGGACTCACCTGTTTCTGATTTTGTATCTACTTTCTAATTCATATTTCTCACATGAGCACTACCCTAGAGCCCAGTTGCCTAATGGATATATTTATGATCTACTCACTCCTTAAATTGAACCTGTTCAAAGCTGATCTCATAGGATTTCCCCACAGACTTGAATTTTTTTTTATATAATCCTGTTTCAGCAAATGGAGGTACAGCAATATTAATCCATCTATATGTGGCAGAATCTGAGAAATGAACCTTGATTCTACATATTATATTCATTTCTGCTATACACCTAACTGTTCATGTTGGAAGACAATAATTTTCAGTTCTATTAACCCAATTAAAGTTCTATAAAGGTTTTTTTTTTTTTTAATTTTTTCCATGCACAAATAACAGTGAAGTGGAAATCTTATGTATTTCCCTAACTGCTGAGATTTATAGCTAAATTTAAAGTTTGACAAACACAAACAAAAAAACAAAGAAAACCCACTTGGGTCTAACTTTTGTGATAATTCAGTTTAATGTAATTAATCAACTTTACTTATGAATTCTAGTACATAATAATTCAGATTTTTTTCATCATGTCTGTAATGAAATTTTTCAGTTAACCAGTTTTTGAGGACTAAAAGAAAGGGAGTGAGTACTTCAAAACAAGGATTTGTTGCTAAAAATACTTAATTTTTTGTTAATTTGAAAAGGGCTTTCAGTGAAACCATTAAATGTTTAAAGAACCACATGCTATAGCAAATGACCATACACATTGTGATTGCCAGTATTTAAACACAGTACCTTCATAGTATTAAAGATTATATTGAATCTTCCTTTAATCTTTAGATTATATCATTGTGCTGTAAGGAGTTTTCAGTGACCATATCTCACTAGTTTAGTCTTAAAACATCCAAACAATATACATTTCTAAGTATATTTCTTATTATTCACAAAAATATTAAGTGGGTCATAAATACCTCAATAAACAAGTTAAAAGATGTTTAATCTGTTAGGAATAAAAAAATCCAGTGTTGCTGTTCTCTGGATGTTACAACTATAGTGCTATGCTGTGACATTCTTCTTGAAGGAGAAATACATAGAAATTTTCACATAAAGAATAATAGTAATTTGGTTTAAAATTCAATGTATTATCTTTTTCTGGGCTTAGTCATGTTTATTGCTGGTCACAGAAAAAAAAAAAAAAAAGTCCCCCCCAAAAAAGAAAAACTGTCATGAACCTTAAATAACAGAATAATGTTTTAGAGCATTGAGACTAGTTCTTTACTTCCATCTAATCAGAGGTTTGTATGATGACTGCTTACCTGTTTGTTTTTCCCCCTTTGTGCATTTTTACCTGCTCCAAATTGATATTCGGACTTGTTTACCTGATTTACAGATTATGCATTTACCATTCTCCTGGGAATATGCTTTTACCTCTCTCCTGTGTTGGATTTGGGTTGTATGTTTCATGTATTTGTTCTTTATTTGCTTTCTTGTTTCGATGGAGACTAATTTGTAGCCTCTTCTTCAGAGAGGATATATGTGGGCAGTCAATTTTTCAGATCTTGAATATTTGACAATGTCTTTAATTTACCTGACACTTGACTAATGTTTGGGTATAGAATTCTAGGCTAGAAAATAAGCTTTTACAGAACTTTGAAAGCATTATTCCAATGACTCCAACATCCAAGTTTGTTAATGAAAATTCCAAAGTTAGAATTATTCACACTCCTTATACATGTATTCTTTACTACTATTTTCCCTGAGAAAGTCCCACGGACTTTTCTCTGATCTCTTTGTCTCTAGTGTTCTGAAATAATAATCATGAGATTCTATTTAATTACTTTTCTAGGCATCAGGTGAGTTCTTTCTTTCTGGTAACTTTTTACTTTTAATTTTGGAAAGTTGCCTTTAATTATTTTTTGACGATTTTCTCCGTTCTTATATTCCCTATTTTTACTTCTGGAACTACTAAAATTTTAAGGAATTATTTCATGTAAGTAGAATTGAATCTCTGTGTCCTCTGTGCTGCTTAGGTTTCTGCTTAATTGGGTGAGCTAAACCAGTTAGAATTCCATTTCACTTCGCAGTTTCCAAAGAACTACTGTTGTACCACCCTCTCCTTTTCTCCTAGTGCTCTCAGTTCAAATGGCTTATGTCTTTGGGTTTTTGTTTGTTTGTTGTTTTGCTTTTTTGTTTCCTTGTTTATTTTTTTTTTTGAGACATAACACTCTACCTATTTTTAAAAACGATTTATTTATTAATTTATTTATTATTTATTTATTTATTTGAGAGAGTACACATGAACTGGGGGAGGGGCGGAGGGAAAGAATTTCAAGCAGACTCCCCACAAAGTGAGGAGTCCAATGGGGGCTGGGGGTGGGGGATGGAGTGGGAGCTCCATCTCACCACTCTGAGATCATGACCTGAGATGAAATTAGAAGTTGGACACTTAACCATTTGAGCCACCCAGGTGCCCCTCATCACTCTACTTTTAGTCTTTTGTTTGTTTCCTTTGCTGTGCAAAGGCTTTTTATCATGATATAGTCCCAATAATTCATTTTTGCCTTTGTTTTCCTTCCCTCTGGCGATGTGTCTAGCAACAAGTTGCTATGACCAAGGTCACAGAGGTTGCTACCTGTGTTCTTCTGTGGGATTTTGATGGATTCTTGTTTCACATTTAGGTCTTTCAACCATTTTGAATTTATTTTCGTGTGTGGTGTAAGGAAATGGTCCAGCTTCATTCTTCAGCATGTGGCTGTCCCAACTTTTCTGACATCATATGTTGAAGAGACTGGTTTTTTTTCCATTGGATATTATTTCCTGCTTTGTAGAAGATTAGTTGACCATAGCGTCGAGTGTCCATTTCTGGGTTCTCTTACTCTAATATTTCTTAATGATACATTACATTTCCATTTAGATTAATTTTTTCCTAAAACTTGTATCATCATATTTACAGCACCATATGATATAGTTAGTTTTGGAAATGAAATCTTTTATTTGGCTAGAAAAGTTATCAAATATGAGAATAAAATGAACACGAATATCTTGACAGAAAAATATCTTTCAAGACAGAAAGGTATAGATTTGACTGAATAGGAAAAAAGATCCAAAGAGATAATGTCAAAATTTACTTGTCAAAATTTACTCATTTACGTGGTTTCAGAGCTCCCATAATAAAAGCCTATATAACCCCATAACCACATCCTCACACTTACATTTATTTTTTTTCTGAGCTCTATACCCATTACATTCAAGAAGGATTAGGCATGTAGTACATTTTGTGGTCATATTATGGACACTTTTATTTTGGCTTGGTAATTCTTAGTCCATTATAGCTGATTAATCAAAAATGAAAAAGGGACATAGGATTAATTAAAATCAGTGCATTGATCTTCAATAATTCTTCATTATAGTTTCACTTAAGGGCAACAGTCCTTAACACATCTTGAGGGAGGGACAAGAATAATATAATAGGCATTTTTTATTGAAATCAAGGTTTTAATGGTAGATGGAAGACATAGCCAAATGGTTAAAGGTTTTCTTATTTCAATGAAGAGACCTGATATTTCTAAAGTATAATGTGGATTGTGGATCAAAGGATCATACCTCATTAAACAATTTGGACTGTTGATATTAAAAATGAAAAGGATATCTTATTTTTACAGTGCTCACCATTTTTGAAAACACATTTTAAAATCATTTTCTCATACCAATATAAAATAATTCTGTATGTAAAATACATTAGTATATCTATTCCCATACAAGAGGAGTGTAAGACTTAAGAGAGCTAGGTAATTTGACCATTAATGTAAGTATGAATCATTAGGGCCTGGACTAAAAAAATGGCTAATGTGCTATAAGTTCCTTACTCTTTATAACAGTCACTTTTGGAATCGTATTTTTAGGAATTATATAAAAAATTAAAACGTCATTTGTCTATGATGGAATAAAGATGTAACTATAAATCAAGCGAGGATACACTTCTTAATATGCTAATTTTGTATATGATTAACATAAGTAGACATTGTTCACATTTTAAAAAGCAATACTTTGTTAAAGAGGTTGCAGTTTGTTTCTCTCAATAGGCATTTCAAACATGAATATTGAATTAATCCATTCTAATAATCCTCCTGTCTTCTGCTTTACATGTATTTGTGAACATTGCTACTGCTGCCAATGATGCAAAATAAACCTAATTTTGAGGCCATGGTATCTTTGTCTCTTTGGGGCCTCAAAGGACAATCTTCAAGGATTGCAATATATTATTTTAAAAAAGAAATTAGAGTATATTTTTCATTAAAAACAATACAAAGATGGAAGTATACAAAAATTCCTTGCTAAAAAAATTGGTTCATTGAATCAAATAGGCAAACAGGCAAAGGTTTCACATTTCTAAAGTCTGTTTAAGGAAGGTACCATTTAATAGTGACTTGGAAAGCTGTAATTATATGATAACTGTGTCTCCCTCTGGACCTGGACAGTTGTTTACTAGTAAGAGTCTAACCTTGCCATCCACAGTGATTTCCAATTTTATCTCTAACTGAGGGAGAGGTGAATGAAAGACTCCATTTCAAAGTTGTTCTTCGGCTGCCTGGATGATAACTCATATGTATTGATTTTGCCTCACAGAGAACTGTTCCTTCTTTCAAGCATTCCTCCATTTTGTAGATCTATGAAAACTTAGAAAATTAAAAATCTTGGTTCAAAACTGTCTTTTCTCATAACCTATCGGAAGCATAAGTTGCTTTGCCTATAAGTGAAATTAATAGAATTTACTTATTATATTTTGAAATCATTGTGAAGTTCAAATATTTTATACAAATATACTTTATAAGCCTTAAAGTACTCTAAAACACAAAACAGTAACTGCAGTAATAATGCAGTTTTGAAAATGTGCTGATGATTTCTTTTAGGGCTTTAGGACTTTAATATTCTACAGGCCTAAAGAACACTAGACTTTGAAATAAATATAATAGTAGCCTTTCATATATAACAGAGACAGAAGCCCCAGAGTTTGGCCTTAAGTAAATTGCTGCTGATTATAGAGTAAGAGGCGAAGATCCTCACCAAATCCCATGCAATTTTCAACTCTTCACTAAATCTAGTTACCTAAATTGCTTTCATGGGTTTTTCATAAATGTTCTCTCTTAATATTATGTTGTTTGAATTTTGGAGATATATTTAACATTATGCCTTGTATACCAAAGGAAAAATTAAGAAACAACAATAGAAAAGTCACAAAAACTTACCAGATATGCCATCTGACAAAGGTTATATACTGGGTATCTTTGTAGTTTATGAGAACTTTGCTAAGGCTCTTCCACAGTAACCAACTTTTTGTCTGCTAGAGGTATTGCCACCATCCTGATTTCAAGACCCTAGAATCAGTATTCTTCTAAAATGAAGCAGTTGAGTAATAGTACAGTTGGGTTAAAATAATAGCTTTAATTGTCTTTCTTCAAAGAACAGTAATTTCTGAGTATTGCACTAATTTTCTGTTGTAATTAAAGATTTAATTGTGGTACTTTAATGAGGAAGAGAATTTTTTGATACCATATATAATGTAATCAGTTAAACTGCAGATACAGAAGTTATACCGTCTAGATATAATTTGATGCTTGATTAATCTTACATAATTTTGGTAATCTTTTTGTATTGCATGTATTAGTCTAGGATGCATCCCAAATAATTTACAAATTTTGTATCTGAACCTTATCTTAACCTTGATGCCTCCTCTAACACCACTACTAGAGCAGAGACTAGAAATGTAGTTGTATTCAGGTAGTTTGTCAGGAAACGATCCTAGGAAACAGGAGTGGGTTCTGAGGATAGAGAAATAGAAGAAAGAAAGCCACTGTTTTCGAGTTCTTCACCATTGTGGGCAAATGCGACTTGATCCTTTCAGACACTTGAGAGGAGCAATGTTGAATGCAGCTTAGAATTTTCTGCCTGCATGATGGAACAGGAGATCTTCTATTCAAGGTCAGTAGTTGGCCTATAGCAGAGCTAACTGCCTCACATCTTCAGGTTGTACTTGTCTTAAGTGCCTAAAGGATTGTTCTGTGCACTCCTAAGCTTTTAAATAAGAAAAGTGCTAGGACAGT
The DNA here is from genome assembly GCF_024610735.1 of Ursus americanus. Classification (NCBI taxonomy): domain Eukaryota; kingdom Metazoa; phylum Chordata; class Mammalia; order Carnivora; family Ursidae; genus Ursus; species Ursus americanus. The sequence goes on from NC_142144.1 coordinate 38,787,478, forward strand.
TCAGCTGTGATGATGTGTGAGGTGCTGTCATGCTGTACCTGGGAATTATTGCAACAGTGGCAAAAACAAAAAGTGAAAGGGAATATGGGGCAGAGTACATGGCATTATTATATAAGGGATGTGGTGTGATGCAAAAATCACAGATACCCTATCACATGATAAGTTTCTAAAGGATACAAGGCCAGTTGTAATCAGCTTTGTAATTTAGCAAAGATCTCACCACTTACATGCGGATTATTATTTCCTAGGTTCTACTCCCTATACTTTTTTCAGATTAAGATTTCTGTCACAGCATTCTGATCACTGCTTAGAGATCTTGCATGTGTTTTCTTTAAAACAAGATAAAAGTTAATCTCCTTAGCCTGGCATTCAACTTGCTTAAAAAAGTGGTTCTCATATACTTTCCCAACCTATTTCCAACTCCTTAGTCACTTACCTCCCTTTTCCTTTACTTTTCCTATACATTCCAAACGACTCAATTCAAATATTACATTCTCCACCAAACTGACATAATACCTTATATGTGTCGGGAAAATAGAAGGCATTATCATGAGTGCATCTTGAGAAAACAATTTAATTTCAGTATCTTCCTCGTGGAGAGTAAATGATATTTTCTGAAACTTTAGTAAATGCAGCAGAACAATAAGGAAAGTACTGTTTCTCTTCTTCTGATCCATTATTCTGTCTTTCTAGTACTTATTACCATCACTGTCTTTTTCCAGGTACTTATAGTTTAGATAATGGTTGTGGGTTTCATTGATATTTCTCTTTCAAAGAAATTCTAACAACTTTCTTGCTAAGTTATTTCAAATAACAAATGCATTAATATTATGTAAACTGTGCAGAACAGGGTTCATTAATGTTCCTGATACCTTTGGTTGAAAAACATAGATTTTCAATGAAATAATGAGATTTGCCCATGCAAATTGGAGAACCAACATTTTATGTAGGCAGTTTAGATGTGGCTCATGAGTATTTCAATCTTATAAATAAAGAATAAGGAAAAAATACTTCGCTGGTCTATGAGGACTTCAGAGTGCTTGGTCCACTGACTTCATATTTCACATAACATAGCCTTGGATCGAGGGATCAGCATTCAGCAAAGTAAATGAAGAATGGGTGAATGACTACAGGATACACTGGTCCTAGCTATAAGTTGAGGTGTCAGCTTGTGTAATTATACCTTGTGAGAATTGGGCATCATCCTCGAGGAGATAGTGCACAATCCAAAGCGATAAAATTATATTGTTTCTTGATCCCAGTCAGTAGAATGCATGGATCCAAGAACCAAGAAAAGAAAGTAACAGCGACCTTGCTTACTCTCATTCCCATTCATGCTTGGGAATTTGTCCTCCTCTCCCCATCCCCCATGCAAATCTAGGAAATGCTAACTATAGGTCTTGGTTCTAGAGGAGGAACACTTTCATCAGGGGGGGCTTAAGGGTTCCATTTAATTTTAATCATGGTAATCTTAGGTTCCTTGCAGCAGGAGAAGAGCAGTCACAGAAAGGAGTCACCATCTCCTAGCTATGTTAAATGGTAAATAAACAGTATAATAACTGATAATTAGGCAGTGGTAGAGATGCTGTTAACAATATTATCTTTAGTGACAAGGTGATTCATGGGGAGTGGGTCTTTTAACTTACCTATGCACTTTGAACATTAGGTGGACAAGTGCAGCAGTTACAGTCTTGCAAGGGCAAGTGACAGTTCTGAGGATCTGTGTCTGAGTCATACCACTGGTATAGTCATCTGGTCTTACATAATCTAGCGTAGGTACTGACTAAGGGTGAAAGGAACTTCTAATGAAGAAGATCTAGAGTAATGGAGGAAGATGACTAGTACCAACAAAGGCACCAAGACTAGAGGCGGGGCAGGGACACCGATTTATCCTACTCTCCTTACTTTTTTGAGTTTACCCAGAAAATGAAAGCAACAAGAACCCTCAAGAGTTGTTCCCAGGTGGATGACTGTATTATATGCAGTAAATGGGTCCTAAGTGGGCAATAGGTAGAATCTGGTAGATGCTGTGTTTTTCTTTTTTTAAAGAGTTTATTTGTCAGAGAGAGAGAGAGAGAGAGAGAGAACACAACCAGGGGGAGCGGGGAGGCAGAGGGAGAAGCAGGCTCCCTGCTGAGCAAGGAGCCGGATGCAAGACTCGATCCTAGGACCCTGGGATCATGACCTGAGCCGAAGGCAGACACTTAACTGATTGAGCCACCCAGGTGTTCCGATGCTGTATTTTCCCACAAAGATCTTCCCTAAGGACTGAGGCACTTCCCCCAACATCAGAAAGGGTGTGTGTTTATGGCACACAGCTGAGTCCTTCCCCTGGAATTGCCCTTTACAGCCTTACCCACAGTTAAATTGTCTCCCCAGAAATAGCCAACATCCAATAACTAGTCCACTCCCTCCCTCCCTCATAGATGTTGTTGCCCAGAGCACTCTAAGTAAACATCCTTTAGGTAAATCATTATCTCAGAGACTATTTTGCAGGAGCACAAACTAAGACAAGCTGCTTTCAAAAAAATGCTTGCAGTACCTAGTCATACTTGGCATATATTCATTTCAGAGTTAGAAATAATTCTCTCTCCTGTACACACACTTAAAATGATCCATATCATTTTCATGATTATATTCCAACAATCTCTAAATGATGCAATGCAAGTCTCTCTTAATAGTTATAGCCTCGTTCTATAATTAAGGGGTTGAATATTGGATATTATTCCCTATATGTACATTCTTACATATAGTTTATCTGTCTTCTACCTACCCTTTACTTGTTTAACCAATTTATACTTGTCTGTTAGGTATCAGCTCCAGTGTCACCTCCTTTAAAAGTCTTTCCCTAACTTTTATTCTGATTTAAATATATCCTATGTACTGAAAACTATTGTGAATACTTCTGTAATAGTATTTTAAACATTATAGGACTAACGTACTGTTGTTACTCTGGTGTGAAATGCACTCCTTAAGGCCAGGGACCAAATCAGAAAGAGAGAGAAAGTAATTATATGCTTTTGGGCTCTGGAATTGAACTGCCTTTAATCTGTTGTGAGGAATAAGAGACTTAACAGTGTAATTTCAATTCACATAAACCAAATCTGTACTTCCAGAACCTCGCTTAATGCCTCTCAAACAAATGGTTATTTGTTGAAGAGATAAATCACTAAATAAATAACTGGTTGATTGAAGAAAGAGTAGACTAAAGACAAAACAGTGAAGTAATAATATTTCCAATTATAGTCATATTTCCATAAGACTAATATGTTTATAAAAATATTTAATCTTCATATTAGCTTTTTGGGTTAGATACTATTATTGCCATTTACTAGCTAAAGAAATGAATTTCAAGGGTTCCAAAAGTTATAGCGTGCATAAGGCCCTAATGGAATTATCTTTCAATTCTAATTATTGCATAGGTTGATAGAGAGATAGGGGTGTGTGTGTTTCAAAGGACAGTGAGTTTAAGGAGCTATGCAGAGTGAGAGGTAAAAGTGGCAGGAATGTTGGCTGTGGCAAGGGGAATAGAAAGAAAGAAATGACTCCAAGTGTATGCTGAAGGCAGACTCATTCAGCAGGACCTATTGGCTAGTTAGCTACCAGAGGAAAAGGCTATGGACTAATCAATGACAATAGCACATTTTTAGCCTGGGAGAATTGGAGAACGGTGGTTCAATGAACAGAACTACAAAAATCAAGGCTTGGAGTTGGTAAAAGAAGAAAATAAAAAACTACTTATACAATGCTGATTTTAACGTCATTTCAGGACCTCCCAATGGAAATTCAGGGCAAGAGTTCTGGGGAGATGAGAAATAACATTGATATGTAACATTAATATACTACCTATTAATGTTAAAAAATTTTAAATTTGTATTTTGGAAGTTTTGACCATGAAATTTATAAGGCATTTTGTTGGCTTCAAGTCAAAGATGGTCAGTGCACTGAAAGGAAAGCAGGTTGGAGCCAGGCCTGTAATTGTGGCCTTTTTCATTTGAAATAACAATAGATGGTTCACAAGCAGTATATCTACACTGACTGCAAAAAACCCATAATGTACGAGTGAGTTTGAGTGTAAATATTTTTTAACCTAACGAAAGAGTAAAATAAGTTGATTTTTAAATCATCTGTTGCCTATTGGCATTTTCTAGAATCATGCATCATCTGACCTGGATCAAAATCATTATTATTTGGAATTGCAATATATAAAGCATAACCAACTTTTCAAAGAAAAAAAATATACCAGCTACAATATAAATAAGGAAAACTTGCATTTTTCTTTTCCCTTTTGGCTTCCTCATAAATCTGTATTTTAATACTAATAAAATGAATCAAAATAGTCTGTGTTCCTTTTTGAAAAGATTACCTTGTTAAAGTTCACTTCAGCCTTGTGGTTCCCTTTAATATCATATGGAACAATGTTATTTATATAGTTCATTTCATTCATATGACACATGCATCCTCTACACACAAACTATACATAGGAATAAAATAAAATATGCTACTTACTCAATGTGTACAGCCACATGACAGTTTTTCAGAAAGAAAAACAAAAATCTTACTTTCCCCCCAAAATAACATAACTGTTCAAAAGACTTAAAAATAAGTGTGGGAGCTGTTTTTCAGTAACAGCAATTCCCTTCTACCCCATAGTGATCTGAAATTATGTTTCTCAATAAGGTTGATTCCACATTGCCCCGCAAAGTTCCAGAGATGATCAGTAGGAGAATCCAGTGATGACAATGGGCTTGTCGTAGGCACTTACGACTCCCACAGGGCAACCTTCTCCACTCCTACTGAACTTTACCAATAGTGCCAGCCAGCTTGGTAAGAATTATAACTGACTTTTTGATTACATTTTTAGTTAGTTACATTTTTAGTCAGCACATCACTGTTCTCTCTACATTTTTACAGATAGGCAGATTTATATTTTAAAATAGTATTGCTTAGAGATGAAGAACACAGTTGGTGGTTTCAAACAGACCTGGGTTTTCTACTTACCAGCTCCAAAACCTTGGACTTCTGTTCACCATTACAAGCCAAAATTTCCTAAGTAATATAATAGTAATGATAAATTGTCTGCCCAATAGAATTGTTGTGATGATTAAAAGTAATTGCTTCTGTAAAGCATCTAATTCATGACTTGCCCATAGCAGAGGACTAACAAATGTTATTTTTCATGCCATTACAATTATATTAGAAACAATATTTTATTCAAGAAAGAAAATATTTTTCTTAAAACTTAAATTAAAATTTATGATAGAATACAAATAAAACTCAAACTTTTAAAAATTATTTCTTGATTTATTTCTTGATTTATTTAATATTTCTTGATCTTTTAAAATTAAGACATCCACGGACTTTAGATGAGATTGATATAATTGCCAGAAGCTGAAAGAAATTCTGTGACTAGCAGATTACATTAAAATAATGAAAATGTAGGGTGCCTGGGTGGTATAGTTAGTTAGGCATTCGACTCTTGATTTCGCCTCAGGTCATGATCTCAGGGTCCTGGGACTGAGCCCTGTGACAGGCTCTGTGCTCAGCACAGAGTCTGCCTGAGATTCCCTCTCCCTCTGCCCCTCCTGCTCATGCTCTCTCTCTTTCTCTCTCTCCCCCAAATAAATAAACGAATATTTAAAAAATAATAATGAAAACATAATTTCCAAGGAATATAAATCATATTTAAACACTCAAAAATAATTTATTTCTCTAAGCTTTTTTTTTTTTAAAGATTTTATTTGTTTATTCGACAGAGAGAGAGACAGCCAGCGAGAGAGGGAACACAAGCAGGGGAAGTGGGAGAGGAAGAAGCAGGCTCATAGCGGAGGAGCCTGATGTGGGCCTCGATCCCATAATGCCGGGATCACACCCTGAGCCGAAGGCAGACGCTTAACCACTGTGCCACCCAGGTGCCCCTATTTCTCTAAGCTTTTAAAAAAATATTTAACTTCATTTACACTGCTGCATTGCTTTGTCTTATTCATTATAATAGTTTTACTGCACAAATGAGCATTAATTGAAAATTACTATTGAAAATATTCAACATGTCCCTGGAATAATGACTTATTAGGGTAAATTTTATCTATAGCTTCATATTACTGTTACACTTACTGCATTGATGGAAAATACAGTTATCTTGCCTATTAGCATTTCAGATCTAGGACTTTTTTTTTTTTAATCTGAATATCTGGCTTTAAAAAAAAATATTGTTTTTACTGAGTAAAACAGTTTTGCCTCTAAAAAATCGTATATATGTGAGATAGGATTGTAAAGGGCAAAAATAATTTTGAGGGCTATTCATGGCATATCAACATACACGCATGTTCTCATTTTTACTTAATGACCACCTTAGAAAGAACAGAGAATAACTGTAAAGATGTTAAAGACATTGACCATAACACAAATATCAGGTTGTGCATTTAAGAAAGAAGAGGACATTAAGGTCTTGGTAATGGGCATTCCAGCATATTTTCCAATTCTTACTCAGCCCTGGACTTTGTGTGGCAGAGAATGGGCAAGAGAGCAGAGAGGAAATAGATTAAGGCCTGAGGTTTGGAGCAGCTATCAAACCACAGCTAGTCAACTGTGTAGCAGAATGACCCACCAAAGATGTCCATATTAATGACTCACAAAGATGTTCCTGGAAGCTGTGAATATGTTATATTACATCTCAAAAGGGGTTCTGCAGATTTACTCAATAAGGTTACATACCTTAAGCTAGAGTAATCGTCTCTCGTAAGAACAAAACAAACCAAATTCAACATCTCCTTGAATTATATAATAAATGCATTTCTGAAAGTTCAACTTATAACTGGGAAAAATGTAAAAGATTTGTGTTTTTTTTGTTTTTATTTTTAAGATTTTATTTTTATTTATTTATTTAACAGAGAGAGACAGCCAGTGAGAGAGGGAACACAAGCAGGGGGAGTGGGAGAGGAAGAAGCAGGCTCTTCGCAGAGGAGCCTGATGTGGGGCTCGATCCCATAACGCTGGGATCACGCCCTGAGCCAAAGGCAGGAGCTTAACGACTGAGCCACCCAGGCGCCTCAAAAGATTTGTCTTTTATCTCCAAAAATTACAGTGGTTTTTTCACCTAAATGATTTTCTGTAGTGATGCTAGAAGGTTGGAGAGGATGTAGAACAATTCTTGATTAATTATAAATGATCCATGCATCAAACTATATCCAGCAAAATTATCTTCACCTAGTTAAAGCCACTAAGTATCTACAATGCTGTGATAACTAAAAACATTTCTTCCCATTTTTCCAAAACATTTATTGGAAATCACAAATATCTTAAGTGAAAACCACACTGGTAAGTAATGAAAGAAATGAAGAAATTGGACAGTCACATGTAGAAGAATGAAACTGGACCATTCTGTTAGACCATAGGCAAAGATAAACTCAAAATGGATGAAAGACCTCAATGTGAGACAGGAATCCATCAAAATCCTAGAGGAGAACACAGGCAGCATCCTCTTTGACTTGGCCACAGCAACTTCTAGTTAGACATGTCCCCAAAGACAAGGGAAACAAAAGCAAAAATGAACTATTGGGACTTCATCAAGATAAAAAGCTTCCGCACAGCAGAGGAAACAGTCAACAAAACTAAAAGGCAACTACCGAATGGGAGAAGATATTTGCAAATGACACATCAGATAAAGCGCTAGTATCCAAGTTCTATAAAGAACTTATCAAACTCAACACCCAAAAAACAAATAATCCAGCCAAGAAAGGGGCAGAAGACATGAACAGACATTTCTCCAAAGAAGACATACAAATGGCCAACAGACACATGAAAAGATGGTCCACATCAGTTGGCATCAGGGAAATACAAATCAAAACCAAAATGAGATACCACCTCACATCAGTCAGAATGGCTAAAATTAACAAGATAGGAAACAACAAATGTTGGCAAGGATACGGAGAAAGGGGAACTCTCTTACACTGTTGGCGGGAATGCAAGCTGGTGCAGCCACTCTGGAAAACAGTATGGAGGTTCCTCAAGAAGTTAAAAATAGAGCTACCCTATGACCCAGCAATTACAGTGCTAGGTATTTACCCCAAAGATACAAATGTAGAGAGCTGAAGGGGCACCTGCACCCCAGTGTTCATAGCAGCAATGTCCACAATAGCCAAACTGTGGAAAGAGCTGAGATGTCCATCGACAGATAAATGGATAAAGAAGATGTGGGTTCATATATACAATGGAATATTACTCAGCCATCAGAAGGGATGAATACTTACCATTTACATCAACATGGATGGAACTGGAGGGTATTATGCTAGGTGAAATAAGTCAATCAGAGAAGGACAATTATATGATTTCACTCATATGTAGAATATAAGAAACAGCACAGAGGATCACGGGGGAAGGGAGGGAAAACTGAATGGGAAGTCATCAGAGAGGGAGAAAAACCATGAGAGACTCTTAACTATAGGAAACGAACTGAGAATAGCTGGAGGGTGGGTAGATGGGGGATGGGGTAATTGGGTGGTGGGCATTAAGGAGGGCATGTGATGTGATTCACCCTGGGTGTTATACACAACTAATGGATTGTTGAACACTACCTCTGAAACTAATGATGTACTGTATGTTGGCTAATTGAATTTGTTAAAAAAAAGAAAAGAAATGCAGAGACAAAAAGTGACCTTGGTTCTCAAATATCTTACGGTTTAAGTCATGAAAGAAAGTCAACATATAAATATTCATAATAAGATGAAATATTTTTTAAATTTTTGAGAAACATTCCCAGATCAAATTAGTCTTCCCTCTGTATGATAGCCCTCACTATAATTTATAGTAATAAATTGGTTGATTTAAGATGAACTGTTTTAATATTAACAACAGCTTAGAATGTTATAAAGTGGTCCATATTCTCACCTATTTGAGGAATTGAAAATTTTCTGTCTAAAGAGACAAAACTCACTGTAGCTTAGAAATGATTTTATTTTTCCAGAATTGTCATATACACACATGAATTTGAATATGTGTCAACTTCAGTTAGCTATCCACCTCACCCTCTCTATCTTCACAAACTCAGTTCTTTATATGTTCATTTCGTGGCCTCTGAAGGCATTTGAGTAGCTATCTTTGCAATCCCACATCATGTAACATGGTTATGATATCATTATTTTGTTCCTTATTTTTTTTCTTTTAGGGTTATTGTAAAGATTCAGTGAGATCGTTCATATAAAAAACTTTAACTAGGCCTGAAACAGAGTAAGTGAGCATTGGTCCTTTGTGTAGTATTAGATATTATAATTAATGTTTCAGCATATATGCCCACTGCTAGTCTTAAAGGAAACTTTTTACCAATCATCATTTGTTATTTGACTAATAAAAACTTGGTGTTAATTTTAGGGTAGTTATAAGTTGTTGGTATAACCCCATATTTTTTTCCTTAAATAATTTTAATTTAATGACTGAGAATTTCTTTAATGACATGATTTTGGATATTTTTGAGATAACTTTAAGACATAATGCAGTTGACATCAGATTTCTATGGTGTTCCTTTATGTGCATTAGCTTTCCTATGTCCTCTTAGATATACAATAACCCATGACTTGGGTTAGTATATTTTGCCTTGTGATATTATTATGTCCTTTTTTTAAAAAAGATTTTATTTATTTGTTTGTCAGAGAGAGAGAGAGACCACAGCAGGAGAAGCAGCAGGTAGAGGGAGAAGCAGGCTCCCTGCTCAGCTCAGGGAGCCGGACTCATAGCTCAATCCCAGGACCCTGATATCATGACTTGAGCCAAAGGCAGACACTTAACTGATTGAGCCACCCAGGTGCCCCTCATTATGTCTTTTTTTTTTTTTTAAGATTTTATTTATTTATTCGACAGAGATAGAGACAGCCAGCGAGAGAGGGAACACAAGCAGGAGGAGTGGGAGAGGAAGAAGCAGTCTCCCAGCAGGGGAGCCTGATGTGGGGCTCGATCCGATCCCAGAACGCTGGGATCACTCCCTGAGCCGAAGGCAGACACTTAACCGCTGTGCCACCCAGGCGCCCCTCATTATGTCCTTTTGATGGTATACTTTATTTAGCAAGTCTCATGAGTACTGTCTATAGGAATTTCACTAGGAAAAAAAAAAAAAAAAAACAGCTTCCGAGTGTTACATAGAGCCATGTTACATTACCAGTAGGATTTACCAGAATCCTTTTGTTGACCCTATATTTGATAACATGTAAAATGTACCAGTTTTCAGGCCATTGCTGTCATCTTTGGCCTTCGTGCTTTTGTTGTCTTTATTATACTCTTACCGTCAGAAAGTGAATGGTATATACATCTTTTGGAACTCGGCCTCTCATTGACCCAGCTAATCTTGACTCAGAAAAATCTTTTTGCTTTTTCCGATTTATAGTAAAAATATAGTTAAAAAATTCATCCAAATTTTGTGTTTGATCTTCAAGACTTTATGATAATCTTTGCACATACCCAATTCTCATAAATGTTCTTTTGTCTTCTATAAGAACATTGTGTAACGAGAAGGATTTATTTGCCCAGCGGTTTGTGGTGGTTTCATTTTGCCTTTCCCCATGGGTCATCATACTGTGACAGACATGGGAAGTTCTGCTCTGATTTCTACTGGTCACATCTCTCCTGGTTCTGACCCCCTGGCCAAAAGTTTTCAATTGCTCTATCTGGTTCTGGAGATTATCAGCATTGGTTTTTAGGCATCAGTTGTTTCAGCTAGATTTAGAATCTTTAGTTATAATACCTTGGATGTTTCTCTCCATTTCCCTTGCTATAACATCTAATTGCTCATAACTGTTTGTTTGCTATTTACGGTGGCTCAGAAGCTCCATTTGCTTGGTCAGATACTCAGATTCCAGTAACTGTTCCTGACCTATTGTGTACATCTGCTGAGGTCAGTCTTCTTACAAGCTGGAAATCTTGGAAATCTTTTTGGAGTCCTGGAGGTTATATAATGGGTTTGTCCTCCTTCACCTCAAACTTCACCAAATTCTCTGCCACCTTTTAATGGATGACTCCTGGAACAACACAGGTGGGTCCAGCGGCCTGCACTGGTTATTTTGTGGTTAAAGGAGGCACACATAAGCTCTTTGGTTCTAAGAAACCCACAAAAAGCAGTGTTTTGTTTCATTTTCCTTGTCATGTTTGGGAAGAAACATCATCAGCCTGAGCTGGAGTATTAGAAAGAGGACTCGGACTGGGAGTCCTGAGGTCTGGATTCTGGCTAACTAGCTAAGGTAAGGTGCCCTTTAAAACAGAAGCTCCCTACATAGGAACGGCGAAGATTTGCACCCTTCTAATTCTTTTTAAATTATTGATTCATGTTATGGGGTATTTTTCAACATAAAATATTTTTAAGCTTATGTAACAAGAATTTTGTGTTTTAAAAATTCCTGTGTAACCTGGCCAAAATCATGGGTTTCTGAAAACAGTGAGATATTAGAGAATACATTAGACTGCAGTTCTTGTGTTAAATTAAAAATTGGTTGGTTTTCGTGGCCTGTGACAGTGAGCCAGATTCCAAGTGAAAAATTCCAAAGACATCACATATCCAAAATGAAGATAATGCCGAATGACAGTTTGATTAGTCTTTCTCGTGCAGGAATAGAGGAAAAGGTGTATTATTTTGGGCACAAGTAATTAAGTCTCATTTAGTGTTTCTGTTCAAGGTATGTGAAAGGGTATTAATGGTATTAGAAGAGCAAAATAAAAGGGTACCAGGTAGAGACTAATGCCACCTCCAATTTTGTGATTGTTGGAGATGGAAAAACATACAGCTTGAGCAGCCAAATCTTGAGACTATTCATATATGCACTGAGTTTACTGTAATGAAATACAGCTCTGTAAGCCACATCTGTGAAGTTCATAGCATACACTTTGATGCTGGGACAGGTTTAAGTCTGGTCCACAGCAAAACGCCGGTGTTCTCATTCTGCACATTTCCAAAATCAGCTCACTGTTTCTGCTTAGATTTCTCTAACAGCATCTATTGTGCTTTATTCACAAATGTGTTTTCTTGTTACATGATAGATGACACATGCTACCTGTCAGATGATAAATTTCTCTGTGGGAAGATCTGTATGATTTGTCCTTTACGTAATCAGTACATATAGAGTTTATTAAGATGCTTCATGTTTTTAAAAAAGAAAGAAATGAGGGACACCTGGCTGGTTCAGTCGGTAAAGTGTCTGCCTTCAGCTCGGGTCATGATCCCTGGGTCCTGGGATCGAGGCCTGCATCTGGCTCTTTGCTCATCAGGGAGCCTGCTTCTCCCTCTCGCTCTGCCTGCTGCTTCCCCTGCTTGTGCTCTTTCTTGCTATCTCTCTCTGACAAATAAATAAAATCTTAAAAAAAAGAGAAAGAAATGATATTCAGGTTTATCTGAAGTATTAAGTAATAAGATATTTATTTTTATTCCAAGTGGCAACTTAATGCATATATTTAATCATTAACACAAAATCAATATTTGTAACTTCCCGGATGATTATGTAGCTTTGTCTTTTTTGCATGGTGTCAGTTCTCCATTACATACAATAGAGTAAACCCACAATTTATTGTCCAAACTGAGAATCAAATTTTAAGATTAAAAGAGGGAGAAATTACTACTATTTCAGAAATCCAGGGCACTAGCATGATCTTATACATAAAAAATATCATTATACATATTTTTGATCAAGTACGGTATGGCATCATTATCCTAAGGATTTTTCCATGACCAACCTATGTAAAATAGCATTTTCCCCAGCTTCACACCATTCTCCTAATACGCTATTTCCTTTATTTATAATTGTAGCTAACACGTACTGCAGTGTATCTAGCCCATAAAGCACTGTTCTAAGTGTTTTACAAATATTAATTTATTGAATACCCAAACAACATTGAGATATTATTATCTCTGACTTACAAACTAGGGAATAGACATGCAGAGACTTATTAGCGTGTCCATTGTCATACAGCAAAACTAGTAAGTGAAGGGAGGGATGCCAGGCTTTAAACCCCGGCAGTCTGTTTCCAGAATTTGTTCCCTAAGTAACCATACAAAATTGTACTTTCATACAACTTATTGCCACTTTGCATATTTGTGTGAGTGTGTTTATCTATGTTTTTTCTTTCTGCGCAATAGGATGCAAGCTCTTATAGGAGTACGGATTTTGCTTTTTTGTTTCTTTTTACTGCGGACCCTCATTTATTAGAATATTGTCTGGCTCATACTAGGCCCTCAAATATTTATAGAATCAGAGAATGAATAAAGCATTATCAACTTTACATCTACATTATTTTCATACACCTATGTTTTAATAATGTCATGTTTATGACATCAGAGCCTGGAGCCCTTTCTAAGCATGTTCATATGAAGCAAAACATGAATCTAAAATAATTCCACAAATAACATGAAACTGAAAGTAAAGCCAATTGGACAATCCCGAATGACTCTAAAAAGACAGTCTACATTTAGGATAAGGCAGGAGGAAATCAGCAGTACTGGAAAAGAAATAAATCCAGAGAGATTAAAAATGAGTTTATGAGAAAAAGTCAGATCCTTTGAGACTTCTGGAGTGGTGGTCTTCAAAGTGTATCATGTGCTCATTTTGACATAAACAAAGGAGTGCATAGGGATTCTGGAATAAATTACATTTTTTTTTAAATCTCATCCTTCTTAAATTCCATTTGTTTGTAAGATTTGAATGAACATAAGAGGCTACTTTAGATGCAAAATTCATAAATAAATTGATATACATTATCAAGGGGTTACGTGCCTAAAATCTAGTGATTAGGTGACCAGAGAAAGTAGTTTTGAAACCACTTCTAAGTGTCACCTGAAAAAGAAGCCGCTTTAAGACTTGGCTCTGTCCTGGCATTTCATGCCCTCAGTAACCTTTCTTACAGTTCCTCTCACAGATCGACATCCGTGAGGTGATAGCTTTGTGCAACAATTGTTTTATAGCCTGGATCTTAGCAGGCTTGAGGCAGCAGAAATTCTGGGACCTGTGTGTATGAACCCTTCTTTACCACAGCAGCCAGATCATCATGGGCAGTGTCTGCAAGTTTGAAGTTAGAGGAGAGAGACAGGGGCTGCCGAGCAAAGGCAGAGGCAAAGGGCAGCTTCTCTCAGAAGTGCCTTCATGAGCAGCTAAGAAACAGTCTGACTCTCATATCCTCTCTCCTCATAACTTCCCCATAGATTGGTGGTCACACAAAACTTCAAAAAATAGGCCACTCTCATGACATAATTACAGGAAAAGCACTAAAACTACACATTCTCTGAGAAACACACTGCAATGAGTGAGTTTTAATGAAAGGAAGAATGTTTCTCAAATCCCTTTATGTGACAATGTTGGTTGGCACCTGGTGTCACATGGAACCTGACAGAACATGGGATAGATGCTAATGAGGGAGCGGGAAGGGACCCAAGGATCGGAGAATAAACGGTTCTTTGGTTCTTCGTTTTGCAGCACTTTGCCTAATCTCAGCTGACCTTTGTGAGAACCGATAGAGCAGGTAAAGACTTCTACACCTGGATATGAATCTCCGGTAAGTTAATCTTAATCTCTCTGAACCTCAGTTGCCATAATTGTAAAATAGGCATAATAACATTACCTACCTCATAAGGTTGTTCAGAAGACTAAAAAAGAAAGCGTATTTAAAATGCCTGTAATATTACCTGACAAACGTTAAGTAAGTATTATTATTTTTATTGTTATATTCTTGTCTCAATATGAGACCCAGCTTAGATACTAAAGTGTGGATGCATTACTATTTCTACATTTAAATTAACACTTGATATCATGATGAATTAGAAAATTCATAAAATAATTTTTAAGCCCTATTTCTTTTAAGCTATCAATGACAGAGGCTACATCTATTCATTTGCCTAAATTTATTTAATTTCTTATTACTGATAACTTGGGAAAGAAGACATTGTTATGAGCAGCTGTCCTTTAATTTTTGCTTTATGCTATTTCTAAAAAAATAAGTTTATCACTTATATTAAAAATTCAAAATGCGCTGAGTTAATTACGATACCTTGGCTTTTCTTTTTGTTTTCTATGAGGCCAAGCTCCCAGATATTTGAAGTTATGTATGGTTTACAATTTATTGAACGTATCTGTTGCTAAAGAATTGCACATGTATATTTCCTTTTAAAAATTTTATGGTGGTCATGTTTAAAAACTGTGTATGTTTTTGCAAGTTTGTCACCCTTTTTGTGTCAACTTTACTTTTTGTGTCTTGAGGCACAAATAACAATAGCTCCCTTACTGTCCATCTACAAACTTAATCCACAGCACACTGGAGAAAGCGTTGTATATTTGTTGTCTTAACAAAATAACTATCCTCGACTATCCTTAAGTTTCTTGTAGCAAATATGGAAGTACATGCTGAAACATTCATATTCTCAGTCCTCTCATTGTTGGGATACAATTGAAAAACCTCATTATTGTCTAATTTCGGCCTATTGTGCTCCTCTGAGCTACACTCTGCAAGCATGAAGAACTTGGATATGTCCTAGTAGATGACTGGCTATTCCCTTGAACAGCCTTAACAATTCCTGCAAGGGACTAAGGGAATCCAGGATTCTATATCAGTTCAACAAGTCACAGAATATCTATAAAATGGACTTCTAGGTCAAATATTCAAATTTATTTTTTCTAAAATTACAATTTAAAGAATATCTTCAGGTACATCTGGATAAGATTAAACGAACTTCCATAAATCACCACAGTAATGGTCTATGAGAACCCCTGTACAACTGGTAAAAATAAGCATCTGCTTATTACCAAGTCAAAACTAAATCTCTAAAATTTAGCTTTGTTGTCTCACAAAAATATTTACTAAATGTCAGAACCATCTTTATACTGGTCCCCACATTATCGTCTCTACCAAGTAATCTCCCAATTTCCTAATATTCCTAAAAAGGCTCTGCTAATGAAAATGAATCGGAGATCATGTCTGCTAATATTTGCTTTAATTGAATATTACTGTTCAACCAACAGAACATTTTTTCCTTTATAGATGTAATGTACTACGGGAAGTACTTCTCTACCCAAATAATGTATGCAATGTCAATTTTAAGTAAATATTATAATAGTTTCTCATGTGTAGATGGGAAATATCTTAGTCATGAAATATCATCACTCTCAAGGCATCTCCCAGAAGAGTTTATTTTAAATGTTATAATTCATTTTTAAAGTTTTTTTAATGTAAATTTGATTTGAATCAGTATAGACCATTATATTAACTATAGTAAATGAGAATAAAGGATTTTTCTAGTTAACATAAAGTAAAACAGAGAAGAAAATAATTACATGCAATATATTAAATACTTAAGATAATTTTTCTGTTTAAAAAAATGGGCTTAAATTGTATTCTATATTGGGACTGAAGTTCATGTTGTGCATTTCTACATTTTTTTTAATTTTCTCTTGTTGTGTAACAAATTACTACAAGCTTGGTGGCTTAAAACAACACACAGTTATATCTCTGTGTGCCAGGAGTCCAATCACAGCCTAGCTAATATGATTAGTGTCTTAAAGGCTGCAATCAACAAATGAGGTTCAGGGCCTCTTCTAAGCTTACTGGTGTGATTTAAAAATAAATCCTGACTTACGTAAAGAGAAGCTTTATTCAAAAGGAGTATTGTAGGGAGAATGCTTCCATCTCAGGATCTACAAAGTGTCTCAAAATCAAACAGGGAAAGACTTTTCTTTTATAGAGAAGGGAAAGTAGGCCTAGCAGAAACTTTGTGGGGGAAAAGGATAGGTGGTGCACCGGTGGAAAAAGCAGGATGCTTCAACAGGAAATGTTTTTCTTGGAAGTTGGGTCATTCTTGGAAGGAGCCGTTAAGGAGAGATATTCTGCACTTAGTACTTGCTTAATATTGGTGAGCCAAAGTTCAGGGGCCTTAGGGGAGGAGAAAAACCTTACTAAAGTTTGACCAAGTCGGGTTAATGGATAAATTATAGGTAATTGTGAACAGCCTCCTACCTCTTGTTGTTTAAAACAAAACTTGTCCTTAAACACTGTTATGGTTAGAATCCAAGTCATTGTGAAATTAAGATTTGCAAAATGTTTTTTAGAGTTGGGCTGACTTTCATGTTCTTGTTGACCTCAAAAGACGAATTATGAAAGGTTGAATAAAGGAATAAAAACAAGATTTGAGATTTGAAGGGAGCTAGTTGAGAATATCCTAGGAAGTTGGACCTAAAATGTCTTTAGATGATACGATGAAGACAACAGTGGAGATCTAGTAAATTTCCTATTTTACAGTCTGAATATTTTTGGTGATGGCATAGACATCAGAGAAGTTGCAAGGAATATATGTACAGCAGTCATTTCTGACCACTACCTGTATCACCATGAGAAGCCACGATCATATTCAATGCCATTCCATTTTAGAGAACCAGTCACTGGAGTTCCTATAGTTCTCTAGCAATGATGTTGGTTTTGGTAAGATTGTCCATAGCCCTGGTTATTTTCCAGAGCTGCAGTCACAAAAGTTGCTCATACATGAATTGCTTTGGTAGTAAACTCTTATAGGTTTACTTTCAATCTCTTAGACTCTTTTCTAAAGCTTCTTGAGAACCTAGTAAAAACAAGAAGGCCACATCCTCCTTATGGAACTAGGATTTTGCACCTAAACTTGTAGCCGTAACACAGTTTTTGACCTTTGGGATCATTTAGTGTCAGGAAAACTTAAATGAGAGGCAACAGAGTAGTTAAGGTAAGAAAAGAAGTCAGTTTTTATAAAGATTAGATAAGAACTGATTATATTAACTAGATAGCAGGTTCCAGGCCAGTTAATAGGCAGAATCTTACAGGTACAGTCGCCACAAATAAAATATGTTTTATCAGGGGCTATGCAATGCTCATGAGAATAATTGCCCATAGATTTGTATTTCAGACTTCAAATGAGTTCTTTGGATGGAGACATTGTCCCATCAAATGGAAAGAGAAGAATTGTCAGGTTTTTGTTACAGGACAGACAATTCCAATGTACCAGGTAAAATCATGCTTAGGATCGTCGGGATCTATTATTAGATGCATAGAACAAGGCAAGGAATGTATACTCTTGCCTCCCATAATTACAGAATAGGCACTGGCAGAAAATTAGTTGTAATTGCAAAAACTTAGGCTCATAGAAGGGACCCTTGATTATGTTAAGGTAGAAGCATAGATTGTTCTTTTGAAAAGTGTTGAAGTTGAAGAATATCCCTTTTGAAATCTACAGAGAAAAGCGAAGTTCCCTAGTGTTAACACAAAGAATGCCTTAAATTGAAGACAGGCTTAGCAATTTGGGGGAAGCTGAGGCTTCCAAAGGAAAAGTAATTTATAAGCAGCGATCAGAAGTAGCGTTATGAGTTGTGGGACAAGTCGAGTGGAAGAATGCCATAGATCCTGGGGTCCTTGGTGGGACAAGGGATGGCTGTTATTAAAAGACTACTTGGGTGAGGAGAAGGAGATGGGGAAAGAGGAGGAGGAGGAGAAGATAGTACAATGTAAGGTTCATCACAGAAGATTGCAGTTACAATGAGGATAGAGAAAAAGGATATAAAAAGGACAGTAAAAATGGTGACAATTGAAAATAGGAAGTATGGTGTCTTGTTCTGACATCTTGGATGGGAAATTATGACCTCATGATTTCATCTGCTTGGTCCAAGGTTCTGGGGAAGATTTCTACCTCATGCCACTACATGCTTCTGGGGGCTCTTGAGAGAGAGCCTCAGTTCAATGCTGTCAGTTGGAGGGAACTTCCATTCACAGTAGCTTTTGTATATTTTTTGGTTGAGAGACATGAATCCAAGGCTGGGACAAAGAAAGAATTCCTTGAATATCTTGAATGACTTTACTGGTGAAGTGGGTCCCTCTGTTTTTGTCTGATTAATTGGTGAACTGAAAGCATAATCAAAATCGAGGTGGGACATCAAGCGGTTTGGCTTTTCAGGATTGCTATAAATAAATAAAAGATGGCAAGGTAAGAACTGAGGATGTAATCAAAGTGGTATGTGGAAGCTAGTAATATTTATGAGCTTTTTAAAATTTCCTGCAAAATAGCATTTCTGAACTAAGGCAATTATTTGAGGATCTGACCAAATCTAAACATGTAAGTATGAAACACATAAGCACAAGAATAAAGTGCTATGAAACTGTAGGTATTAAGAAAATAAATGAAAAGCTTTGAGGGACAGACATTAACTTTGAATTGTTGACTGTGGCATTTGAGCTTTCCAACTCACTAATCATTATAATGATTCAGACTCTGAATTAATCTTCTGTAAGAGTAAAATGATCTATTTAAAAATTGTTCACTTTAAAAATTATACAATAAAACAGTCACTGATAATGTAAGTTCTCCATGTTACAATCCAGCCTGCTTAATCTCTTTCCCACATACATTTGGATATGGGCTGATCTTAAAAAAAAAATTATGAAGTGGTAAAGAATATCTCTGGACCATTCACTATCTGATTATCTTTCTTCCTTTGTCAGCAAAACTTAGTAAAGGTAATTGATTAAAAAAAAAAAAGTTAAGGTGGTATGTTATCTATATTCTCAATACATACATAAAAATGGTAACATTTTCTTGTATTATTTTACAATATGACATATAATGAACACGTGTAATCTGATTTTTCATGCATTTAAATTGACAACACATCCTGTATTAGATAACATTGGTGCACTGGTTTTTCAAGACAGTGAAATAAAAATAATTTTTATCATGATATTTTGAACCAGTACAGAAAATTATATTTTCAGAATTTTAGAGGCTTTTGTCAGTGCAAGAGAAAATTAGGGTTTTTTTGGTATTGTTGATGAAAAGTTCTCAGAAGGCAGGACTCATTGAAATTGTAGGCAACCATCTGAATCATGTATTTTCATATGCATTTGAATTGTAAAGTTTTAATGCACCTCCAGAAACCAGACGTATTGTGTTGATAAGGGGTATGATCTGGTAGAATTTACTTCTGAATCAAATAGTGGTAGTTTGGGAAAGAGATAATCATATTCCAGTTGGCTTCTTATAGTTATTTTCCTTAGGCAACCATGTTAAATTCTGGAAAGATAAAAAACATGCCTCTGCATGATTAAACAATGAAGATACTGTATGAATTCATTTGGAATATTATTTGAAATTGCAGACTTTTAGAATGAAGAAAATGAATAACTTTCTGTTGGGCAAATTAGAGACATGATCTTTAGAATTCATCACAAACAAGAAGAATACATAATTTGTTGCTGTCTGAGCTTATTGAACTCTGATTCTGTCCAAAACTAATGTAGCAGGGTGCCTGGATGGTGCCGTTTGGTTAAAAGCATTGGGCTCTTGGTTTTGGCTCAGGTGGTGATCTCAGGGTCTTGAGATCAAGCCTCACATCAGGCTCTGTGCTCAGTGTGGAGTCTTCTTAAGACTCTATCTGCCCCTCCCGCTCATGTTCTCTCTCTCTCTCTCTGTCAAATAAAATAAATAAATTAAAAAAAAAAAAAAAGCTAATGTAATAATCCTTGTGAAGGTAGTTTTTTTCCTCAACATCCCTGAGAGTTAGGGATGATTATTTGACCTACTTATGGCCAATGAAACATAGGAGAAGCCTAATAGGAAAGTTCAGGGATAGCCTTTGCCAGACTTTGACACAGAGATGCTATAGAATCCTTCACTGGCATCATTCTTTTTCCTTCTTCCTTGTACCTGAGAAGTGTCTGAAGCTACATCAGCTGCCTTGTGATCATGAGTAGAAAAATCTATGATTAAAAACTCAACAGCTGTGCATGATCCACTTAGAATCTGAAAAGATCCCAGTTTCTTGGCAGTAGTATTAAGTGATAAACTAACCCTGACATAATCAACCTTCAAACCTCTTATTAAGTAAACACAAAACCCCCAAATCTATAGCAGTCATGCCTCCGTTCATTAGGCTTCTATTGCTTGCAGCTGAATGTATCTTAGTGATGCAAATGTGCAAGGAAAACTGGGACAAAATTTTGATAATAGGTTGACAAACAGATAAAGGGGCTTTAACCTATGGAAGTGTTAGTAATGATAGCAATTAGATGTTGGGAAAGAAGGCTGGAGCCTGGATCCATAAGAGTAAGTTAAAATGAGATTTGCATTTGGGAGATTGAGTGTGTCAGATATAGGAGGTCAAACCTTGAGTCAAACTTTAGTTTGTAAGAAATTATCCAAACATTTAAACATCACTTTTGTTTCACTGTAGGTAAAAACTAATAAAACTATAAATTTTATGTGTAAACATATGCAACCCTGATTTCTCATAACTGGAACTAACTTGGCTCATGGAATAATTTTCCTAACTTCAGCAATGCTAGTCTATACTCACTCTCTTTACTGCCCCCATTAACGAGTCGGTATTTATATCTCTCCACAATTCGTGCCGATCCTGTAAGGTGACATGTGGGTTTCCAGGAGGCCTACAATGTAGCACTGGGTCAGGGATGATTTAAGTGGCAGTCCATGGTTGTACTCTTTCCTTGCTAGACTTCACTGAGATCTAAGTCACCTCGAAGTGTATGGACAGGTCTTCCTTTGTCCCTGTGACATTAGCTACTTATAATCTCTGCTCCTAGGTAATATCTAGTTGTGGAGAAAACTAAATTGTTCTTTCACAAATTTTCAAGGCCTTTTTTTTTTTCTTCCAATCCTTTCAGCTACTTACATATTCCTTTTGAAGGCCTGGGGTTTTCATAGTTTCCCCTTTACTTCTTAAGGAACTGGTTCTGGCAAATAAAATACTATGTGGCTTTCAAGATTTTGTTCTACTAACAATTTTCAGAGAATTTAAAAAGGTTCAAAAGTAAAGAGTTCTTTTTAATCATCCTTTTCTTAAAGCTACTGTTTATATACTTACTGCTACTTTAATTTTGTTGACAAGAAAGGGGGTGGGTAACATAAATTAAAGAAACACATAGCCTAATACCAGATAATTAGTCTCCTCCATGTACCTATGTACCAGGCACTTTGTTAAGCTTAAAGGTAAATAAGATACAGTATTTGACCCTACGGTCTTTACAATCTGTGGAGACACTCAAGCATGTAAACAATATAAACCAATGAGTGGTAAGACAGAGATTTGTAATTTTGCTCTAAATATTCTTAAAGTGTTTATTTTTAATAGAGTGTATTTATTATTAATTTGAGAATCTATTGTTTTGGCACACAGTATCCACACTGATGATTATGGGTGATAGACATCATCATAAGAGTTGAAAAAAACCCAATCCACTGCCTCTGTTCCCTCTGTCTGTATTTCTTAGATTCCTTATTTCAAATTGTTGATGATTAACACTTAATAACACATGTTAATGAAGGTTAATGGAGATCCTTAAAAGGAAAACTGATGCTATGGGAAGGCATGTGGGTGGGGAAAAACAGAGTGGGAATCAGAGTTAGAAAGAAGATATTTATGCTAAGGAGAAAAAGCAGAATCAAAGTTAAGCAAATTTGAATAGAAGGTAAAGTAAAACCAAGAAATAAAAAGCAACTGAAGAAATAAGAATGACTGAAAAAGAAGAACTTTTAAACACTCAGTGATTCAAATATTTCAAAACAATATTCTAATGGAGAAGGTAGATTATGGCTGGAAGATTGATTGCCACCAAGACTGGAATATGGATCCTGACCAGTTTGGGGTTTATAGAAAAGAGATGCCTTCTCCCAAATTTACTCATCTTTCAAAACCAAGCCCACACGCATGTCTCTCTCCAGTGTTCCATTCATACCTTTTCATCTGGTTAAGTGTGTCTCCTTTATAGTTCCATAGTATCAGCACTTACTGTGAGTAAGTAGGAGGGGCTCCTAGTGTAGTTCCATGTATTGACAGGACCTCTCTCTGGCTTTCCTCTGCAGCAAAGAAGTTCAGGGTCAAAGGGACTTGCTCTGCTTTTTACAACAGTTTCTGGGGAAACCACTGAAAATCTTTGCCTCCCAAAGCCCCCAGTCTGGTTTTAGGCCTTGTGCAGCCCACTTTCCCCAGTGCCATCTTATCAGAGAAGTAGACTGGGGTGGAGCTAATAAGTGTAATATCTATACCTGAAGGATAGGTAAGGGATAGTTATTTGGGCAGGTTTGAAGGAAGCCCTTGAAATCTGCAAATGAACCTGATACAGGAAAAGAAGGGACACTAGAGTCTGCTCTACTTACACTACCATGTTCCTATGCAGAATCACCAAGGAGCTCAGTAACTCTAAATTTGAACTTGATCAGATTCCTTTAAGGCACTTTAAAGGATGATGCTAGCAAGAACAGGGGCCTGGCATACCTTGCAGGCAGAAGTTGTCTATCTTGGACTGGGTGGGGAAGCTTAGGCCCCTAGACCCTAGAGAATGGCTGTGGGAGAGATGCAAAGGTCAGACAAAAGCCAGAGTTTTTACTGAGGATAAAGAAATCTGTGTATCCCCTCATCCCAACGAGAATAACAGAGTGAGTATTTGTTTTGTGAGTTCCTCTGGTGATTAACCGAGTAGTGCTAAGCAACAAGGGCAGACTAGTTAGCAAGCAGAAGAAATACTTTCCTCTCTTCTCTTCCAGCTGCAATCCAGCAACTGTAACTTCTCTGAAAAATGGGTCCAATTTTGGAAGGGAAAAAAGAAAAATTAATTTTGAAATTGTGCTAGGCTATGCATTATTATTTTGGTATGAACTGTTGCTTTAAACATAATTTCAAAAATAATTTACTTCCTAACCCTGCATTTTTCTTTTCTTCCATTTGGGTGGGAATTGCAAAGACTGGAGCAGTGTCTTGGATGCAAGGATAGAAGCACATCCTGAGGATGGCAAAATTATGTTGCAAACCTTGGAATTCCCTCCTAACTTTGGACTACTATGTGAGAAAAAAAGATTCTCTTTATTTTTTTCCCATTGTTTTCTATGATTTTGTTGTTGTTGTTGTTGTTGCTGCAGCAGCTTATTCTATACCCCAACTAATGACCTTCCAGCTGTCACAACACAGCTCTCCCAAGGGCATGACTAGACCTATTGAGGTCCGAGGAAATGCCAGGCTAGTACATATATGCAGAGTGGAGTTTTGTGATAGGAAGTGAACTTTGCACAAGTTTACAGAACTGCATAACCCTTAACTGGCCTACAGCAATAATATGTCCCTTCCCAGTTCAGGAATCCTTGCATTGTGACCTAGCAATTCTGTGGAAAAATTATTATTCTAATCTATTAGATACAGGCATAATAGTTTAGATATGCAAATAAAATGATCCATTTTATAAGATTTGCTAGTAGGAAAATAGCCCACACACCACATACTGCCTTGCTGTTTAGGAGTTTTGCTCTTTTTTGATCATGGGTATCTTCAGTAGGGAGAGATTATTAATTAAATAAAAGAAAAAAAAAACATTTTTTGTCACCCCTCAGAAATCCTTATCAACTTTTTCCTCTTTTCATTTAGTGATAACTCTTACTTATTTCCTAAAGTGAAAGTTTACAAAGTAAGATAGATGTTAGAGTGAAAAGAATTACCTGGAAGATTCAAAATACTATATATTTACCAACATATTAAAAAAAAATAGAAGGACATATAGCCAAGCTGCTTTAGATGCATTTTCTTTTTCCTTTGGGAAATCACTGTGATTATGTGTTTGGGTGGAAACGATGCAATTATTTTTATCATTGTTGCTTTACAAAATAAATTACACTATATGGAAACATGAATAAGGAGCTTCTTTTGGGTAGAAGTTTTTATGTTTTTCTTTCCACTCTATTTAGAGTGTCAACACACAAAAAGAAATAACTTTTCATGCAGTCGATATTTTATCCGCAGTAAACCAACATATTGCTAACAGAATCACAATAATCCAAATTCCATTGTGATTATACTTTAAATTGGTTATGTTTATTTATCTTATGGATGAACAGATTAAAGAAAATTTTATCCATAGTTTAGACTGCTGTAAATGATTACTGTCACCAAATTGCTTTATTTGCGATGAGAGTATTTTATTACATTAACACCTACATATTTATATACATGCTTGAGTTAGAAAAAAAAAATGATTCCTTTTGTCATTTAAGAAAGTGTTCAAATTAAATGCCTTATCTTTTTCCCATGAAAATGAAACCCAAATTGAACTATGCCTCATTTATTTAGGAATTATCTGTGACTAAAAAGAAAATGTTTATAATAAAATAATTTTTGAAAGACTAGAAACACTTAAAAAACATATTAGATCTTCACTTGCAACTGATTTATATAATTTTTAATATTCATTAATATCTGTCTGACATTCAGATTATTTTTCTATTTGTGGGCTCCTTATTTCATCTTCTGTAATGGCATTTTCCTCTATTAATAGCAAAAATGCAGCAGTGATAACAACAGTAACTGATTCTCAAGGAAGAAATACATCACAGGTAGCTGTGAAATCTCTTGCTTATCTGCCCAGTGGCTGCTTCTAGGATTATCCCTTACTGATTATTTATTGGTTGTTAGTAGCTGATTATTAAATTAAATCCCTTGTGCCGGTAGCTCATTCTGAACAATTCCTCTTTTTTGAGTCTCAGTCTTAAAACTGTCACATGGGGGTGCCTGGGATACAGCTCCCCCCCCCCACCACAATGGGGCTCCTTGCTCACCGGGGAGCCTGCTTCTCCCTTTCCCTCGCCTGACTGCCGCTCCCCCTGCTTGTGCTCTCTCACTACTCACTATCTCTCTCTGTGTGTCAAATAAATAAATAAAATCTTTCAAAAAACCCCACAAAACTATTGTCACATGGCTTCTCTCATCATTCTGTTTGAATGCTTCTTACTAAGTTGAGCAGTAAACTTTCTAATATTATATGGAATGAATCCCATTTGTTCTTTGCCATATTGGGTGATTTACCATTTCTACTTTCTTAAAATTCTGCACTCTGATTATCTTTACATATATCTAAACATTTCTTCTTCTCCTTCTTATGCTTCTCCTCTTCCTCCTTCAGCTTCTCCCCTTCTCTCTACCCACTTACTTCTCCTCCTCCTTCTCATGCATTGGTCTCTCTTTATGCGCTATTGCATGCCCATATATGTAATTCTTAGTATTTTATATTTGGCTCTATTCTTTTCACTTCTGACTTCACTATGGGTATCAGTTACCGTTTTTGCTGTTTACGTCCTTAGAATTTAATTTCCAGAACAACATTATTCATAGATTTATTAAGATCTTTAAAACTATATATTTAACTCTCTACCATACCTTGGTACTTTGACTGATAGGCATTTTAAACTTAACACATCTCAGATAGAAGGTGTCATCTTGATCCATCCTTTTCCAAACCAGTGTTTTCTTCTATAGTGAGACAACTTTTACCTTGTCACCCAAGCTTAAAGCATCAGTGTCTTCTTTTTCTCATCTATCCAAACCCATTAATCATAAAGCTCTGCTGATATTACCTTCTACGTGTCTGAGGAAATATTTCCTCTTCTCCATCTCTATTATTAAAGTCATGATTGAAGTCCCCACCATTCATTGTCAGAAGTTCTGTGTCACCTAGCTACATTATCTTTGTGTTGCCAGTAGTGTCTTTCTCAAATTTATCCTCCAGAAATCACCAAGTGAATTTTTTAATGCAAATGACACCACATGTTTCAGAAAACTGTAATAATTTCCATCAACCATGGTACATAGGTAAATATCCATCCTTTATTTGGCTTCTGTTGATCTTTCTAATCATTCTTACCTTACACTGTTCACTTTGGCAACATTGAAGAGCTAGGGATTTCTCACACATACCATGTTCTCAATTCTCTCTCTCTCTCTCTCTCTCTCTCTCTCTCTCTCTCTCAATTTCTCTTCCAAAAACCTCTTAAACTGAAAATACTACTCATGGTTTACTATTAAGCTCAGGTGCCATTTCCTCTAGTAAAACATTTATGGTTGGAAGCCCTGCCTCTACCACCATAGAATGGGTTAAATAGCTATTTTTGGTACTCTTCTACAAAATCATATAATTTGGGGGTAAAAATCAGTGTTTTATTCTTCTCCAATTCAGGTTCCACTTATTTATTTTCCTTACTTACCTTGTTTTCTTTATTTTCCTAGGTCCTTCAGTATGATGCTGAATAAAAATGATGAGGGTAGATAATCTTGCCTTTATCCTGATTTTAGGAATAATGTATTTAGTCTCTCACACTAAATTTGATGTTAGCTCTCATTTTTTCCCATTTTCCCATGTTATATTTTCATATTTCTATTCCTAGTTTATTGAGAATTTGTATTATAAATAAGTATTAGATTTCGTCAAATGTTTCTTCATCCAGTGAGATGATTTTGGAGTGTTTTTCTGTCCTCTTTTGATGTAGAATGTAACATTAATTCATTTTCTGATGTTAACCCAACCTTGTATTCTTGGGATAAATTCCATTTGGTCATGATTTAGGAAGTTAACAATCATGTTCCACTTTCAGTCAGGGACCAGTAGCTTACACATTTCTGCTCTCGTCACTCCTGATAATGTGTGGCCTTGCACAGGTGCACACGTTCTGCACCACTGGGGGTGTATGGTCTTTATAGGGTAACTTTTGACTTTGCCCAATGCATCTTTAGTGTAGGTGATTTAAATGGTCATTCTTGACAATTTTGTCAAATTACACTGTTGTTTTGGGGAGAAGAAGATTTGTCAAGTTTTTTACACAGTCTTTGAAATAGGTCGTTCTCATGAGGTTAAGGTGAAGTTTGTGTTTTCTTATAAAAATTTTATTTTTAAGATATTGAGATGTTTGTAACAAATTTATCACATAATATAATAGTTCCAGATACTATATTTTCCAGATTGTTTTCATATATTTGATATTGTGACTAATGTTGAAGTTAACATGGAAGCACAAGATACCTCTTTGAGGTACTGATTTCATTTCTTTTGGTTGGAAATTGCTATATCATATAGCAGTTCTGATTTTAGTTTTTTTGAGGAACCTCCAAACTGGTTTCAAAATAGCTGTACCAATTTACGTTCCAGTGGGATTGGTTCCATTATATTCTTATTAGTTACTGAACTGGAATAATCTTTTACAAAAAAGATTTATTTATTTATTTTAGAGAGTAAGAGGGTGGGTGCATGAGTTGGGGGAGGGGCAGAGGGAGAGAATCTTTCAAGCAGCACAGTGGGGCTCCATCCCAGGACCCTGAGATCATGACCTGAGCCAAAACCAAGTCAGAGGCTCCACAGACTGAGCTGCCCAGGCACCCCAAACTGGAATCATCTTAATGATTAAAAGTTATATACTTATGTGGCACAACAAATGATCATTACTTTGGAATTTTCAAAATTTTAGGATGTGATAGACTATTATTCTGGCTATCTTTATGTAATGGTATTATTTTATATAATATTTTTCCTGTGTGCTTTTTTAACCTTCTAAACATTCTGATATACAGGCATTCCTTCATATTTCCGCGTGTTCTAGTATTTACTGTATCAACCATAGATAAAATGCATAGAAGATTACTCATTATGCATAGATGATATTTATTATATCTTAACTTTTTTATATCTATTTCAGATTTAGAAAATCTTCTTAAATCAGTGAAGTGCAATACACACAACTGAGGTCTACCTTGTGTCCTCTTTGACAGCCTATTATCCTCCCTTCTCTTTGTAAATTATCCTGTAGTTTGCATATGTCATGCATTTTTATGATACAGATGTATATATCTGTATGACTGTTCACACACGTGTATATATATATGTATTATACACACATATGTGTGTGTATATATATATATGTATATATATATATATACACTCATAGACATTTATTTTGTTTTCTCAAGCTCATTGTGCTCTACTAATTTTTTTTTATCAGCTCTGAATCTTTCCATATCACTACAGCATGTGATTTAATTGGTACCAATAAGATAGGAGAGTTTCCTGGGTGACCTTTCAGAAAATATTTTTCTCTACTAAGAAAAACATGAAGACATTCTGTCTTGTCACCTGATTCTGTCAAATCTGTCATAATGCCTGAGATTTCCATATTTAATCTGTTACTAGCCTAAAAGTGAAGCTATCTCTTAAAACTAACAAAGAATTGTGGTGGAAAGAATTGGGACCTACCAATATCATTGAATTACTGACTTAATTAAAAATCTTGGGCACCTGGGTGGCTCAGTCAGTTAAGCGGCTGCCTTCAGCTCGGGTCGTGATCCTAGGGTCCTGGGTTCAAGTCCCATGTAGGGCTCCCTGCTCTGCAGAGAGTCTGCTTCTCCCTCTGCCCCTCCCCCACTCGTTCTCTCAATCTCTCTCTTTCTGTCTCTCAAATAAATAAATAAAATCTTTTAAAAAAATCTTGAACAAGTTCTAAAGTTCTTTAAAAATGAAATGACAGATTTTATTAT
Organism: Ursus americanus; assembly: GCF_024610735.1. NCBI lineage: Eukaryota > Metazoa > Chordata > Mammalia > Carnivora > Ursidae > Ursus > Ursus americanus. The sequence continues at coordinate 38,816,799 of NC_142144.1, forward strand.
TATTGAGATGATTTGGGAATTTTTTAATTTTTACTTGCAAACAAATGAAACTGATAGACTATTATGAAATTTTATTCACCCAGTATTTCCATGGTATTTATATGATAATATACATAACTTTTTCATTCACTTTGACTATTGTATAATACTTTAATTTATATACCATAATACTTTCTAGTTTTCATTATTATAAACTTTATGAAATGAGTTACCTATTCCTTCTGTGTAGTGCTACTTTTTGATATTTTTCCTATATATAATCTATCACATCTTAATTTAATTTAGAAGATAAGGATTTAGCTCTTTTTCAGCTTGCCACCACCCTTTGTGAGTATTTCTCTTCTCTTCACTCTCTCAATATATTTGTATCTTTAGATTAATATCACAAAATGACTACCACATTATGTTGGCCATTTTGATCTTTTATAATTTTTTCCAGTTAAGCCATAGAACTACTCTTCTTTGTATATTGACCTTCCTGGACTGATTCTATCTTTACAGAATATTTTTCCTTACTTTTTTACAGATTTTTTTCTGTTCATTTTTCTGTGAGTTTCTGGCAACACTATTTTTCAAATGTCTATGAAAATTATGTTTTGTCATTATATTCTTATTATGTTCTTTGTCATCATATTTGGAATTATATATAATTTCCAAGGCCTCTTTTTATTCTCTGTTCCCTTATTATTTCATTATATTCTTTTTTAATATATGCATACACTTTGTCTGAATTATTAATTATTGTTTTAAAATGTATTCTATTACTTACATTTTCCTTTTATCTTAAATTCCTTTTATCCTTTTATTTCTCATATACCCTGCTTTTCATATCAAACTTTTCTTAAATATTTGGCATTTTTAAACTATGGCTTAGCTTTGAGATTGAAGAATAAACACAAAATTTGTATGTGGGTGTGCTTTCTTTAGGGATGGGCTAAAGAGTACATGGTAAGTCTCACTGGGAGAAAGTTAGGTTTTTTATTTAATCAACCCCCAGTGTCAGATGTTTTCATTTAGGCAGATAATTTTCCACAGAGAAGAATCTTTTAATACTATATATTGAATGATACTATATCTTCAGTAGGTTTGCACTGAGGTTAAGGTTATAATAAGTTTCCAGACAGTATTTTCAGAGTTCAGGGTTGGGGGAATGACTGTGCTCTAATATTAAATGCAGAACATCACCCTTGATCTCACACTAGACCTGGTGTCCATAACTGCAGTTTCTCCAGTTAATACTCTCAGGAGACTAAAGTTTATTCTGCTATTTTGAGGATTGGAAGAAGATAGAGAAAATAGTTCTCTCGTAAAAATGTACAACCAGTCTTATTTTCAGCTACAATGGACCCTCATTTTTGAATGTATATAGTGCTTCCAATTCCTGAATATTTCTGGGGTTATAAGGTGTACAGGTCTTACTAATTGATGCCACTATTTGCAGATTTGCACTAGAAATTTACATTTTTAATCTGCTTTCCAGATTCAAAAATACTTTATCATCTTTTTCTTTTTTTTTTTTTTTTACATTTATTTATTCTTATGGGTTCATTCCTTGTATTTGTTTACTGACATTTTTTGGGTGATTTTGTGAAATAGCATTAGTAACTATGTATATCCAAGCTGCCATGTTTAATTTGAAAACTGCTGCCTTAAAAATATTAAACATATCTAAGTCAAGACTTTTATAACTGAGTTAATGTATTAAATCTCAGTCTTCTTTAGGAACAATATAAATAAAATACTTTAATTGCGATATGAATGTTTCATAACAATGAATTATAGGAGTCCGTTTTCCACTTTTTAACACAAAACATCAGTTTTGGTTTTATGAATTTTATAAATCAATTGTTGATGCTGTTTGTCTACCTATTTATCAGTTTCTTTCCTTGGCATTCTAACATTCTTCTAAGTTTACTCTTCTTACCTAAGAACATTCTTCATTAACTTGATTTTCAGTGAAGAAATGTGAGTGGTGACCTTATAACAATTTTATATCTGAAATGTTTTCTTGACACAGAATTCTAGTTTAACAGATTTCTATTTTTGTTTTGATGTACGTTTTGAGTATCTTCTCTAGCATCTGTGTCTTCTGATGAGAATTCTACTGTTAATCTTACTTTTGTCTCTTTTTACTTAGCTTTTAAGATTTTTTTCTTTATCCTGAATGGTCTTCAAATTCAGCTGTACATGTCAAAGTGTGGGATTATTTACTTAGTAGTGAAATTTTAACATGAAGTTTCAACACGTTATTGAATAACAACCTCTGTACTCTTGGTATTCGGGGCCAGATCATTTTTGCTATGAGGGGTTGTTTTTGCCTCATAGATGTTTAGGAACATCCCCGGCCTCTTCCCACTAGATGTCAGTAGCAATTCTTGAGTCATGACAAAATCTCTTTAAGACTTGGCCAAATGTCTCCTTGTTGGGGAGGGGGAAGGGAGAGTACAAAATTACCTCTCATTAAGAACTACTGATTTAAAGCATTAATAATGAATAAAAGAGGAAGAATTATAATTTTTAACATACCTGTTTAGAGTGTCAAATTTCTCTGAAAATAAATGTTGATTACCCATAGTATTTCCTTAAACATGACCCTTTCCTATAACCTGATGACTTTAGTAAAAATTAAACCTGAATATTTCTCAGGAGATTTCTGACATAACTCTTAGAGTTATTTGGTAATCAATGTATTCAATAATTTGCATTTAACTTGAGGAGCATCATTGAATGCCTATTTAACATTTTTCTGAATCCATAGAGATTCTTTCTTAGTTTACTAAATTACGGCTAATGGACTTCATGCAAAGTCACATTAGAAATATAGATTGTAGATCTTCTGTAGTTAAACCCAAAACTCATCCAAAGAAATTGATTAGGAAATTCATTATTTAGCAGTCTGGAAAACTATAAAATTTATATAAAATTTCTTTTCCTATAAGATGTTGGAGATGAAGGCCTTTGATTTAATAAGATGTTCCTATCTCAAAAAATATTTTTATATTTTATATTTTTGAGTTGTCTACAGGTATCCTACCTTAATACTTTTATATATTATAAGAAGTAAAAACATAGTTTATGTGTAATATAAATACATATAAGAGGTATAAACATGATTTATATATATGATAACAAGAAGGCCCCAATAGTATGGAGTATCATGTCCGTTTTTTAAAAGATTTATTTTTTTGAGGGTGGAGAGGGGCAGAGAGAGAGTGAGAGAGAATCTTAAGCAGACTCCGTGCTGAACACAGAGCCCATCACGGGGCTTGACCTTACAACCCTGAGATCACGACCTGAGCCGAAACCAAGAGTCGGCTGCTTAACTGACTGTGTCACCCAGGCACCCCTATCATGTCCATTTTTAAAGGAGTATCATTTCTATAAAACTTGAAACAGTACTATTGGTCTAGTGATTCAAAGATGATAACTTGTTTTAGTTTTTTTTTTTTTTTCAAAAACTGTCTAGCCAGTTCCTATTATTTCCATATTTCCCTGCTTATACATGAAAAACAACAGATTGAATAAATCCTTGATCCTGATAATAGGCATTTTATAAAATTCTTTCTTTTGGAAGCATATGCCTTAACAAGTAGATAGATATGGGTCATGTCATCTACAATAAAAATTACATCCCACAATGTATTCTAGGAAAACAGAGACTGTCAGTCACAAGAAGTTCTAGTGCATGCAGCTATTTACCTATTGAAACTAAGAATTGGGTAAAATAAAAAATGATGTCATCAATTTATTGTGTTATATCACTGCCAGAGCTTGGTAGTCTTTGTTTAAATTAAAATCTGTCCTGTTTTACCATTGTGTGTGTGTGTGTGTGTGTGTGTGTGTAGGAGAAAGGGTTTATTTGAGAGGAAGAGCAAATACATAGATTATGTCATTCATTCAATCATTCACTCAAAATATTTATTGAGTACCTACCATGAGTGCTGGACATCCTATAGTTAAGAGAGAGGAGCCTGAGCCCTTATGGGATCTTACATGACCCTGTTATTTTTCTGAACTGCCTTACCAGGTCAGATTTCTGTTTAGCCTCTAGTGAAGTAAGCAAACCAATATCCTAATTAATACAAAACATATGAGTAGGACCCTACGTTCTGTACAAGCCATTGCTTTGTATAGGATTCCATGAGGAAAGAGAGAATGCTGACCATAAAGTGTGTGAAACACATACCTTAATCTGTAATTTATAGTTTGTTTGTTCATGTGCTGTCTTATAATAGTAAGGCCAATCTAATCATAGAAGATGAAGTGGCAGTGAAGTCCATGAAAAAAATTACTGATATTCACTACTGTTCATTACGATGTTTCTTGCCTAGCGAAGTTTATTTAGTCATTTATATTAATTACACACGTTAATAAACACCTCACTGTACAGAGTGGTTGACAAAGTATAATGTGGCCATAGTTGTTGACTTATCATGCCAAGGTAGAAATTCATCTGGCACAACGGTTTTAACCAGGCTTTGTATTTTAACTTTTCAATAAAGTGTAATTTCAAAAGTGGCTGGTTTAGAAAATCATGAATATTGCATTTACCTTCCACATACTTGACAGAAGTTTAGAAATTGAGAAAAACTATTTAGCTAGCAGCTATAGAGAAATTCCTGTTCTTATGGATTACTCATATTATGTACAAAACTACAAAATTTCTTTGACACTGGGCACATATTCTTTTACAGTGACTGTTCTGTTTCCTCACTTAGAAGTTCCTCAGAAACAATGAAACTGACATTAAACAATTTTCTTGTGTTTTCAAACAATCCATTTTTGCAGGGTCTTTTTCATACATCACTGGCATTTTATTAGGCTTTTATTAACTAGTGACGTAAGTGATACAGTTATTTAAGTCAATATCCAATAGAAACTAACCTTTAAGATAAATATTCTAGTTAGTTAAGTAACAGTTACCAACTTTAGAGGAATAGGAAGCCTTTCTTGAAATTATCATTGTCTATATAATTTTTACTTTATAGTGTATATTCTATTATGCTTATAATCTCTGAAGTTTCTGTGCATTCAAGTGTTAATTGAAAGCATACTTTTATTATTCAGTTTGACTTAGGCTTCAGGTATGCTAGGGCCCCAACAACAACATGTGGGGAGGAATAACAAAGATGATACTGGATAGGATTGGTTGGGCTAAGTTGTTACTTCCTCGGATCCTTGAAGAATATAGTTAGCTACCCGATAATTCTAAAAAAATTAATCCATTGAAAGCATGGAGAAGGTCAGTTAATCTGGAAAACAGGGAGAAAATACAGTTTCCTAGAGAAAGAGTTTATTTAGCTTGGTAAGCAATGTATTACTCACCAAGGGCACTATTCTAGGGGTTTGAGGTTCTGACAGAAATTTCTACCTAGCAAAAAACTGAAACTATATATGGAAAATTTGGCAGAAGCCTAGTTTTTTGCTTTGGGACAATATGGTAAAGAATAGGAGCAGGCGGATGACTGAGTAGCATGGGGACGCACAAGGCTGTACACAAATATTCCCCATTCCAAATCTGAAGTAAACCTACCATGAGGCTAAGAATTATGACACATTTCCTACGTTGGCCAGGATTTGTTTTCAAATCTTTGAGGCTTAGCATTTGTGTGAAAGTCATCAGTTATGTGCAGATAATTGAGTAACAGGCCAGAGTCTGTCAGAAACAATCATAGAAATGCATTACAGTTTGGGGGAATGCAATGTGAATTAAAAAATAGAAACATACGATTCCTGTCAAAAGTGGGTGGGGAAAATGTAATTTTTTTTTATAAATACATGATGTAATCCCCAAGGACACTTAGATATTGAAAATAGTCTATTAATCAAAGAAAAATACATTTCTCTTCTCTTCCTCCTCTTCCCCCTCTTCCTTTTCTCCTCCCCATTGTGCACCTCTTCCTCCCCCTCCTCCACCCCTCCCTTTCTGTCTCCTTTGAGAAAAAAAAAATCAAGAGTGTTCTGAATAATAGTATGGTGTAATAAACAGTTAAAAAAACCAAATGCTATATTGTTCATTTACATAATTTTAGGGCATAATAATGCTTTTTTTCTGCATTGCATTTGGAAGGTTTACTTCATGACATCTAAATGTAAGCATAGTGCAATGTGTTAAATTATTACTACCAAATATTACATCTAGCAGCTTAAACACTGCAAGGTTTAAAATTGAGAAATGTTATGTTTGCTTTATGTTCTTTGTTTTCATGCTTTCATAATTTCAAACATAAAATATAAGGTGGTAATTTGTTATCTTATTTCACATTTACATTTTTTATATATAAGCATTACATGGAATCAACCAAAGCATTATGTATTAAAAGTTTGTATCTTGAATATTTAATGCTATTATCAGAACATTAGTTTTATATTTTTTTCACTTTGTACTGAAGCTGAAAACATTAACATTTATTATACTACCTGTTTTTTTTTATTTGTTTGTTTCTTTTATTCTTTGTAACTCATTATTCTGTATGTATCAGGGTTCTCCAGAGAGGAGAAAAAATACACACACACACACACACACACACACACACACACACACAGAGTTGACACTTGAACAGTGTGGAGGTTAGGGGTTAACAGTCAAAATTCTGGGGGCGCCTGGGTGGCGCAGTCGTTAAGCGTCTGCCTTCGGCTCAGGACGTGATCCCAGAGTTCTGGGATCGAGCCCCACATCAGGCTCTTCCACTGGAAGCCTGATTCTTCCTCTCCCACTTCCCCTGCTTGTGTTCCCTCTCTCGCTGGCTGTCTCTGTCAAATAAAGAAATAAAATATTAAAAAAAAAAAACAGTCAAAATTCCACATACAACTTTCTGCTGCCCAAAAACATAGCTACTAATAGCCTACTCTTGACCAGAGGGCTTACCAATAGCATAAAGTTGATTAACACATATTTTGTATGTATTATATGCTGTATTCTTAAAATAAAATAAGCCAAAAAGAAAAGAAAAAGCAGGAAGAGACAATACATTTACATTACAGTACCATATTTATTGAAAATCTTTGTATAAGTGGACCCACCCAGTTTAAACCTGTGTTGTTCAAGGGTCAGCTCTGTGTGTGTGTGTGTGTGCGTGTGCGTGTGTGTGTGTGTTTTTTTTTTCACTTAAATTGGTTCATCTGATTGTGGGGGCAAGCAAGTTCAAAATCTGTGGAGGGCAAGTCAGCAGACTAGAACCTCATGATTTGAAAGCAAGGCAGGATTTGTGCCTGCAGTCTTAAGGCAGAATTTCTTCTTTGAAAAACCTTTAGTTTTTGCTCTAAAGGCCTTTCAACCGATTGGATAAAGTCCATCCATGTTATGAAGGGTAGACTACTTAAAATCAACTGATTGTAGATGTTAACTACAGCAAAAAAAAATGCTTTCACAGCAGCACCTAGATTAGTATTTGATTTAAATAGCTGGATACTGTAGCCTAGCCATGTTGACACATAAAGCTAAATAATCACATTTTGCAAACTCCTTTCTGTGATAAGACCTATGAAGTGGGAACAGTTTAGGACTTAGAGTGTTACATTAACACTTTCAGAATGTACTCACTCACCCTTGGAATCTTAGAGTACTGTAATTACTTTGAAATACATCTTCAAATACAGTGCAGGAATATAGGATCCCAAACCTCCCTAGGTATAACTAAATTATCCCTAGGTATAACTAAACCTCCCAGGTATAACTAAATTATCCCCCTTTCTGAGCCCAATCTAGTATATTAAATTATATAAAAAAGGTTATATTAAAAATGAAAGTAGCAGGGGTCACACAAAAACATTAAGGTTGCATAAGTGCCAAGTATCTTCACACAAAAAAAATAATAAGATAAAAACAGTAGTCTCTTATAGCTATCAGGTCATCACAGTAAACTGTGACTAGTTATACAACTATTATGAGGATACTAATAAAACACAAAGGAAAAAGTGTACAACTCAGCCTGGGGCATTAATTCAAGCTGCATCTAGCAAGTTGCTTTCTTAGGAAGGTAACAGTCTAGTTACTGAGAAATACTTCTGCATGTTTTGGAGGAGTGAGAAAACACATACCCTGGCAGAAAGGCAGTTTGATATCAGTGCTAGAATTGGTGATGCTCTGAAACATTGAAGGGAGGTGACTTCCGTGAAGTCAATACTGGGCCAGCATGCCTAGCTACATACTTTTTTAAGGACTGGAACTTATGTTTGTTTGTTAGTTAGTTTGTTTGTTTGTTTATCTGGTAGGCAGTACAACTAATTAGCTATGAAAAAATTCTCACATCCTTTTACATTCAAGACACTTTTTGAGGGACGCCTGGGTGGCTCAGTCGGTTAAGCATCCGCCTTCAGCTTGTGTCATCATCCCAGAGTCCTGGGATCAAGTCCCGTGGTGGGGGGCGGGGGGGGGGAGGGTGTTGGGGGAGTGTCCCTGCTCAGCAGGGAGCCTATTTCTCCCTCTGCCTCTGCCCTTCCCCCTGCCTGTGCTCTCTCTCTCTCTGACAAATAAATAAAATCTTTTTTTAAAAGACATTTTTTGAAGCATACATGTATAGCAATAATAACTATGCATGATAGTTTTTTAAAATATGCATTTCTGAAAAAAAGGGTTACCGGATTCATATGGAGTCATATTTAATTCTATCTCCACAAAAGTGAGTATTATACCTTATTCAACTTATGTCACCACATGCAAGGGGGCCAAATCATGTATTATATGTCTTCAACGATGCTATGATTTTTAAAAATGATGAGCTTTTATATTGCTTTAAAAATTCCAATTTTCCTTCTTTCCGTGATTTTCACTTTTTTTGCTCTCCACCAACTGTGTTTTTTCAAGTTGAATATACACAAAGGAATTAACAAATTTCTGTACCTTAGAGTGATAATAAAGAACCTGCTCTTATTCAGATTTTCATAGCCTCCCATAAAGCCACCATGTGAAGTCATGTTGCACATCTGCAGTGATAGAATTTTATGGAATACAGTGTGAAAACCACTGCACTCCAAGATGTTGCTTTAAGTCATGTGTACAACCGACATAAATATCCACTCGTATAAAAGAATTTTCATAAGAAATCAAATTTTAATGAAATATTAATTGGATATTAATTAATTAAAGATACAAAGCTCTTTCATTCACAAAATTATTACTGCCTTTTTATTATTATTTCTTCCCCTTTCCTTCCCAGCATGCTCTCTGTCCATTCTCTCCTTCCTCCAAACCCATTTTCTTTACCATCTCTTCTATTTTCCCCTTCCTCCATGCCTTCTCCTTCCTCTTTCCCCTTCTTCCTTGTGTTCTACTTTCACCAACAACACTGACCTAGATTTGGTTATCCCTCCCACACTAAATGGAGACCTTAGATTATTTCTGGCCAAGCAATAAATACAACTAAAACCTTCAGCAGTTTTTTCCCAGTGTAGAGGGAACCCTGTACTTATAAGAACAGAATAGGAGCAGTAGAGTACAAGATGAATTTCATATCCAAATGTCTTGGGCTTTCAGGAGAGCAATCCTAAGATTTATTTCCAACATTTAATTTGATTTCATTTAATATAATTTATTTATTTATTTTGTTTAACCCCACTTGCCAGTATATTTTAATTTATTCTAACTCATGTCCAAGGACTTTAACTGAATAAAATAGTTACCATATAGATATTCTGTGCATTTGATTTATGCCTATAGCAATAATTTTGTTGGTTTATGAGGTTTTTTTTCCCCCAACTTTGTTACTTGGGGCAGAATTCATCATCATCATCATCATCTTTGTTATCATCCCCATCTTCAGTATCATAGCTACAACAGCTAAGCTTCACATATATGGCTTCATAGATTAGCATATTACCACATTTACCTTCTCCATTTGTCCAATAAGAATTCAGTCTTAAATATTCAGTGGTTAAATGACTTACCCAGTATAACACAGTCAATAAGTATAAGAGCTGAATAGATTCCAAAGGTCATGCTTAGCACCATTTATAGAGAGTCAGAGCTGCAAGAAATTCAAAAACACCTCGAGTTTATTAGTAATGTTGCCTGTAGTGGTATCATTATGAGTTGGTCTTATTATGGTTATTTGAGTGGGTGTTAAACTTTCCAGTATTTTACAGACTTCCTAAATTGAGCATGTTTAGCATGTCTGTGTGTGTGTGTATATATATATATATATATAATTAATGTAGGTATGTGTGTGTATATGTGTGTGTGTGTATATATATATATATATATATATATATATATATATATATATGCATACATACTTCAGGTATGTTGAAAGCGTTTAGCATGTCTGTGTGTATATATATATATATATAATGTTTATATATATATATGTTTAGCATGTTTAGCATGTCTGTGTGTATATATATATATATAATTAATGTAGGTATGTGTGTGTATATGTGTGTGTATGTGTATATATATATATATATATATATATATGCATACGTACTTCAGGTATGTTGAAAGCGTAATTCCCACCACATCAAAATTAAAGATAATACCTTTTAAATACCTATTTCTGAGCAAATTATTATTTAACTTAATATTCTTATATTTTATTTCTTTTTGATTTATAAGGACCTAACAATTGATCATTTATCTTTAGATCCATGTTTCATTGCTTCTGTAATATATATGACAACCTATAACATACTGCTTTTTTTTTCTTTTTATTTTATTATGTTAGTCACCATACAGTACATCCCTGGTTTCTGATGTAAAGTTCCGTGATTCATTAGTTGCGTATAACACCCAGTGCACCATGCAATATGTGCCCTCCTTACTACCATCACCAGCCTATCCCATTCCCCCAGCCCCTCCCCTCTGAAGCCCTCAGTTTGTTTCTCATAGTCCATAGTCTCTCATGCTTCATTCCCCCTTCTGATTACCCCCCTTTCTTTATCCCTTTCTTCCCCTACCGATCTTCCTAGTTCTTATGTTCCATAGATGAGAGAAATCATATGATAATTGTCTTTCTCTGCTTGACTTATTTCACTTAGCATTATCTCCTCCAGTGCCACCCATGTTGCAGCAAAAGTTGAGAACTCGTTCTTTCTGATAGCTGAGTAATATTCCATTGTATATATGGACCACAACTTCTTAATCCAGTCATCTGTTGAAGGGCATCTTGGCTCTTTCCACGAATAGCTATTGTGGACAATGCTGCTATGAACATTGGGGTGCATATGGCCCTTCTCTTCACTACGTCTGTATCCTTGGGGTAAATATCCCGTAGTGGAATGGCTGGGTCATAGGGTAGCTCAATTTTTAACTTTTTAAGGGACCTCCAAACTGTATTCCAGAGTGGCTGTATCAACTTGCATTCCCACCAACAATGTAGGAGGGATCCCCTTTCTCCACATCCTCTCCAGCAATTGCTGTTTCTTGCCTTGTCAATTTTTGCCATTCTAACTGGTGTAAGGTGGTATCTTAGTGTGGTTTTGATTTGAATTTCCCTGATGGCTAATGATTTTGAACATTTTTTCATGTGTCTGTTAGCCATTTGTATGGCTTCATTGGAAAAGTGTCTGTTCATATCTTCTGCCCATTTTATAATTTGTTCATTTGTATATCGCGTACTGAATTTGAGAAGTTCTTTCTGGATCTTGGATACCAGTCTTTTATCTGTAGTATCATTTGCAAATATATTCTCCCATTCCGTGGGCTGCCTCTTAGTTTTTTTGACTGTTTCCTTGGCTGTGCAGAAGATTTTAATCTTGATGAAGTCCCACAAGTTCATTTTATCTTGTTTCTCTTGCCTTTGGAGATGTGTCATGAAAAAGGTTGCTTTGGCCGATATCATAGAGGTTGCTGCCTATGTTCTCCTCTAGAATTTTGATGGATTCCTGTCTTACATCGAGGTCATTCATCCATTTGGAGGTTATCTTTGTGTATCGTGCGAGAGAGTGGTCAAGTTTCATTCTTTTGCATGTAGCTGTCCAATTTTCCCAGCACCATTTATTGAAGAGACTGTCTTTTTTCCACCGGATGTTTTTTCCTGATTTATCAAAGATCAGTTGCCCAAAGAGCCGAGGGTCCATTTCTAGGTTCTCTATTCTGTTCCATTGGTCAATGTGTCTGTTTTTGTGCCAGTACCATGCTGTCTTTGTGATCACAGCTTTGTGGTACAGCTCGAAATCTGGCATTGTGATGCCCCCAGCTTTGTTTTTCCTTTTCAACAGTTCCTTGGCGATTCGGGGCCTTTTCTATTTCCATACAAATTTAAGGACTGTTTGTTCCAGTTCTTTGAAAAATGTCATCGGTATTTTGATCAGGATAGCATTGAAAGTGTAGATTGCTCTGGGTAGCATGGACATTTTAACTATGTTAATTCTCCCGATCCATGAGCATGGAATATGTTTCCATCTTTTTGTGTCTTCTTCAATGTCTTTCAAGAGTGATTTATAGTTTCTAGAATATAGTTCCTTTACGTCTCTGGTTAAGTTAATTCTAAGGTAACGTATGGTTTTTGGTGCTATTGTAAATGGGATGGATTCCCTAATTTCTCTTTCTTCAGTCTCATTATTTGTGTATAGAAATGCAGCTGATTTCTGAGCATTGATTTTGTATCCCACCACATTACTGAATTGCTCTATAACTTCTAATAGCTTGGGCGTGGCTTCTTTTGGGTTTTCCATATAGAGTATCATGTCATCTGTGAAGAGAGACATTTTGACTTCTTTGCCGATCTGGATACATTTTATCCCTTTTTGTTGTGTGATTGCTGTTGCAAGGACTTCTAGTACTATGTTGAATAATAGTGGGGAGAGTGGGCATCCTTATCGTGTTCCTGATCTTAAGGGAAAGGCTTCCAGCTTTTCCCCATTGAGAATGATATTTACTGTAGGCTCTTCATAGATAGTTTTTATGAGTTTGAGGAATGTACCCTCTATCCCTACACTCTGAAGGGTTTTAATCAAGAAAGGATGCTGTATTTTGTCAAATGCTTTTTCTGCATCTATTGAGAGAATCATATGATTTCTGAATTTTTCTTTCTGGATAAAATCTAAGATGCCGATCAATTTGCGAATGTTGAACCACCCTTGCATCTCAGGGATGAATCCTACTTGGTCATGATGGATAAACCTTTTAATGTACTGTTGGATTCTATTAGCCAGGATCTTGTTGAGGATTTTGGCATCCATATTCATTAGGGAAATTGGTCTGTAATTCTCCTTTTTGATTGGGTCTTTGCGTGGTTTGGGGATCAAGGTAATATTGGCCTCATAGAATGAGTTTGGTAGCTTTCCTTCTGTTTCTATTTTTTGAAATAGCTTTAGGAGAATAGGTATTATTTCTTCTTTGAATGTTTGGTAGAATTCCCCAGGAAAACTGTCCGGGCCTGGAGTTTTGTTATTTGGAAGGTTGTTTATCACTGACTCAATCTCTTCATAATCAATTGCCCTGTTTAAGAAATCAATTTCTTCCTGTTTCAGTCTTGGTAGTTTATAGGCTTCCAGGAAGGCCTCCATCTCTTCCAGATTGCTTAATTTATTGGCATAAAGCTGTTGATAAAAGCTTCTAATAATCCTTCCAATTTCATTGGTGTTGGTCGTGACCTCTCCTTTTTCATTCATAATTTTATTAATTTGGGTCCTTTCTCTATTCTTTTGGATAAGTCTTGCCAGTGGTCTGTCAGTTTTATTGATTCTCTCAATAAACCAGTTTCTAGTTCTGTTGGTCTGCTCTACTGTACTCCTGGTTTCTAATTCATTGATTTCTGCTCTAATCTTGGTCAACTGCTTCCTCGTGCATGGATTAGGCCTGTCCCTCTGTTGGTCTTTCAGCTTCTTGAGGTGAGAATATAATAAGTGCATTTTAGATTTTTCTGTTCTTTTGAGTGAGATTTGGATGGCTATGTATTTCCCCCTTAGGGCTGCCTTTGCAGTATCCCATAGGTTTTGGACCATTGTTTTTTCATTCTCGTTGGTCTCCATAAATTGTTTAAATTGATTTTTGGTCTCCTGGTTTATCGAGTCATTCCTGAGCAGGATGGTTCTTAGTCTCCAAGTGTTTGAGTTTCTTCCAAATTTTTCCTTGTGGTTGAGTTCCAATTTCAGAGCATTGTGGTCTGAGAATATGCAGGAAATAATTTCAGTCTTTTGGTATCGGTTGAGACCTGTTTTGTGACCCAGAACATGGTCTATTCTTGAGAATGTTTCATGGGCATTAGAATAGAATGAGTATTCTTTGGTTCTGGGGTGTAGTGTTCTGTATAAATCTGTGAGGTCCAACTCGTCGAGTATGGCATTCAAAGCTCTTATTTCTTTGCTGATTTCTTGCTTAGGTGATCTGTCTATTGATGATAGTGGAGTGTTGAGGTCCCCTACTATCAGTGTATTTTTATCTATATGTCTCTTTATTGTGGTTAAGAGTTGGCTTGTGTATCTTACTGCTCCCCTGTTAGGGGCCATATATATTTATAATTGTCATATCCACTTATTGGATACATCCTTTAAGAATAATATAGTGCCCTTCTGTGTCTCTAACTATAGGCTTTAGTTTAAAATCCAATCTGTCTGATATGAGAATTGTACCCCAGATTTCTTTTGAGGTCCATTGGTGTGAAAGATGGTATTCCATCCCTTTACTTTCAGTCTGAATGTATCTTTAGGTTCCAAATGAGTGTCTTGTAGACAGCAAATGGATGGGTCATGTCTTTTTATCCAATCTGCAACCCTTTGGCGCGTTATGGGAGCATTTAGGCCATTTACATTGAGACTGATTATTTAGAGATATGATTTTAATGATGCCATGTTGCCAGTAAAGTCTTTGTTTCTATCAATTGTGACTTTCTGTTCTGTATCACTCTTGGGGCCTTTTTACTTTTATAGAACCCCCCTTAATATCTCCTGTAGGGCTGGTTTCATGGTTACGAAATTGGTCAATGACTGGCGATTCTGGAAGGTCTTTATCTCTCCATCCATTCTGAATGACAGCCTTGCTGGATAAAGGATCCTTGGCTGCATGTTTTTCTCTGAAAGAGCTTTAAAAATGCCCCCCCCCAACCCTTTCTCTCATTCCAGGTCTGTGTAGACAGGTCTGACATAATTCTGATACCTTTGCCTTGGTACTTGAGAAATTTCTGTGCCCTGGCCACTTTCAGTACTGTATCCTTGGATCTAATATTTTCAAAATACACTATGACGTGACGTGGCGTAGGTTTGTCATGGTTGAGCTTGGGAGGGGTCCTCTCTGCCTCTTGGACACGAATGTTTGTTTCCCTTGCTAGATTAGGGAGTTTTCAGCTACAATTTGTTCAAATATCTCTTCTAGACCTCTGTTTTTCTCCACCCCCTTGGGGATGCCGATGATTCTGATATTGGAACATTTCGTTGAGTCAGTAATCTCCCGTAACCTACATTCCTGTGCATGTATTTTTATGAGTCCAGATTCTATTTTAGTTTTTTCTTGTACTAACGCATCCTCCAATTCACCGATTTATTCTTCTGCCTCATTTACCCTGGCCGTCAGAGCCTCTAGTTTTGACTGCATTTGGCTCATAGAACTTTTAATTTCTGCCAGGTTTGCTCTCATTTTTGCCCTTAGAGATTCTATATTCTCATTAACATTTTCGTTAATACTTTTTTCAAATCTACACATCATCTTGACCATTGTTACTCTGAATTCCATTTCTGATAATTTGGTTATATCCATATCCATTAGATCTGTGGCAGAGGCCACAGACTCATTATCTTTTCATTGCTGGGGGGGACTTCTCCTTCTTGTGATTCTGATGAGGAGAGGTTGCGGGGTTGTCCAGAGCCCAAATTATTGATTGGGACCCAGGCCGTGTGCCCTTGTTTTATAGGGATCTTAGGGATGTGGGCTTCTTGATTTTTCAGCCTGCCTTCTGGGGGAGGGGCCTGCCGTGCTGATACTCAGGCAACCCTGTTTGGGTAGAGTCTCTGTCCCCTGTGAGGGGGGATGGGGATGGGCACACTGTGAGCTGGTATTTCCAGGCTTTTGTTCTCTGGCAGCTTTCCCTGGCGGTTTGCTGTGCCTCTTCTGAGAGTTAGAGCAACAGTGGCTGAATCTCAGCCTCTGTCTCAGAACAGAGGGATCGTGGTCCGTTCTCTACTGATGTTCTGGCCACTTTAACTCTGTTTCTGTTGGTGCTGCTTAACCCTGCAGCGTCCCGGGATGTGCACCCCACACCCGGGCATCCCAGCCCTCACTTTTAGGGCCGGCGCATCTCTGTCCTTTGTGTTTCTAACACCACCAGCCGCCAGCCCCCCCTGCGCGCTCCCAGAGCTCCCGGTCTCAGTCTGGTTCCAGTGAGTGCACCGGAGCTCCTTTTCAGTCTGGTGGTGCGCGCTCCCCGCTCACGGTCCCAGTCCATTTTCTCACGGGTGCCATCCACGAGTCTGCCTGCTCCCCCGTGCAGGTGGCTACCGCTTCCCGGGCCCGAACGCGGCGGCTCCCTCCCCCTTCCATTTATCTTCCGATATCTGTGCGTGGTTTCACAGCTCCCTGCTTTGTACCTCAATACTCAGCGTTGGAGATGTTCATTTGTAGAGATCCAGATGTACCTTCCTGCATCTCAGGCTGATTCCGTGGATGTTCAGGCTGATCTGGTACCTATCCAGCTCGACTCAGGGGACCGGCTGAAAAAGGGGTCCGCTACTCCTCCGCCATCTTAACTCCAATTGAAATATGTAACTTTAATTGTGCATATTAGAAAAGAAAAAATATAGGGGCGCCTGGTTGGCTCAGTCGTTAAGCATCTGCCTTCGGCTCAGGTCATGATCCCGGTGTTCTGGGATTGAGCTCCACATTGGGCTCCCTGCCTAGTGGGAAGCCTGCTTCTCCCACTCTCACTCTCCCGGCTTATGTCTCCTCTCTCACTGCTTCTCTCTCTGTCAAATAAATAAATAGAATCTTTAAAAAAAGAAAAAAAATATGTAAAAATATAATTTTTAAGCTGTTGTGTCAGTAAGGTAGAATAACGATAGCTATTAAAACCAAGGAAAGCAGAAGAAAATTTTTAAAAAATATGTTAAAATAAAATAGGGAACAAACATAAGATAAAATCAACAGTCAAAAGTTGTTTGTTAAAAGAACAATAAATTGATAAAACTTCAGTCCAGTTGATTTAAAAATGTGAAAATATAAATTCCAAAACCAAGAATAAGGCAGCATTTCAAGCCCTTCCCACATTAAAAAAAGATAAGAGAATTATATAAGTTTGTGTCAATACATACAAAAATCCAGAAAAAAATTTGAAGAAACTTCAAAACTGACAGAAGAAGAAATAAACAGTGTAGGTAACCTCATACTTGTTAAATTTTTAATTAAAAAATTCCCCATGAAAAAAACTATAAGCATTGAAAAAAGACACCAATCTTAAGGGGCTCCTGGATAGCCTCAGTCAGTTAAGTCCAACTCTTGATTTAAGCTCAGGTCATGATTTCAGGGTTATGAGGTCAAGCCCTATGTCAGGCTTTGCACTCTTCCACTTCCCCACTCATGCATATGCTCTCTCTCTGTCTCTCAAAAAAAAAAAAAAAAAAAGATAAAAATAAATAAATCTTTTAAAAAATTCTAATCTTAAATTTTGAAACCAGTATGACTCTGATACTGGCCTGAGGACATTACACACATATGAAACTAAAGGAAATTTACCTTGTGAACATGAATTCAAACTCATAAACATGGGGTGCCTGGTTGGCTCAGTTGTTAAGTGTCTGCCTTCGGCTCAGGGCATGGTCCCAGTGTCCTGGGATCAATCCCGCATCGGGGTCCCTGCTCTGCTGGGAACCTGCTTCTTCCTCTCCCACTCCCCCTGCTTGTGTTCCCTCTCTCATTGTCTCTCTCTCTGTCAAATAAATAAATAGAATCTTTAAAAAAAAATAAAAAATGAAAACAAAAACAAATACTCAAACAAAATATTAGCAAACTGAATTGTCACAATAAATGTAATAAATAAGATTTATTCCAAAAATGCAAGTTTTATTTATTCAAAACCAGTGTGATTATCTATTAAAAACAAGATATAGAAAACATGTTAATCATCTCAAAAAAAGTTTATTTGATTAAACTGTCATTTATGAAAAGACACTTAACAAACTAGAAATAGAAACATTGTTAATCTGATAATGGTATTTACTAAACACCTACGTCACACTCAATGTTGAAATAATATTTACTTGCCTTGTGAAGTTTGGTACAAAACAAGGATACCCAGTATGTGTGTATTTTATCACAGACTCTCTTATGAGTTACGAAATAAATTATTTAATATAGGCATTAGACCTATACATCTGTGGGAAGAACTATATAAGATGTGAAGTCTAAAAGAACTATATAAGATGTAAAGGTCTTAAAGGAAGATTAAAAATACCAACAATCTATCAATCTGAGAAGACCAGAAAATTTAATCACAACGGAGAGCCAGAAAGGGAGAATTGGATGAGCAGTCTAGAGGAAGTTGTTGCCTCTGAGCATCCACAACTGAATGTCTTGTGATTAGCAAGATAACATTTTTTCATCAGGCCTTTGGCAAGAAGATCTGTACACATAGTGGTGATCAGTGAAAAGCTTGAATCTGTTGGGCATTTCTGCATCTGTTTGTTAAGAGATATAACAATGTGAACATCCAGGGAGTACAATTTCTTGCTTTTTGTCTGTCTTCCAAATCTCAAACTAGTTATTTTGACCAATTTTTACTTGGAATAATACAAGGAAGGGAGTTCTGGGAATTGTGGGTTTTGTTTAGGTACAGTGACAGTAGAATGTTCCAGTCTAGAGATTGCCGATGTTATATATCATCATTCAGAACTATTTTTTCTTGTTAAAATGTGTGCAAATGGAAACTTGTATAAACACTTAACAAATCAAATGAAGTCCATATCTTCAAAGACATCAGATATCATCCATTAAAATAAGAAGAAATGCTAAGAGGTAACATCTATCTTTTGTAAAGTATATTAGCCAAATTAAATATAATAATAATTTCAGTGCTACCGAATAAAATGAAAGAATTCTTCCTGAAAAACACACAAAAGAAAAAGACCTACATTAGGTGAAAAGGGATAAAATAAGTTGAGAATGAATTTTTTGTTCAAACATCTTGTTAATGATTTCAAAAGGAGATAAAAAGCAGGTAGTAGGAAACAAATGAATAATAAGGGGGGGGGAAGTTTGTAGAATGCAAGAATTTCTGAAAAGGGCTGTTTATCTTCCTGAAAAAAAGTCATGAGATTCCTTATGACTTTTAGGAATACAGAAAAAAGAGTCTAAAATGTCCTGGAAGGTTAAACATAATCACATACAATGGAACAGAATTACAACCACATTGGTTCTCTAAGTAGCAATTTTTGAAAATTGACGATTTTGATTATGCTTTTTAAGTTCTAAGTAAAATTATTTTTACTCTAGAATTCCTATTCCAAGCCCTAAACTTTATGCAGTTCCAGGGTAAAATTAGAATGTTTCTGACACATGAGTTCAAAAATGTCCTTCCATTCAGTCATTTCTTGGTAGCTAATAATGAGATTTTATTTAGCAAAGTGAGGGGGAAAATAAGAAAGTGTGCAGTCATCAGGTCTGTGACAAACTTGACCTAACACAGGAAAAAGGTAATGGTAGTCCTAAATTTACTAATCTCCAGATATAATAGTAAAGGTTTCCAAGAGAGAAATATCCAGATTAAAAATGGTATATAACATACATTTTGTGTATTGGGAGATACATTTGTGCGTCTATTATATATACATATATATTCTATTATATATGCATTTATGTTGACTATATGTGTATATATATTAAATATTATTCACTAAATATATGGGTATATATGCCACTTGACTCAGCGGTAAACTATTTAAATAGGCATGAAAAGCATACCAATGATTTAACTAAATGTAAGACTGTAAATTGTGCACCCAAGTTTCTTACCAATAATTTCACCCTCTCCCATCCCTTGAAAGCTTCATACTATCAGTATTTTAAAATGATGACTTTTCAGCCATGTTAAAAAAAACCTTGCTTAATCCTACATCAGTACACCCCACTCATGCCCTGGAACTTTTTCTGTCTGTCAGTCTCTGTCTTTCTCTCCACTCGTTTTCAGGAGGCTTGATTGAAATCAAAATGTCTTCCTTCACATAATTAATTGCTATCTAAGTGTGATATAAAATTACCCAGCTTCATTATATTGTCTTGTTGCCACTTACATATAAATATTTCAATCTTGTATCTTTCTGCAATATTTTAAACTCTTAATCATTCCTTTCCTCAAATGATTCTTCCCATTGGCTTCCGTAATTAAAAACAGCCCAATTTCCTTAAATGTTCAGATTACCAGGGTAAGCTATTGGTTAAGTATTTGAGAGAAGACCCTGGAGCCACTCAAACAAGGTTGGGTCCTGGCTCCTGACTCTATCATTTCCAAGCAGGAGCTGTAAGATTTTAGGGAATTGACTTGATTTCTTTGTTCTTCAATTGCCTCAGCTACATAATGAGGGTAATACTTGTACTATCCTGATAGATAAAGGTTCAGTTAGTTAATGCATGCAAAGCTATTTGATCCTTTGAACTAAATAAATGTTTAGGCTCCATTCCTCTGTATCTGTGGCCTTTAGAGTCTCTGGGGAGTTCAAGCTGGAGTATATAGTATTTAGCTGGCTGAATGTTTAATCTATGGCAGACAGGATAAATTACCTCACAATTAGTAACTTTTGGATTCTTTTTGTTTTTTGATATTCCAAATAGGCCATGATCTATTGGGATTCACTGTATTCCAAACATTAAATGTTTCTCTCTCTAATTAAATGTTTCTCTTCTCTAATAGAAAAGGGGGAGGGTAGATATAGAGATAGACCACGTTCTTTCCCCGTCTTTTAATTCTAAGTACTTCTATGTAGCAGGTCTGTAAATGCCTACACATTTATAATCATATTTGCTTAATATTTATATCCATTTTCTGGGACAGAAGGAAATAAGGAAGCCATTATGCAGAGTAAGGTAATTGAAATTCATTTGGCCTTACTTTGAAAATTTCTGAGTTAACTTCCAATTTTATTCTAATATTAGAACTTTGATTGATTATTGGTGTTCAACCTCAATAGTCTAATTATTGTGACTGCAGTTTCTTAATTATGTTTCTGAGATTTTCTTTCGTGCAAATCTGCTGTTATCTTTAATATCAGTTTTCTTTCTCCCTATAGTCTCGTTTCTCTTTTCAGTTTATTTACTTTTTGTGAATAATCATATTCTTTTCTGAAGGAACCTTAATTATCTGTGGCTTAGACTGTTAATTGCCTCCTGAATTTGTTGCCTCAAATCAAAGACTCAATTTTTCAAACTTATTGCAGTATTTTCAGGTTCTGCAATTAGGCAAATTGGGTAAGCAGAATAATAATATGTATATTTCATGTACATTCTTAAAAGGAGTGCCATATGCTGGGGCGCCTGGGTAGCGCAGTCGTTAAAGCGTCTGCCTTCGACTCAGGGCATGATCCCGGCGTTCCGGGATCGAGTCCCACATCGGGCTCCTCCGCTGGGAGCCTGCTTCTTCCTCTCACTCGCCTGCTGTGTTCCCTCTCTCGCTGGCTGTCTCTCTGTCACATAAATAAATAAAATCTTTAAAAAAAAAAAAAAAGGAGGGCCATATGCTGATTGCTACCTCCTGCTTTCCGAAACTTGGTATCATGAAGCTCTAGTAGCTGTCTTTAAGCATAGGAACAATTTATTGAGCCACAGTATATTGAGATGATCATGTGATTTTTATCCTTTATTCTAGTCATATAGTATATTACATTATCCATTATTCTAGTCATATAGTATATAGATATACATATATCTAATAATATATCACATTATAGTATAGTATATTAAATATAATATATTACATTATATAGTATATTACTTTCATAGTTGGATGTTAAGTCAGGCTTTTATTCTTGATAAATGCCACTTGATTGTGTTATATATTGCTTTTTATATGTCATTGGATTTGGTTTGCTGGAATCTTACCAAGGATTTTTGTGAAGTATTAACACAAGAACTTTGTAGCTTTCTTTTCTTGAGATATATTTCTTTAGCTTATTACCTGGTTAGCCCTGGCCTCACAGAATGATTTGGGAAATGTTTTGTGTTTTTTTTTCCTCTTCTAATTTTTATGGTACAGTGTATGGAGAACTATTGATTATTCTTCAGATATTTGATAAGAGTTTGCCATTGAGCTGTCTGGACCCGGGCTGTATGTATGTGTGTGTGTGTGTGTGTGTGTGTGTGTGTGTGTAATAGCTTCACTACTAATCCAGTTGCTGTACCTGGTATAGGTCTATTCATATTTTTTTCTTCTTGAGCCAATTTTGGTAGTCTGTGTTTTCTAGGAACTTATCTATTTCATCCAAGTTATCTATTAACATACAGTTGTTCAAAGTAGTCTCACATAGTCATTTTTATATCTGTAAGATCAACAATGTCTTGCTGTTTTACTCTTGATTATAGTAACTTGAATATTCTCTTTTTCCTTGATTAATCTAAAGTTTTGTCAATTTCATTATTTCAAATAATTAACTTTTAGTTTTATTGATTCTCTCTATTGTTTTCCTAGTCTCAATTTCCTTAATTTCCATTTTAATATTTATGATTAACTTCCTTCTGCTTGCTTTAGATATAGTTTGTTTTTCTTTTTCCAATTTTTTAAGTTATTGGCTTGAGCTATTTCTTCTTTTTCAACATAAACATTTATAGCTATAAAGCACTGCATTCATCCTTAGTTGAATCCTGTTTTTATTTTAGTTCATCTCAACATATTTTATTTTATGATTATGTAAAGAATGTATTGTTTAATTTCTACATATTTGTGAATTCCTAAATTTCTTTATTGATTTCTAAATTCACTTATTGTTCACAGAAAATAATTGAATGACTTTAATACTTACAAATTAACTGAAGGTTATTTTATGGCCTAGCATATGGTGTATACTGTAGAATGTTCCCTTATGTACGTGAGAAGAATTTGTACTCTGCTGTGTCAGGCAGGTGCTGTGTGGATGTTTGTTAGGTCTATTTGCCTTGTGATGTGTTTTAAGTCCTCTGTTTCCTTTTTGATCTTCTGACTTGTTCTATCATTATTTAAAGAGGAGTATTTCAATCTTCAGCTATTATGATTGAATTGCATATTTCTCCCTTTAGTGCTATCAGTTTATGCTTTGTGCGTTTTGAGACTCTGTCATTAGGAAAATACATGTTTACAATGTTATATCTTTCTTATAGATTATTTTATCATTTGAAAATAACTCTCTATATCACTACTAGCATTTTTGGTCTTAAAGTCTGTTTTGTCTGATAGTAGAACCATTTGATCTTTTCTTATGTTTGCTGTTTGCATGTTATATCTTTTCCCATTCTTTATTAACATTCCATTTAAAGTGTGTCTCCTACAGACTAAATAGAATTGGGTCTTGTTTTGAATCCTCTCTAACAAACTGCATTTTGATTGCATTGTTTAAACCATCCACATTTAATAATCCTACTGATATTGGATTGATGTCTGCCATTTTAATTTTGTTTTCCACATGTCTCTCTGTTACTCCTTTACTTGTTTCTTTTCCATTAACTAAATATTTTCTAGTGTAACATTTAACTTTATTGAGGATTTTGTTCAGTCTATTTGTTTTAAAGATTTATTTTTAGAGACGGGGGAGGGGCAGAAGGAGAGGGAGAGAATCTCAAGCAGACTCCCCTCTGAGCCTGGAGCACTTCATGGGGCTCCATCTCACAACCTGAGACCATGACCTGAGCCAAGACCCAGAGTCAGAGCTCAACCCACTGAGCCACCCAGGCGCCCCTCAGTCTGTTTTTAAGCTGTTTTCTCTGTGATTGTTCAATGGTTTACCACATATATCTTATTTTATAATCTACTTCATTCAGATTTGTACTAACTTAATTTCATCTAGATAGAGAAATATTATTCTTACACAGGTCTTTTGTTTCTTCCCTGTTTTTATGTGAGTAATGTTAATAGACATTATACATCTATGTGTTACAAATGCAAGCATACTTTTTTATATTAGTTTATGAAATATTATGTCTTTCTTAAAAAGCTGAGAGAACAAAGGAAAGCAAGTACATAATTTAATTTACTAGGTTTTATATGCGTTCCTATTGTTTCAAGTTATTTTCTTTTGATATTTTCTAATTCCAAGATGACTTTGCACCTACCTATATCCTTTGTGATATTATTATCAAACATCTTACATTTTTATGTTACATGCCCCATAACACAATTATATATAATATTATGCAATTACTTTTTAATTTCTTATTTATTTTTTTTGTGTGTGTAGCTACCATCTATCCTATTACGTCACTATTACAGTATCGACTGTATTCCTTATTCTGTGCCTTTTGTGTGACTTATTCATTCCATAACTTGAAGCCTGTACCTCCCTCTCCCCTTCACCCATTTTGCCCACCCCCCATCTTCTCCCCTCTGGCAACTATTAGTGTTTTCTCTGTGTTTATAGGTCTGATTCTGCTTCTTGTTTGTTTAAGCATGTGTGTGTGTGTTTTAACTCACTTCAGAGAAGTAAGAAAAAATATGCGTTTATATTGTCTTTCTTTATTACATAATTCCTGTTTTTGGTGATCTTTCTTCTTGTGTGTATGTTGTTTCAGGTTACTGTCTGAGGTTATGAACTTTCACCCTTAGTAATTCATTTTAATATTTTTAAGAAGCAGTTCTGTTAGCAATAAATTTTATCAGTTTTTTGTTTATGGGGGAGTGTTTTGCTTCATTTTCAGTTTTGAAAGATAGTTTTGTTGAACAGTTTATAAATGACAAGTTTTTAAAAATTTTCAGTTTTTCTCACTCACGTTGTTCCTGAAGAGAAGTCAGCTCTTAATCTTATTGAGGTTCTCTTGTATAAAAAGAGTTGTTTTCCTCTTGCTACTTTCATAATTTTCACTTTGATTTTGTTTTTCAACATTTTTACTGTGGTGTACCTAGCTAAGAATCTCTACTCATTTATTCTACTTGAGGTTTGTTGACCATCTTTGATGTGTAGATTAATATTTTTCATCAATTTGGGGAAGATTCCAGGCATCATTTTTTTTAAGATTTATTTGAGAGAGAGAGAGAGAGAGTGTACATGCATGCATGAGCAGGAGGGACAGATGCAGAGGAAGAGAGAATCCCAAGCAGCCTCCCCACTCAGTGTGGATCCCAGTGTGGGGCTTGATCTTATGACCCTGAGATCATGACCTGAGCTGAAACCAAGAGTCAGACACTTAACCAACTATGCCAACCAGGCACCACTCAGCCATTATTTTTGCAAACATTTTTCTTTTTTTTTTACCCTTCTCTCCTCCCTTTTTGGTATTTCCATTATGCACATGTAGGTATATTTAACAATGCCACACATTTCTCTGGAGCACAGTTTGTTTTTCCTCATTCTTTTTCTGTTTTTTTTTTTCTTTGGATTGGATAATCTCTATTGATCTGTCATCAAGTTTGCTGATTGCTTCTTTTGCCAGTTTAGATCTACCTTTTATTTCCTCTAGTTGAATTTGCATTTCATTTAGTGTACTTTCCAACTTCTAATATCCATTTTAAAAATAATGTCTCTTTATATTTACTATTTTGTAAGATATTGTCATCATACCTTTATTTACTTCTTTATGCATGGTTTTCTATATTTTTTAACATATTTACAATAGTCGATTTAAGTATTTGTCTATTATACATAGCATTAGGGTCTTTTTGCAGGCAGTTTCTGCTCCTGTTAGTTTTGTTTCTTCCTATATATAGATCATACTTTCCTGTTCCCTTAAATGTCTCATATTTTCCTTTTCTGAAAATTGGACATTTAAGATTATGTGTTGTAGCAACTCTGGATACTGAAACACGCACCCCAGTGTATTGTTGTTTTGTTGTTTGGTTGTTTATTTGCCTAGTAACTTGGCTGGACATTTCTATGTTAAGTCTACATCCCTGGTATTTTGAAGTTTTTGATGTCTGTCTTTAGAGGATTCAGCCTTGGCCTACACACAGTCACCTGGGATTCCAGTGGTTTTATCAGTTTTGATGTATGTTTTCTTTATTTTTCTGTTAAACACTTTGCCTCTGTTGGCATGGTACTTAGCTATTTGATTCCACTGATTTTCAACTGATCACTCTATTTTTTTTAACAGACTTATCCAATTAATTCAGACTTCTTTGCAGTTTTTCAGTCCAGTCTTTGAGTTGAGGATAGCTTTTTTTTCTCCCAGTTTTATTAAGATATTATTGATATCTAACATATGTAAGCTTAAGGTATACATTGTGATGATTTTATACACATATATACTGGGACATGATTATCACAATAAGGTTAGTCACCTCACTTAATTATAATTTGTGTGTGTGTGTGTGTGTGTGTGTGTGTGTGTGTGTGGTGGTAACTTTTAAGATCTACTCTTAACAACTTTCAAATATATAATACAGTACTATTATAGTCACTATGCTGTACATTAGATACCTAGAACCTATTCATCCTATAGTTAGAATTTTGTAACTTTTAACCAACATCTCCCCATTTCCCCAATCCCCAGCCTCTGGCAACCGTCTTCTCCCCTTAATTTCTATGAGTTTAGTTTTTTTCAGATCCCAGTGTGAGAACATACAGTATTTGTCTTTGTCTGACTTATTTTACTTAGCATAATGTGCCTATGGTCCATCCATGTTGTCACACAAATCAGGATTCTTTCTTTTATATAGCTGAGTAATATTTCATTTTTTATGTGATTTATATATATTTATTTATACACACATGTATACACACACACACATATATGTATTTTCTGTATATCCTTTTTTGGCTGTCTGTCTGGCTAGTCTTCCTGGTAAACTGATAGCCTAGTTTAGTTCCTTGCTTTCATTGAGCTAGCAGCATCCTATTAATTACTTACCATCAACATTTCCATTGTTTCCGAGGGCACTCTTAGGCTTCAATTTCCTACACTCTGTTCTACTTAAAAGTCAGTTTGCCTCTCTCCCTGGGCCACATCTCTCAGAGTCACTGCTCTGGAGTTGGATATATCAGTGGTAGTTTGCTTCTGTCATACTGTCATCTCTGTTTGATAATCAGGATGCTGGTGGGAGTAGTAGCCTCTGGTGTTCTTAGATTGCTTTTCCAAACTTGGGTCCTCTGCCTTATGAATAAACTAAGCTGAGGGCAATCAAGGCCTCAGTATTCTTGGCTTACTATGCCTGAGGTAGAGCTTCACATTATGCATGAGTGATAGAAGAGGGGAGTTCCTACCTCGCAATTAAAATTACCTGGAATATAGATTCTATAACCCAGAATGAAGGGTAATGAGAGATGCTAAAGCTCCTTCCCAGGGAGCTACCATAGCCATGGATTGGAGCTGGGGAGATTGTAAGCCCATCTTCTTGGCAACCTTTGCTTGGAATGGAGCTTCTGCTCCACTGGCTGGTAGGGGAGAGGGTGAGTGGGGGCAGCTCATAGCTCCGGTGCCACAGATCTCATTGTTCTTAACAATATTTACTAGATTACCTTGAATAAATCTTCTGTTCATTTGTTCTGTGCCTCTAGGGCAATTTCCAGAGACTTCATTTTTTTAAAGTAATTTTTGCCAGTTATATCTGTTTCACTAGAATTTGAGTCTGTGGACCTCCTCATCCTGGAAGTGGATCCTCTACCACCTGTATTTTAATTGTTGGTGTTGTTATAAGATTTTCATTTCTGTGATAGGTTATGTGTTCCTTGGGGAAATAGTGATTGGTACTCCCGTGAAAGACAAGAAATCTCTCATATATAAGCTATAAGTATCTGTGGAGAGAATTAATTCTAAGAAATTCACTAATTTCTGATTAATACTGTATTGCAATTTATGCTTAATGGAATTTTTTAATGAACTACATTATGTGAGTATCTGTGTATGCAAAACAAGAGAGATAAACATTACTTCAGCCACTGCACAGGTCAGATTTGCATAGATACAAGTATTGGATATTCCATTATTGCCTGGATGCAGTCACTTGTTCTCTCTCTCTAAAAGGGAAAGAATTTAAGAAAACATGAATTTTATTCTTATTTTAGATCACCTTATTTATGAAATCAAATTTAGGATATTTAAAAAAATTGAACATTCGTAGAATGTTCTCCATCTCTCTTAAAAGTAATTTCAGTTTCTCCTAGGTTTTGCTATTAATTTGTGAATCTGGATTTCAGCATTATTGTAAGTTTTTTTTTTTTCTAGTGAGAAGTTATGAGTTACTGTGTGTGAGCTACTGGGTATATCCTATTTTGAACCAGACATCTCATTTTTTACAACTACCACATGGTAAAGTTATTTATTAATTTACCAAAAAAAAATTATGAGTCTGAAAAAATAACCTTACTAATTATAGCTGGAAAAACAGAGAAAACAAAAATAAGTTATAAAAACCATCAAAACACTATACTTAAACTGAAGTGGGTAGGAATGCCAGTGAAATTCATCAGAAAATCTAAATGTTCAACATTGACAAAATTAATAAACTGTGATGTGACTGTACAATGGAATACTATAAGTAAAGAGACTGAATGAAATAACAGCTACCTCCAAGAACATTAAACAAATCTCATAAACATAAATTCGAGCAAAGGAGTCAAAAGCAAAAAAAATATGTATAGTATTATTTGACACATAAAATGTTCAAAACAAGGCAAATTACACAATGTTATCTAGAGAAACATTCATAAATCATTTAAGTAAAAAGAAAACTAAGAGGAAAATTATCAGATGACCTGCAATAATAGTCACACCTAGACAGTAAGGAAGTTACTGAGAGTATTAAAAGGAGTATTTTGTTACCAGATTTTCACTTTCAATATATTGTTTTAAATTCTTCAGTGCCTTTATACAACCTTTGTGTGTGTGTATATATATATTTTTCCCCTAAAATATATAAAACATTTTAAAAGGAGGAGTTATAGCTAATCTTTGGGGTCATTTGCAAGAATGCAACCCTGTGAAACTTCATGTCTAATGACATTTTGACGCACTAGTAGGCATTTTTAGAAGCAAACAAGGAAAGTGCCAGTTCATACTGTGCTCCTACTTAATCCCCACTGTGTTAAAACCTCATTTTATGGCCCCATGTGTATTTACAAGTACAATTTTGTTTTTGCAAGTACAATATTGTCTCCATAGCTTTACGCCTTTCAGTTAGAAGGTCTGTCCTTAATTGTGTTTTCTTTCCTCAGAAAGGCATCTGCTTTTATGAAATGGTACCACATTAGTAAAGCATACATACAGTGAGGGCTTAATTAGGCTGTTTATTTTGTAACCATGCTCCCAAACTGTTCTTGAGAGAACAGACCAACCTCTTAAAAAAATCTAAGCTTTAAAAACAAAGGCATATCTGTGAGGTATCAGGTTTTCTTTTAAATTACTAGTTTTCAGAGTGTTTCATTGTCAAGAAACATGACTTTTAGTTCTTTTTAAATGTGTTTATGTGTGTTTGGGTGTCTGTGTGTCTGTGTTTCATTCTATATCTCTTTTTACAAGATTATAAATTTCCTCATGGTGAGGAACATGTGTTTTTTTGTCTTTTATGTGAAAAAAAAACTTACTCTTTACATATTGGGAATTTGTTGGATTTTGAAACTATTAGAAAACTCTTATATTCTGTGAAAAATAGCTTGGTGGCTTATTGAAGATATTTTACTTTTAAAAAGTCTGCATAACTTTCTAACACAATTTTCATAACTGAAATAGCATTTTTTTTTTTTTTTACCATCTCTGTATTTGTAGAGGTGATGGTCTTTTTATATGTGACAAGTTAAGTAAGGTAAGTCCCCAGCTATTCAAACAAACATGAATCTGGTTGTTGCTGTAGAGGCATTTTGCAGATGTAATTAATGTCATTGATCAGTTGATTATAAGGGAAGTTATTCTGGTTAATCTTGCTGGGCCTGAATCAATCAGTTAAAAGACCTTAAAACATGTCTGAAGTTTCTGTAAGAGAGACAGAGAAGAACAGAAAAAGAGACACAAAGAAATTCTATATGTAGGCAGCAGCTTTTACCTGTACCAGTAATTGTAAGTTACAGTCTGCTGGTGTTGCCCTCTTGATTGGCCTGCCCTTTGGATTTGGACTTGCTTAGCTCTCACAGTTACATAAGGAAATTCTTTTCCTTTTTTCTTTCTCTCTCAATCAATCTCTCCATCTCCTATTCCCATTCTCTCTTTGTATCTATGTATGCATGTATGTATCTGTCTACACACACGCACACAGACACGCTGTATATGTATAGTCTCTCTCTCTCTACACACACATATATACATATATATGTATGTATATATACATATATCCTCTTCTCTTTCTCTAGTTGAACCATGACTGATACATCATCTAGGAATGTTTTCATTTTTGTGCAAGAATTCAAACTATTTTGTAGCTGGCAAAAGTTACAGGCGTAGATCCTGTTAACAATTATTTTAAAATCATTTGTTGAATATTTAATTTTGATTTTGGATATGTTTGCCAATGCTTTTGTCCGATGAGAGGAATCTTTTATCAAATTTGCTATATACTTTTGATAAAGTCTCAATATTTTCCCTCTGTTAGGCATTTAAAATTTTTAAATGATAATCATAAAGCTCTTTTGTTTTGCTCTATTGCAGCCAATTTCAATTGTCATCTGTACCAAAGTTCATACGTACCTACTTCCATATTTTTCTTGTCTTTTAAAGTTCTATACATTTTTAGTGGCTTCATCAACACGACTTGACCCTGAATCCTATACTTGGTCTATTCTGTTAAAAAATAACAAACATATTTTAACTAAAGTAATATGTATTTCCATTTAATTGCCAATTATAATTTATAACCAACACATTATAGTGATATATCATTGTATAGGAAAACATCACATGAGCTGAATTTATTCACACTGACTAATTTTGTGATATATTTATATGTAATGATAGAAATGCAGGTCCACAACAATAGGACAATAATATCTTATATGATTCAGCAATTAAAAGGAAATACATTTCTAGCAAAATAGTAAACTTGTTTAATAAAAAATTTACATTTCTTCAGTTTTTAAATTTATTTTAAGTAAATTAAAATTAGTAATTCTGTTCCTCCATCACAGTGGCTATATTTTAATTGCTCAATAGACAAATATGGTTACTGGCTAGTGTACCAGATGATTCAGTCCTCTAAGATAAAATTTGTTTCTTATAACAACAATTGGTAATTTAAGAACTGATTCATTTTGCTTACCCAACGTTGTATACAACAACCAGTATTGTTAAAAGCATGGAATCTGAAATCACACTTCCAGGAATCAAATCCAAAATCAAGCTACTTGGTAAAATTATGAAAACTATAACTAGTATAACTGATACTATTAAATAAGGCACTGATGTATTCCTGGTAAGTGTATTAGAAAAGCAAGATAAGCTGTAATAGAATATGAGAGAACACTGCCTCTCATATAGAAAAACTAGCTATTCCTTAAAGATGTCTAAGTGATTTAAGTGAAAGAATCATTTGGGGTGTGTGGGTGACTCAGTGGGTTAGGCGCCTGCCTTCAGCTCAAGTCATGATCGATCTCAGGGGTCCTGGGATTGAGCCCAGCATCGAGCTCCCTGCTCAGTGGGGAACCTGCTTCACTGTCCTCTCTGTGCTTGTGCTTTCTTTTGCTATCTCTCTCTCTCTCAAATAAACAAATGGAATATTTTTTAAAAATGAAAAAATAATTAAAACAAGTCAAATTCTCAATCTTTTTTTTCAGTTCTAACCTAGTTAGAATCATAACAGGAATTTTTCCCTGTGTAAAATTGACAATCCAATTCTAAAATAAATTTTCTGGGAAGCAAAAGAAAAGATAAAGAAATACAAAGACAACTTAAAAGAATAAGAAAAATAAGAAAAGGGAGGGATGATTGACAAGAGTAATAAAATCAGATATAATGATTAAAATCATATGGTAATGAAACAAAAATGGATTCTTAGGTCAATGAACTAAATTCATATATCTTGAAACAGACACTTGGCTATGTGCAAATGCAGTATGATGAGTACATCTACTCAAATCAATGTAGAGAAGATAAAATATAAAAAAATACATTATGTTTTATAGCAATTAGTCATCTATTTTATCAGGAATGGTGAAGGAATAACTGTGAATCATTGCATTCACAGACATTAATTTCAAATCATTTCAATATCAGAACAATAACAAAATCAACAAACTGATGAAAAATGAGAAGATTATGAAAAACGATGTTTAAAATCCTGAAACAGGTTATAATTTGTTAATTTATAAAATAAGAGTTTCTAGTATCAGGAAATAAAAATGACTTACAACTATTGATCCTAGAGATACTAAAAAACAAAGGAATATTATAAATGATTTTATACCAATAAATTTGATAACTTAAATGGGAGAATTCCTAGAGAGACATACCCCTCTCACTGAAGAAAAAACCTGATAACCCATTTACTACTATATATATAAATTTTTTAATTTAAATACATAATTTAAAACATTCCCATAAAGAAAACCACTGCCCAGATTGTTTCATTGTTGAATTCTACCAAATATTTGAGAAAAAAAATTCTACACAGAAATTTCAAGAAAATAGAAAAAACACTTCTGTGAAACATTATATAAGTTTGCTTCATCTTGATACCAAAACTAGACAAAAATATAAGCAAAGAAAACTGCAGACCCATATCCCTCATGAACATAGATGTAAATATCCTTAATGAAGTATTAGTAAACGAATTCCAGAAA
Source organism: Ursus americanus (assembly GCF_024610735.1). Classification (NCBI taxonomy): domain Eukaryota; kingdom Metazoa; phylum Chordata; class Mammalia; order Carnivora; family Ursidae; genus Ursus; species Ursus americanus. The sequence continues at coordinate 38,849,529 of NC_142144.1, forward strand.
TTTATAAGAAGGATCATATATTATGATACAGTCAGGATTACTCTACAAATGCAACATGCATTCAACATTCAAAATGAATTGTTTTTCATTATATGAAGAGATAAAAACAATTTTTGGACATTTCAATAGACATAGACAAAGACATTTGACAAAATTCAGTAGCAATTTGGTCAGTTTGGGAATATTAACCGAGCCACATATACTTATGCACTTTTCTGAATATTTGCTAGTTTCTAGAAATTCAAAAATATGTAGGGATTATGGATAAATGACATCGATGGGTGGATGTCTATTGAGATACAAGAATATATCACATATGAGGCTTTCTCGTTGTTGTTGTTGTTGTTGTTTTCAAGATTTTATTTATTTGACAGAGAGAGACAGCCAGCAAGAGAGGGAATACAAGCAGGGGGAGTGGGAGAGGAAGAAGCAGGCTCCCAGCAGCGGAGCCTGATGCGGGGCTCGATCCCAGAATGCCGGGATCACGCCCTGAGCCAAAGGCAGATGCTTAACGACTGCATCATCCAGGCGCCCCACGAGGCTGTCTTGTTATCCTTGGTTTCTCACTTGTGAAATTACATTCACAAATGTATTACTCAGAATGTACAAGTTGGACCAATATTTTTTTTTTCTTTAGGCAGATACTTAGTTTGTTGGGTCATATTAAATCTGAGGTACCTGTGGAGAAGTAAGTAGTCAGGATATTCCAGATGTAGACCTCAGAGAAGTTTGAAATGAGGATGTAATTATGGTATGTGTCATTATATAAATGATTTATCTAAAAAATGGATGTGCTTTAAATTGGTTAAGAAAAGTGCTCAGAATGAGAGAAAAGACCTTGATCTGAATTATTAAGATGACAAAGAGTTAGAGAAATGTGACAAGGTAAAAACACTGAGAAGAAGGCATAGTGAAATGGAGAAAATAAACTATAAAAATTAATCCCTTGAAGCCTAATAAAGATAACATTTCAAGAGAAGGGAAAAATCAAACATTTTTTAATGCTGCTGAAGTATCAAGTGAAATTATATATATATTATATATATATATATTACATATATAATGTAAAATATATATATATAATATATATATATATGTGTGTGTGTAATATTTATGTAGGAAACAATCAAATTTAAGGAGACCTATTTCGGTGGGATGTTGTTGAGTGTGGGGTGTGTTGAGGAGTGAGAAGATGAGAAGTAACAGAAGTGGCAATAGTTAATGGAAGTCTTAATACTAAGGTTTTAAGAGTTTAGTAAAGATAACTGATGCACAGAAAGTTATTTTTTCCTTTAACATTTTTCCATTGTTATTAAAGAAGACTTCTTTTTAAAGATAAGTTAATATTGATATTATTTCCTTAAGCCTCTTTTTTGGAACTTACTTATGGCAACAAATAAATGAAGAAATAAAGAAAGAAGGAAGGAAAGAGGGAAATTTAAAAAAAGAGGAAGAAAGGGAGGGAGGAACAATTTTCATGTTTTAATAAACAGGAAAGGAGCTGTCATCCATAATCATAAAATGTTATTTGTATGTGCCATATACTGGAATAGTTGGATCAGAAATGAAGGAAATATTGAGATAAAACAATGCTTCCTCAGATATTAACCAGTAAAGCCAATTATTTTTTTTTAGAGATTTTATTTATTTATTTATTTGAGAAAGAGAGTGCACGAGCAGGGGAGAGGGGCAAAGGGAGAGGGAGAAGCAGGCTCCCTCTGCCAAGGAGGAAGCCTGACTCAGGGCTAGGTCCCAGGACCCCTGGATCATGACCTGAGCTGAAGGCAGACACTTAGCTGACTGAGCCACCTAGATGCCAATTATTATTTAATTAAATGTCACCTAAAGCCAGTTATTATTTAATTAAATGTCACAAACAGAAATACATATCTAGGGGCACCTGGGTGGCTCATTTGGTTACACGTCCAATTCTTGATTCTAGCTCAGGTCATTATCTCAGGGTTGTGAGATTGAGCCCCATGTTGGGCTCTGCACTTGTCGGGGAGCCTGCTTAAGATTCTCCCTCTCTCCCTCTGCTCCTCCCTCCCCCTCAAAAGAAAGTAAGTAAGAGAGAGAGAGAGAGGGGGAGAGGGAAAGAAATAAAGAAAGAAAGAAGAAAGAAAGAAAGAAAGAAAGAAAGAAAGAAAGAAAGAAAGAAAAAGGAAGAAAGAAAAAAGAGAGAAAAAAAGAGAAAAAAAGAAAAGGGAGAGGGAGGGAAGGAGAGGGGAGAAGGAGAGGGAAAGAAAGAAAGAAAAGAAAAAAAGAAAAGAAAGAAAGAAAGAAAGAAAAGAAATATCCAAAAAGTATTGACTAAAACAGTGAGATCAAGAAGCATTGACAAGCCCCAATGCAGAGACCTAGATTTACATGAATACGTGATTGTGGATGGGAGATAATACCATGTTTAATAGTCTCTGGCTCAGACCCCCGACTTTCTCAAAGTGAAGAAAGAAGAGATGAGGAAGCAAAGGCCAGATGACATCAAGTGTTTGTGGTAATAAGAAGCTTTTCCAGAACCAGAGTGAATATTAAATGCTAAAAATTGAATGAAGATGAGCTCATAGGGCAAAGGAAATTATATTTGGTGAGATGTAGTTGGGTACAACAAATGTTAATTGAAGCTGTAATTTTTTCTCTCATTCTTCATCTTCAGGAAAACTGCTCCCATTCAAAAAAATGAGTAATAATGATAAAACAAGTTTTAAGAAACTTATGCATTGATATTGGGGGGAAAAAGGCAGGAACAAACACTTGCAAATGGGAGATAAAAATATTTTTCCCAAGGTGATTTTCAGTGAAATAGAACTAGAGTTCAGGAGAAATATTTCTAAAATTTCAAAGAAATTCCAGGCTATTTTTTTTCAAAGACTGTATGACCTCAAAAAGAGGTTCTGAGAAAAGAGACAGAGATTAAAAGAAGCAGAGGAGAAAATATAAATATTTATATAAAATTTAAATGTTAAGAGTTAAATGGAAAATTAGGAATAATAAAGCAAATATGACTGCAAATACAGTCAAGAAATTATAAGACTTTAAATGGGAGAGAGATATACAATGATTAGAGTGTAGATAATAGATGTGGAAGACTACATAATAAAATAAGTATAAAACTTGTGTTCCTGAAGAAGAAAGAAAATGGAACTAAAAACAAAAAACCTAAACCAACACTATATATATAAAGGTATAAAAGATGGACATACAGACATTAGTGGGAATGGTGGAGTAAGGACCTCCAAAACTCCTCTTCCTAATAAAAGCATCAATACATTGGCAAAAATTGTCATAACCAGCATTTTCAGAACTTAGGAAGTCAATATAAACTTGCAACAATCCTGGGAACATTTACTCAAAAGAATGGTTAAATCTCGGTAAGGATAGTGAGCTTTGTGGCATTGTACCTTTTCTATTTTAGTCCTTTTTTCTTCAGCTCTGGGATAGCTTTGAAAACCAACAGCCAGAAATGATGCTGTAAACCAGCAGCCTAGAAGCCTAGGAGATAACAAAACAGAATTTAATCTCCTCCAAAGCCCCATATCCAGAGTGGTCATTACCAGACCTGTATAAAACTTCCCTGGAAAACCCTACTCACCAGTCTTGTCTTTATTTGATCTCACTCAGAGACATTCTGGAGCTAACAAATAGCCTTTACCTTGGGTGCATTTTCAGAAACAATCAGCAGCAATTGGTTAACATTGCAGCTGCCTCAGACAGTAATAAAAGTTGGGGGAAATGTCAGAGTGATGCTTATTCAAAAGGAAAACAAAACAAAACAAAACAAAAACTAGGGAGGAGATGTCCATAGAGGGGCTTTGAAAAGCTCCAACATAATCCTGGGAATCTAGAAAACCACACGCATGTGTAAGACGGTGCATTTCCAGAAATGTGGGCCCTTGGCTTTCGCCTGTAGCTGACTTTGAGTCTTCATGGAGCCGAAAAGGAAATCTAAAAAAAGAAAAAGAAAGAAAGGAAGGAAAGGAAGGAAGGCAGGCAGGCAAGAAAGCAAGAAAAAGAGAAGAGAAAAGAGAAGAGAAAAGGAAAAAGAAAAAGAAAAATCTAACCAGAGCTGTAAACTGCCTTCCTGAGCAATGAAGGTATGTATGCCTTAAAGTGCACATGGAGTCCCTTGGCAAATGTGAAAAGACTTATTTATTTGAGACATTTACAGTAATCTCTGAGGTTATTATCTGACCACTAAGCTAACTGAGCTATGACTTCAGTAGCTACTGCTAACAAAGAATATAAGCTTTACAGAATTAGTTCAGGAAAGCAAATATTTAAACAGCAATAACAACAAATCCTATGAAGAAGGTAGAATCTGATTTCCAGACTTGTCACATGTAGTATTTAAAATTTCAAATTTTCTATAAAAAAGATATGAGATACGTAAAGAAACAAATTACGGTCCCTACACAGGGAAAAGAAGCAGTCAATAGAAACTGTTCTAGAGTCAGCCCAAATATTGGACTTAATCAAAAAATTAAGTTTCCTGTTTTAAGTATGTTTAAAAACATGGAAATCATTTCTAAAGAGCTATTGGAAAATATGAGAATGATATCTCAAATAAAACGTACCAATAAAGATACAGTAATTATAAAAGAGAACCAAATAGAAATTATCACGTTGGAAAGTACAATAACTAAAATGAAAAGATTCACTGAGTACTCAACAGATTGAGCTAATAGAAGAAAGAATTGGTAACCTTGAATATGCACAATAACACAATACTATAACACAATTAGAGATAACAGACATATATTACAGAATTCCCTCACATCTGCAGGATGTATATTCCTGTCAAATATACATGGAACTTTTTTCAGGATGGACCATATATGAGGTTATAAAATACATTTCAAGTCTAAAAAGACTGAAATCACACAAAGTATGTTCTTAGACCTCAGTACAAGGGAGTTAGAAAATAACAGAAAGAAATTTGAAAAATTCACAATTTTGTGGATGTACAATCATAAAAACAACAGGTTAAAGAGAAAACCACAACAGAAATTAGAAAATACCTTGCGATGAACGAAAACAAAACACAGCGTACTAAAACTTTACGGGATGCAGCTAAGCAGTACTAATAGGAATACTTATTTGTAACTAGCTGTATTAAAGAAGAGATATTTTAGATTGCTGATTGAATTGGTGCAGCCACTATGGAATACATTAAGGAGGTTCCTCAAAAAAATTAAGAATAGAACTACTATATGATCCAATAATTCCATGCCTGAGTATTTATCTGAAAAAAACCAAAAGCACCAAAATGAAGATACACACACACACACACACACACACACACACACACACCTATGTTCATTGCAACATTATATGCAATAGCCAAGATATGGAAGCAACCTAATGTCTATTGATAGAGGAATGGATAAAGAAGATGTGGTATATGTAAACAATGGAATGTTAACCCCATCATTAAAATTATTGAAATCTTGTCACTTGTGAACATGGATATATCTGGGAGGTATTATGGTAAGTGAAATAAATCAGAGAAAGACAAATACCATATGATTTCATTTAATGGTGTGGAATCTAAAAAAACACAAACAAAACAGAAACAGGCTTATAGACGCAGAATACAAGCTGTTGGTTACCAGAGGTGGAGGGTTTGGGAATGTAGGCAAAATGAGTGAAGAGGATTAGGAGCCACAAACTTCCAGTTATGAAATAAATAAGTGATGGTGATATAATGCATAGGGAATGTAGTCAATAATGCTGTAATAACTTTGATGACAGATGGCAACTAGAATTATCATGGGCATCATTTCACAATGTATAATAATATTCAATCACTGTAATGCACTCCTGAAACTAATAGGATATTATATGTTAGTTATCTTTCAGCTAAAAAAAAAAAAAAGAAAACCCAAAAACTAAAACCCAAAAAACCTAAAAGTCCATGTTAAGATACTAGAAAAATAAAAGCAAACTACATCCACAATAAATGGAAAGAAGGAAATAATAAAACTAAAACCAAAAAAATAATGAAATAGAGACTAGAAACACAGTAAATATATTTTTAAAAACTTACTAAGAAAATACTAGTAAAATTTACAGACCTTTTTTTAACTGATAAACTCTCCTGTGTTTAAACAAATAGGATAATTTGGGTGCAGGTGTTGCTATACTTACATGCCTGATAATTGAGAGAGTTTATATCTAACAGCTCCAGATATCTATAGAAAATACAGTGTTAGATAATCCTCTGCCAGTAAGAAAGACATGTGGTGGGGATCCAGATGGATGCAATGAGATTTGAAGAAAAGTAGATAGCAGTGTAATGGCCATTGCATTTTGTAATTCAGGGGCAAAAGCATAGTAGAATTTATAGACAAACTAGGTTAATGATCGTGAATACTTAGCTTCTACCCATCTATTCTGACATGCGATTTTATCTGTTAGTACAAAACTGCCCGAGTATAAATAAGCACAGAGAAATCAGGTACTTGTGATTTTCCGAAAGGTTTTTGTTGTTGTTGTTATGTGTGTATGTATGTGTGTATGTATGTATGTATGTATGTATTTATTTTGGTCGGACAACATGAGATGAAAGGAGTGATAAAGTATTTTTATTGAAAACCAGAGACTCAAGGATATTGATTAACTTACAGAAGGACATAGCCAGTAAGTGATGAAGCTGAAATGTACATGAAGAGACAGTCTGACAAAAAGAAAAATGGTATGAGCGTCTCAGCACTATTCCTCCCATAGGAAAACCGACAGGGATGAACATGGCATCTACTGCTCACATTCCATCATCGTGTTTCTTTCTCTTTCAGAACACAGGTAGGTAATTGTTTTGATAGGCTCTTTCACTCTGAGTGTAGAAAACACTTATCTTTATGATGGTGCCAATCCAGTGATTTACCCATGCTTGTCCAAGGCCACTTGAAAGTCGTGATGCAGAACTCTAAAGTATAAAAGTAATTTTTTGAGCAACAAAGCAAAAACATATGAATAAATATACTGCATACGAATGTCAAAATATCAGGGACAGCAGATGTGCACAATAGACTATTAAAACTATCTTTGGAGTTCTAAAGTGTAATGTAGCAGATAACAGATAAAGTAATGTGCATTATTTTAATTGAATAACATGAGGGAAATAAACCCTACACCAAAAAAGATTCATCTTCCAATATAGCAGTTAGAAATACATTTGTATTTTACATTGTTTTATATAATAAAATCACAGCAGTAAAGTAGTAAATGATATTAGAGGCTTTAGTTCTTAAATAGGCATTTTTAAGATTCATATAAAATACTCATCAGCCTATTCAGTGTTGTATTAAAATAACCAGTTACTAATGGAGATTCCTGGTAAACTGTCTTGACATAGTGATAGGTAATGTGAGTATAAATCAATTCTGCAAAGCCCTGCTTAAAAAAAAAAAGAAAAAGAAAAAAAAAGGCTGAAGAACAAAGTTTTACAGCTTGCCTGTGCAATTACTTATGGGCAGATTGTTTATGTTTCAACAGAAGAAAGTAACAAATCTTCCAGCAGGAATCTGGACCTATACTATTTTTATCCTCCTGTTTGAACCACAGCTTAGGGCATCTTTTGGTCCTGACATTTTGTTACTTTTTTAAAAAATCTGACTTGAAAATTTTAAAGAGATAATTAGATGTACACATGGTCAGTTTGTGCAAAATCCCCTGTGTATACATGCCCTCTTTATGTGTTATATTTCATTCTTCCTAGGATTTGAAGTGAATGAGGACTGTGGCAAATTAGGATGGAAGAATAACATTCCAATAAAGCATTTATACAGGGTGTGCCTTCCAAATATTTTAGTATCTTAAGTATGGTAATTTGCAAATTTTACATTATAAATACCGTAGGATCTCAACATATCATATTTGGAGGGATGTTACTATGGTGAAATTGTCTCTAGTCATCAGCTGTTATTTGCATCCTTAATATTTCAATGTAGCATTAATATTTTTCCAGATTTATTGAGATATAATCCACATATAATATTGTGTAAGTTTAAATTGTACAACATGTTGATTTGATATTGTGAAATGATTACCAGAATAACATTAGTTAATATTTCCATGACCTCATGGAGTTACCATTTCTTTTTTGTGGTGATAACATTTAAGATCTCCTCTCTTAACAACTTTCATACAGTATCGTAACAACTTTCATATAGTATCGTAAACTATAATCACCATGCTGTATATTGCCTCCCAGAAACTATTTGTCTTATAACTTGAAATTTATATCCTTTGACCGTTTCCCCCACTCCCAACCCCAGCAAACTCCATTCTACTTTCTCCTTCTATGAGTTCAGCTTTTTAAAATACCACATATATGTGAGATCAGACAGTATTAGTCCTCTGTCTGATTTATTTCATTTAACATAATGTGTTCAGGGTCCATCCATGTTGTTGCAAATGGCAAGATTTCCTTCCTCTTGTGACTGAATGATATCTATATCTATATCTATCTCTCTATCTATCTATGTATCATTTTCTTTATCCATTCATCTGTAGAATACTAAGGTTGTTTCCAGAACTTGGCTATTGTGAATAATGCTTCAATAAACATGGAAATGTGATATCTCTTTGAGATAGTGATTTTATTTCCTTTGGGTATATGCCCAGAAGTAGGGCTGCTAGATCATATGGTAGTTCTGTTTTTATTTTGAGGAACTTCCGTACTGTTTTCCGTAGTGCCTGCACCAGTTCACCTTCCCATCAACAATGCACAAGGGTTTCCTTTTCTCCACGTCCAGCTAACTCTTGTTCCTTATCTTTTTTTGTTGTTGTTGATAGCCACTTCTACCTGGTGTGAAATGATATCTTTTTGTGGTTTTGATTTGTGTTTCCCTGATGATTAGTGATATTGGGTATTTCTTCACTTAAATATTGGCCATTTGTATGCCTTCTTTGGAAAAAATGTCTATTCACTTCCTCTGCCCATTTTTTCATCATTGCCTTTGCAATTGAGTTGTATGAGTGCTTTGTACATTTTCGATATTAAGTGATGGAAGAAAATATTTGCAAATCATCTTTGCATCCCAGGGATAAATCTTTATCATGGTATATGATCCTTTTAATGTACTGTTGAATTTGGTTTGCTAATATATTCATCTATATTTATCAGGAATGTTGGCCTATACTCTTTTTTCTCAAAGTGTCCTTACCTGGCTTTGGTATCAGGGTAATACTGGCCTTGTAAAATGAATTTGGGAATGTTCACTCCTCCTCATTTCTTTGGAAGAGTTTGGGAGGGATTGGTGTTAATTTTTTAACTGTTTGGTTAGGTTCATCAGGGAAATAATGAGTCCTTGATTTTACTTTGTTGGGAGATTTTGGATTATTGAGTAATCTCCTTACTCATTATTGGTCTGTTCAGATCTTCTATTTCTTGAAAAACCTTTGTAGGTTGTATGTTTACAGCAATTTAACTATTTCTTCTAAAGTTATCTAATTTGTTAGCCTATTATTGTTCATAGTAATCTTTTATGATTTTCTTTGTATTTTTGTGTTGTAGTATCTCCTCTTTAATTTCTAATGATGTTTATTTGAGTCTTCTTTCTTTTTTTTCTTAGTCTAGTTAATAGTGTGTCAATCTTGTTTATCTTTTCAAAAAACCAACTCTTAGTTTTATTGATCTTTTATTTTGTTTCTCTGATCTCAACTATATTTATTTATGCTTTTATCTTTGTTATTCCCTTCCTTCTGTTAAACTTGGGATTAGTTTGTTCTTTTTCTAGTTTGTTGAGATATAAAGTTAGTTTGAGATACTTCTTTTTTTCTTAAGGTAGGCATTTATTGTATATTTCTCTCTTAGAACTGCCTTAACTGCATCTCATAGAATTTGGTATATTATTTCAATTTTTGTTTGCTTCAAGATATTTTTTTTTCTTTTGATTGATTTTTTGATACATTGGTTATTCAGGAGTGCTTTGTTCAATTTTCACATTTGGAATTTTCCAGCTTTTTTATTTTTTTGCATTAATGTTTAGTTTCATATCATTGTGGTGAGAAAAGATACTTGATATAATTTCAGTCTTCTTATATTTGCTAAGACTTGTTTTGTGACCTATTATTTGACCTATCTTGGCAGATGTTCCATATATACTTGAGAAGAACATGGTTTGTTGCTATTGGATAGAATGGTCTGTATATATCTGTTAAGTCTATTTAGTCAACATATGATTCAAGTCCAACATTCCTTACTGATTATCTGTATAGATGATCTATCAATTTTTGAAAGTGCAGTATTGAAGTCCCCAATATTATTATATTATTGTGTATATCTCCATTCAGATCTGTTATTATTGCTTAATATAATTGAGTGCTTTGATGTTACCTAGATATTTATATTTAGATTGTTACATCTTCTGAATGGATGGACCGCTTTATCTTTATATAAAAAATGTCTTTGTCTCTTGCTTCAGTTTTTGGCTTAAAGACTATTTTTCATGAGGGGCGCTTGGGTGGCTCAGTCAGTTGAGCATCCAGCTCTTGATTTTGGCTCAGGTCATGATCTCAGGGCTGTGAGATCAGACCCTGAGATAAGCTCCATGCCAGCACAGAGTCTGCTTGAGATTCTCTCTCCCTCTCCCTCCGCACCTCCCCCTGTGCTCTCTCTCTGTCATAAATAAATAAATAAATAAATAAATAAATAAATAAATAAAATCTTAAAAAAATATTTTTTTCCTGATATAAGTTTAGCTACTCCTGCTCTTTTTTGATTTCCACTTGCTTAGGATATCCTTTTCTATGTCTTAACTCTGAACCTATGTGTGTCCTTAAAGCTGATGTGAGTCTGTTTTAGGCAGCAGATCATTGGGTCTTGTTTTTGTAGTGGTTGTTGTTTTGTTTTTAATACATCCAGCCACTCTATGCCGTTTGAATAGAGAATTCAATCTATTTACACTTAGAGTAAATATTGATAGGTATAGACTTAACTACTGTTTCTTGATAGAATCTCTAACACAGTTCATAAGATCTGTATCCCTGTAATACCTTTTGAGAGTCCTATTTGACACTCTCTTAGCATACCTGCTCTCCAGTCTTATAACCAGCGATTCAGTACTTTTGATAGAGTGAGAGAGAAATGAGCCCCTTTGGCAGCATTTCACACAGTTGGGGAAGTCTCATGCTTCCTCACATTCTCTTTCCTCCAAAGAAAAAATTGCAGGCCAGGAAGATCCTTAGCCCTGAGCTCTGCCACCTTGGGGTAGGGGTGATGTAGGTAAAGTAAAACCATTCCTCTTGGCCCTCTCCAATGCAAACAAACTTATTTGTTTGTTTGCTTGTTTTGTTTTATTTTTTTTGCTGCAGTGGTATGCTGGAACTCCTCTGGTACAAAGGCTATCTCATCTGTGGGTAACTGTCTAAGATCATATTTGCCAGGGGCTCTTAGACTATAGCTGAGAGGGGCTGGCGCCAGTTCATGTGCCACTACAGAATCCACTGCCAGGACCGAGATTTGAATATTTATTATGTGACATACAAGTGGGCAAGACTCCTCCTGGTCCTCTGGCATATGATGATGGATCCTATAGTCTCACACAGACACTTTTGTCCGTGGATGCTTGCCACTTTTTGTAGCTAAGATGAGGAATATTTAGCCATGATGCTGATGTCACTCCTAATTGTTATTTTTTTTAAGTAATAGCTATCATATCTGTGAATGTCTGTGTTCTCCCAAAATTTGTATGTTGAAGCCTTAGTCCCCACTGTGATGATATTTAGAGGTGGGGATTTAGAGATAATTAGGTTTAGAGGAGATTGTAAGGATAGCACTCAAGCTGTGATTTATGTCCCTATAAGAAAATCAAGAGAGACCAGAGCACACTCTCTCTTCCATGTGAGAAGGTGTCCATCTATGAGTCAGAAAGAGGCCCTCACAAATCGTAGAACCTTCACCTTGTACTTCCCAGGCTCCAGAATTGTGAAAAACAAATGTCTGCTGTTTAAGTCACACCATATAAGGTATTTCTTATTTTTCTTTTTTTTAAAAAGATTTTATTTATTTATTTGAGACAGAGAACAAGGGGGAGGGGCAGAGGGAGAAACAGACTACCCACTGAGCAGGCAGAGAGCCCAATGCGGGGCTTGAATCCAAGACCCTGAGATCATGACCTGAGCCCAAAGCAGATGCTTAACTGACTGAGCCATGCAGATGCCCCTAAATTCTTTTCTTTTTTTTTTTTTTTTGAGATTTTCTTTATTTATTTGCCAGAGAGAGAGTGAGAGAGCGAGAGAGCACAAGCAGGGGGAGCAGCAGGCAGAGAGAGAAGTAGGCTCCCAGCTGAGCAAGGAGCCTGACGCAGGACTCAATCCCAGAACCCTGAGATCATGACCTGAGCCAAAGGTAGATGCCCAACCCACTGAGCCACCCAGGCGTCCCCCTAAGGTATTTTCTTAAAGCAGCTTAAGCAAACTAAGACAATAGCTATTGCTACAAATAAGTTAGGAAATATTATAGCTTTAGTCATCTCTTATAAATAATTTGAATGAAGACAATCCAGCTTATACAATAACAGGAAGCTATAATTGAGTGACAATTTATAACTAATATCTTAGGCCTTTAAGAATATTAGATAATATCCCCATATAGTAGGTAAGGTCAGAATTTAAAAGGAAGAGGACTTAACATTTTCAGCTTCAGGCATCTATTTATTATATTCACTGAGGAGAGAAAAAGAAGTTCTTCTGTATAACAGATGTATAAGTATCTCTAGAGGGAAACGACACTATGATTTTGACTCTTTGTATTTCATATTCATGTGCCTCCATATTTCACTTGCATATTTACTATTTTTTGTATCCAATTTTTTATTTACTACTTGATCCTATTAACATCCCTTTTATTATTTTATGTTGGAAAAGACACTTAATGTGGGATCTATCCTCTTAATTTTTTTTAAAATGTTAAATACATTATTATTGACTGTAGGTACAATGTTGTACAGCATATCTTTATAGAGTTATTCATCTTGTTCAGCTGAAACTTTATGCCCATTCATTAGTAACTTATCATTTCTCACATCCCCCTACCCCTAGAAATGACCATTCCACCCTTGATTGTATAAATTTGACTATTTTAATTGGAATCATGCAGTATTTGCTTTTCTTTGACTGGCTTATTTCTCTTAGTATAACATCTAAAGATTCATCTATGTTGTGGCATATAGCAGAATATTATTTTCTGAGGCTGTATACTAATCCATTGTATGTATAGAACACATTTTCCTAATTTATTCGTCTACCAGTGGACATTTAAGTTGTCTCCACACCTTGGCTATTGTGAATGCTGCAACAATGAACATTAGTATGGTAATATCCCTTTAAGAGTCTAATAAATTCTTTTGGATTAATACACAGAGGTGGGATTGCTGGATCATATGATAGTTCTATTTTTAATTTTTTGAGGGACCTCCTCATACTTTTCTGTAGGAGGTAGACTGTTTTTTTGTTTCTATCAACAACGTGCAAGGGTTCCAATTTCTGCACATCCTCACCAACACTTATGTGTTGTTGTTTTTTTTTTTTTATAATAGACATCCCATCAGGTAGGAGGTGATTTTGCATTGTAGTTTTGATTTGCATTTCTCTGATGATTACTGCTGCTGAGTATTTTTTTCAATTATCTCTTGGTCATTCGTATGTCTTCTTTGAAAAATATGTCCTTCAGCCCTTTTTAAATTGTGCTATTAGTTTTTGTGTGTTTTTTGGTTTATTTTTGTTTTTATAACCTGTTATCAGATATATGGCTTGCAAATATTTTTTCCCATGCTATAGGTTGTCTTTTCACTTTATTAGTTGTTTCCTTTGCTGTGAGAGGCCTCTTAACTTTCATTTTGCTAAGCTTGGAAAATGTTTCTATTTTAGCAACCCAATCTATTTTTAGTGCATTTGCTTTTTTTCTTTTTCATTTCTCACTCACAAATATTTTTAGAATGAATTCTCTGCCAAATTAGTTATGCCAGTGTTGAAAAGAATAAGATCAAGAATAGGTTTTTATTAAAAATTTCTTTAAAATTATTCTTCGGTCCCTCACAGTATTTGTTCTTACTTCCCATCCTATTCACTAGGCTATAACTAAGGTCAAGTTGGAGCATAACCTAGCTTTGAATATGCTGGATCTAACAACAGAGGAAAGGAACTATACTCCAAAGGAGCTACAGAACCTTGACATCCTGTACTTGAAGAAGCAGGAGGGTACATGCGTGGCAGGATCTAAAATTGCTTAATCAAGGGAGCCCAAGTGTAGAATAGGGGAGATAATTCTCTGAAGAGACAGGATTGAAAAATCTAGCCGTGGGGCGCCTGGGTGGCACAGCGGTTAAGCACCTGCCTTCGGCTCAGGGCGTGATCTGGGCATTATGGGATTGAGCCCCACATCGGGCTCTTCTGCTGTGAGCCTGCTTCTTCCTCTCCCACTCCCCCTGCTTGTGTTCCCTCTCTTGCTGGCTGTCTCTATCTCCGTCGAATAAATAAATAAAATCTTTAAAAAAAAAAAAAAAGAAAAAGAAAAATCTAGCCGTACTTAGGAGATAATCTCAACTTGCTACTTGGGTAGATCTAGAAGATAGAAAAGGTGATGGCACATTGTCAGGAAAATTGAAATACCAGGATCACTGTGGCAGATGGTAGAGGAAGGAGTTCAAAAGCTTCAAGAAGTGGTCATTCTGAAATAGATAAACTATATAAGTCTAGAAGACACACCAGATTTCACAGAGGGTTCCTTATTTACGAAGTATATAAGGTATGTGTTGGTAAAAAATTTAGTGGTGGCTCTTTTATCTGTGGCAGGATTATGGTTGGAAAAGGGCATTACAAAACAAGGCTCACTGAAAGCAATGACCATGATAAAAACCCTAACATTACAGAGGCCACGTTGTTAACCCCAGAAGTTAGATGGATAAAATTATTATAAATGACATAGTTGGAGTGACAGCCAAATGATCAAGAACTGCAAAGCATTAAGGGCATGGTTAAAAGAACACAAAATCCCTAGGACCAAATATATATATAGCCATCCCCAAAGAGTACAATTCAATTTTGTCATCAGAAGATACAAGGATATATAACTGGGAGCCTTAGAACAGTCACCAAAATATGAAGTGGGTGATCCATTGCCCAATTTATAGTTCTGAGCCAGTTTTCAATTCCAAAACCCATTTGGCCAAAAGGTAACCAAGTTCCAGGAAGGAGGACCTTATAACATCATAGCAAGTATATACTAGAATTATCTCCCAGTCCTTCCTAAAGAGATGTTAAACCATTTACTCAGGTAACTATGCAAGGGTAATATAAAGTACCCAAATGTTTTGAGGATTATGAAACATAGGTCTGGTTTGACATTGTTACTGATGGTCCTTCTCAAAGCTGGGATAAATTAGAGCTGATAATATCTGGAGTTCGAGACAAGGTCTGGTTCACATCAGATCCACTAGATCTTCAGATTCACTTGATGATTTCATACCCATTTCCAAAAGTATAATTGGGATGTGCATACTTGGTAGTTGGCACAACCCACCTGTTGGGTTTATGGCCTGCAAGGCAAAGGTTATTACACTAGAAGAGAGCATGTGAAAACCTCTGAAACTGCCACCTCTGGTCAATATGGTAAATAAAAATTAATGCTGTATCTTCAGGGGATTCTGGAAGTGAGGGTCACCTTTAAGATCTAATGATGCATGGTGGTTATCCTCATTATGTTCTCATTTTATTAACAACTTTGGTCCTTCAAAATCAGATGAATACTGGAGTATGACAGCAGCCTAAAAACTCAATGAAATAAACTCTCACTACACCTCCCCCACAGTTGAAGCCACTCTGCTAGATGCATATATTCATTAGAGTAGATTTAAAATGCCTCAGGCCCATAATACGTGGCCACTGATTTGATAAATGTATTATTTTTTATTCAGATCAGAAAAAGGGATGAGAAATTTTGCAGTCACATGGAGTGGACAGAAATGTGCATTTATGGTTTTACCCTAGAGGTATGTTAATTATCCAGCTATATGTCATAGTATAGTCTGAAGAGATCTGAACTATCTGAATATTCTGTAGAACATTATATTGCTCAACCTCCTTTATATTATGCTCATTAGGTTAGATGAACAAGAAGTGGCTAGCACCTTGGAGAACTGGATAAGACATATATATTTCAGAAATGAAAGATAATCCTTATGAACAATCAGTAACCTGTGGCATCAGTAAAGGTTTTAAGATATGAACAGATATGAAGTAGATCAGATATGAAGTAGATCAGATATGAACTAGAACGTCACTTTCAAAGTATGAGTTGATTTATTATACTTTGAATTTCCTACAATGAAGACAGAAGTATAGTAAATATAATACCCAGTAAGCCTTTTCAGATTCTGGTGGCAGCATATCCCATATATTGAAATACTATTTTAATTCATATACTGGAAAACATGAAAGACTACCACTTGAGTGGGGCTGGTAAAATAAAAGGGCTTTACAGTACATTCAGGCTGAGGCGCAAGCATCACTATTGCTTGGGCCATACAAGTAGGCAGACCCTATGGTATTTGAGGTATCAGTGGTTAGAAAAGATGCCATGTGAGGCTTATGGCAAGCCACAGTTATAGACTCACAGGATTGGCCCCTAAGATTCTAGAACAATACTATGCTATTTGCAACTAAAAACTATACTCATTTTATTTTTAAAAATAAGTATTTATTTTTTTAACTTTTCAAAAAAAAATTGAACACCATTATAAATACACTTTTTGACATAATCTAATAGTTTTGGATGTAGATTTTTTAATTTTATTTTTTACTTTTTTAAGTTTTTATTTAAATTCCAGTTCATTGATATACACTGTAATATTAGTTTCAGATGTACAATATAATGATTCAACACTTGGATACAACACCCTGTGCTCATCACAACAAGTGCACTCCTTGATTCCCATCACCTATTTCACCCTTTCCCCCACCCACCTCCCCTCTGGTGACTATCAGTTTGTCCTCTATAGTTAACAGTCTGTTTCTTGGTTTGCCTTTCTCCCTTTTTCTTTACTTTTGCTCATATGTTTTGTTTCTTAAATTCTACATATGAGTGAAATCATATGGTACTTTCTTTCTCTAACTTATTTTGCTTAGCATAATACTCTCTAGCTCCATCCGTTGCCATTGCAATTCTTATTTATGGCTGAGTAATATTCCATTTTATATATATGTGTGTGTGTGTGTGTGTGTGTGTATCTAGATATTGTGTATCTAGATATCTAGATATCTAGATATATAGAAGTGATATATATATATATATATGGAATCAGTTCAATTTGTATATATGTCAGATATATACAGATATAGATAGATAGATAGATAGATAGATAGATAGATAGATAGATCTGTATATATATCTCACTTCTTCTTTATCCATTCAGAAGTTAATGGACACTTGAACTGATTCCATAATTTGGCTATTATAGATAACACTGCTATAAATGTCAGGGTGCATGTATCCCTTTGAATTAGTATATTTGTATTCTTTGAGTAATTGCAATTCGATTGCTGAGTAGTAGTTCTATTTTTAACAACTTAGTAGTTAAAATAGTAGTGCTAATTCTATTTTAACTTTTTGAAAAACATCTATACTGTTTTCTACATTGGCTGCACCAGTTTGCATTCCCACCAACAGTGCAAGAGGGTTCCCCTGTCTCTACATTTTTGCCAAAACCTGTTGTTTCTTGTGTTGTTGATTTTAGCCATTCTGACAGGTATGAGGTGATTTCTTGTAGTTTTGATTTGTATTTCCCTGATGATAACTGATGTTGAAAGTCTTTTCATGTGTCTGTTGGCCATCTGTAGGTCTTCTTTGGAAAAATGCCTATTCATGTCTTCTGCCCATTTTTTAATTGGCTTATTATTATTATTTTTTTTTCTGAGACCCTCACTTTTAATGGGCATGTGTCTTTAGATCTAAAATGAGTCTCTTTTAGGGGTGCTTGGGTGGCTCAGTCGGTTGAGCATCCAACTCTTGGTTTTGGCTCAGGTCATGATCTTGGGGTCATAGGATCATGTCCTGCATTGGGCTCTGCACTCAGCAGGGAGTCTGCTTGGGTTTCCTTCTCTCCTCTCCCTCTGCCCCTCCCCCACTGGCTCTCTCTCTCTGTCTCTCAAATAAATAAATAAATAAATAAATAAATAAATAAATAAATCTTTAAAAATAAAATAAAAAGTCTCTTTTAGGCAGCATATAGATGGGTGTTGGATTTTTATCCATTTTGACATTGTACATATTTTGATTGAGCATTCATCCATTTACATTCAAAGTAATTATTGACAGATATGTATTTAGTGCCATCTCATTACTTGTTTTGTCATTGTTTCTGGAAATTTCTCTGATTTCTTCTTGTCTTTGTCATTTTGGTCTCTCCTTTTGCACTCAAAAGGTCCAATTTAATATGTCTAACAGGGCTGGTTTCATGTTCATTAACTCCTTTCGGTTTTGGTTTTTTTTTCTTTTTTTTGGCTGGAAAACTTTATCTTTCCTTCTATTCTGAATGATAGCCTTGCTGGATAGAGTGTTCTTGGCTGCAGATTCTTCCCATTTAGCACTTTGAATCTATCATATCACTCGCTTCTGACTTGCCAAGTTTCTGTTGAGAAATCTCCAGGTAGCTTTCTGGGAATTCCCTTGTAAGTTAAGGACTTCTTTTTTCTTACTGCTTTTAAGATTTTTTTCTTTATCACTATAATTTGCAAATTTAATTACAAGATGTCTTGATGTTGGCCTGCTTTGTTGATTTTGATGGAGCTTTTTTGTGCCTCCTGGATCTGGATGTCTGTTTCCTTCCCGAGATTAGGGAAGTTTTCTGTTATTATTTCTTAAACTAAAATTTCTGCCTCCTTTTCTCTCTTTTTTTCTCCTGGGACTCCTATAATATAAATGTTATTACAGTTGATGGAGTCATGGAGTTCCCTAAGTCTATTCTCGTGTTGAATAATTCTTCTTTCTTTTGTTCAGCTTCATTATTTTCCATTATTTTGTCTTCTAGGTCACTAATTTCTTCCTCTGCTTCTTCCAGCCTGTTTCATCAAGCCCATTTCCAATCTCATTTATTGCATTCTTCATCTTTCGTTGATTCTTTTTTAACTCTCTTATCTCTGTGGTAAGTGTCTCACTGATATCTTCTATGCCTTTCTCAAGCCCAGTGAGTATTCTTATGATTGTTGCTTTAAATTTTCCATCAGCCATGTTACTTCTGTCTGTTTCACATAGATCTCTGGCTGTGGCCTTATCTTGTTCTTTCATTTGGGATTCCTCCTTCTTGTCATTTTGTCTAAGTCTCTGCCTTCTTCTGTGTATTAGAAAGGCCAGTTAGGTCTTCTGCTCCTGACAGTAATGGCTTTATGAAGAAGAGGTCATATAGTTTCCAGGGCCTGGCACTTCAGGCAATGTCTCTGTTGTGTGCTGCATGCACCTGCTGTTGTGTTTAGCTGCTCAGTTCTTCAGGTCACTCATCTGTAGAGGTTCTCCTTGCCTGCTGTGGACAGTGTTTGGTCCTTGGCCTGAATGTGGCAAGTTGTAAGTAGGTGTGCTCTTGTCTGCTTGTGCTGTTTTCTCACACCAGCTCCACCAGAACTGAGGCCCTGCAGAACTCTCTGGTCAGGAGACATGGTATAGGCAGGGGTTTTTGCTGATCTGGCAGAGGGGCCTTCTGCACCGCGACTGAGACAATCTTAACTGAGAAGGGCAGTCCCACCAAAGCACGGCAGGGGGGAGGTGTGAGTAGGGCTTGGTGTAAGCAAGTTAGTCAGCCAGTCCCCACTTTGTGCCCCAGGCATTCTTCAGATTTCTATTTCCATGCTGTCTGCCCCTGGCTTGTTTGCCTGCCTTCTCTCCTGGAGCAGTGTAGTCCCTCTAGGCTCTATCCCAGCCAAGCCCACTGACCTTTAAAACTCCAGGCTTTAAGCATGGCTGGTTGCAAGAACTCAAGAAATTCAGTCGCTCTTATTTTCAAAGCCAATGGCTTTGGGGAAGCATTCTCCTTCTGAGTTCCCCTATGTGCTCCTCTCTCTCTCATCCTTCTCCATGACCACAGCTCCCTCCCCACCACGGCACATTTCTCCCCTAAACTACATCTCTGCACTTCCTACCTTCTTTGATGTAGCCTCTTCTTTTCATTTAGTTGTAGAGTTTGTTCTGTCAGTCTTCAGGTCAATTTCTGGGGTGTTTAGGATGATTTTTGATCTTCTATTGAAGGCTGATAAATAATGATTTATAATTAGGATCAGGAATCTTTTTTTATGCAAAGCAAAATAATATAGCATTTGGTGTTTAAAAATGACTATAACAACAGTAACAATAAATAACTGCAACAAGTACTTTGAAAATTGGCTTATCCTCCGCTATTTGATAGAACTGTAGGTTAGGCAGAAATAAGGAAGCAAAATATGGTCAAATTAGTTGAAGGTAAATAATAATAGTCTTGAAACTTGCAAACTACCATTGAGTTGTACATGAAAATGTAGATAAATAAGAAAAGTTATTTATTATCCTGAATTAATGTTATAAAGTTATCAGTGACTTAAGGAAAGCCTTAAAGATCATATTTACAGTTATGTCAGTGTTTCAAATGATTTCAACTTTGGTGGTTATATAATATTCTATGATGATAAGGAATCTATATGTAGTTGTTTTGGGTGATAAAATTATTTAAATGATGCCCATCAGAGATTACAGTCTAATGGGGAAAATAAGCATTTTTTTCCTTCTATATGGTTTACCATAAGCTATGGAAACTAATGTAAGAAAAAAGTCCTTTGCGGATGGTGACATTTGAGAAGGTCTTCAAAAAATGTTTTAAACTGTCTAGAGAACATAAATATACATGGTTGTCTAGGGGTAAAAATAACAAAAATTTGATACATGAAAGAGAAGTTTGAGAAAGGGCTTCAAGATTATAAAGATATAAAAAAATATATGTATAATAGGATTTTGCTCTATGTCTGACATCATTGGAAATGCCTCATTTAATTAGAAATAGGGGCGCCTGGGTGGCTCAGTTGTTAAGCATCTGCCTTCAGCTCAGGGCGTGATCCTGGCGTTCTGGGATCGAGCCCCACATCAGGCTCCTCAACTGGGAGCCTGCTTCTTCCTCTCCCACTCCCCCTGCTTGTGTTCCCTCTCTCGCTGGCTGTCTCTCTCTATGTCAAATAAATAAAATAAAAATCTTTAAAAAAGAAAAAGAAAAAAAAGAAATAATACAATGTCACTGATATTTTATTTCCATTTTAAAGCTGAGAAACAATCACACAGATGGTATCAGAGTCAGGACTCTAACTCCAGTACTATTATTTATTCTACCCTATCATTTTTAATTTGTATTAAGGAATACACCTTTATGTTAGATTTACATGTTAGTTTAATGTGCTTAACATATCACGTATTTTAGCTACATAAAAAACAACTCAGGGTAATGGTGATAATTATATTAGAAAGTTAATAATAAAACTACAGTTGTCATGATGATGACAGTTGAGTTCCATCCATTCTTCTGTGAGGAATACACCGTTAAATGTCTAAGGTAGAAACAAATTTTTGCAATGGAGCATGTTAAAGGATTAATTCTGTGAATGCCAAGACTATTTAAAAATGACTTGCATTGATTTGGCTTCTCAGAAAAGTAATCCTCTCCTAACAGTTTTACCGTTAATAGACCCTAACTCCCACCAAGAATTACAGTGCCTTAAAAAATTAAATCTTCTTTAAATACAATAGATTCTATTTCATTCCAGCAGTGAATAGTCCAGTGGTTACAGGGAATTCAAGGTTTGCATGTTCTTCCCTTATCATAAGCAGACATAGTAGAGAGATTACCTGTGAATGGAATAGGAAGGAAAGGGGGAAAAAAGCAATTGCTGTTCTTCAGTATTTGAGCAGACAGTTGCAATTAGCTTTCTAATGAGTTTGGACAGAGCCTAAGAAGAGATAGGAGCTGTGTATTCTATATGTGAGTACAGGATTCTCATAGACAGTCATTCTTTGCTCAGGTTCATTGCTTCTTCACTATTACAGGAAGTCTTTCTCTTTCTATTTGCATCAAAATGCTCACTCCACTCCAGTGACTTGTCCTTGTTCAGCTGGGATCTAATTTTAATGCTTATTTTCCATGACGTCAAAGAGCTGTGCAATTGGACCTATGTTACTTGCCTTGCTTCCCAAAAGTTTAACATCAGAAGTAATTTTAAAAAATGGAAGAAAAATGCGTTTTTAGCATAATTACATTTTCACAATGTGCTTAGTTACTCAGGACTCTGTCATTCACATTCTGTATGTATAAAGAAATAGATGTAGTGAGTGTGTTGTAAGTATAGAATGACAAGCCTCTGAGATAAATTCTGTTCCATAATATCTTATGAAAAATACTTAGAACATAGTAATAGGTAATCTGTGTTATAGAACATAGTAATAGGTAATCTGTGTTAGGTTTTTCAGTTAATACAGATACAATTGAATTATGTAATCATCAATCTGTTTATTTATTAAAAGCAGTGTAGGTCTCACCTGTCACTCAAAAATCTTTTTCTCACTCATTTTATTACATGCCAGTTTGGGATTTAAGAAAATTTAAGCAAACTTAATCTCTCTAATAGGAAATCACAAAATGAGGGTACTTTTCATGTCATTTTGTACTGGGAGATTTCAACTAAAGATTCTGTTTTTACAATTTCTTGCTATTGGAAATAGTTTCTAAAATCTAAGAAAAGAGGCACTAAAACTGAAATAAAAAAAATCAAACAAGAAAACTCACTAATATTATGTGTCTCACACACCACAATAATTTGCCCTATTCTTGTATATTGAATGTATTTTTTGTCATTTCCTATTATGTCTTTGCTGTTAGAATGATTCATACTATTTACATTAAGCCTTCAGAAAATAAAAATAGATTTTCTTATAATGAGCTGCATCTTATCTTTTTGAGTGATAAAGAAGCCTGATATTGATTCCCATACCCAACACTTCTGATAAATATCAAACTGTGATTCTGCAAAACATACTATATATTTAATTTAGTCTCCAATTAGCAATATATGGAGCATCAGTACAACCTTTTCATTAATGTTTGGACTGAGATTTCATTGCAGAATTCTGATACTCATAAGAATACATGCTTAGTCAATAGCTTACCTAATCTGTGTAGCGAAAACATTGAATCTTATAATTGCAGAAGTAGATATCCTTAAATTTTATCCTTAAAAATGTAGATAGCCTTAAATCTTAGTCACATAAAGGATTATCTTAGAAATCTCAGTGTAGATTAATGCAAAGATTATTAATAGGAGGATAATTTATAAACAAATATATTTTAAAAGTATGCACGAAATCTAATTAAAGGAGTCAGTTAATTAAACTACAGTTCATGCATGTAATAAATTATAATAAAGGTATTAAAATGTAATAATGGTAGAATTTTTAAATATTTTAAAATTTTACATGCAGCTTTATTTTTTTTATTTTTACTTTTAAATAGGGACTTGATAATGAGACACAATGAACAGACTACAAAAACCTTATCTTCCATTGGTTCACGTTATACCAACAATTTTGGTGAATACACATGAACACACACATATACCTATTCAGAAATGTTTGAACTGAAATGCACCAATTTTTTTACATTAGAATGTATATCTCTATGTTGTAGGAGTACAGTTGATTTTTAAAATTGGTTCCTTACTGTTTCCTATATTTTATGCATTTCTTACCAATGGATATATATTACATATATATTACTTTTTTAAAAAGAATACAAAAAATGAGATAGTGAATTGATGAGTTACTTATTTTCATTTAAAGAAAATAAACTCTCTGCTTTGATAACAAGCAATTTGAGTCTTACTTTGTAAATTAATTTCAGATGAGTGAATTCTCCTTTTGTGCTATTTTTGACCATTCCCAGTACTGATAGGATCAGTGATAATAGAGTGGTGGCCTCCATTTCCCATATTTGATTAAATTTGTTTACCATACTTAGGATATGTATCATGTGTGCCTTGGATTTGTATTATTCTAATGTGTATGTATTTATACTAGACCATAATTTTGATAAAATAATTAAGTGATATGAATTTGACTTTTAATAGAGTCAACTTTTGAAAGTTATTGTTTTCTAAATGTTAGAGTGAACGTGTATCTAATCAATAAATACCTGCTGGACAAGTATATGACAAGCTTTGTCCTTAGAGTTACAAGTATAAAGAATAAGATTTATCACCTCCTAGCAGTGCTTCTAATATCAAGGGGAATCTGATACATGGAGTCCACTTGATATGGCATTATTGTATTTCTGCACAATTATAGAAGTGTTCGTGAGGTATGGTAGCAAAGCAGAAAAATAGATAATCTATTCTGAGAAAATGAGAGATAGGAGCTGGATCTATAAGGAAAATTTGTAGTCATCAAAGGTCATTTGGACAAGTAGGGTAAACCAATGTACAAAGAGATGTAAAAAAAATTAAGGTAGAACATTAGATATATTCTCTATCATTAAACAGTTTACTTTATGGTTATGTATTTGTGTGTATGTGCGTGTTTGAGATTATGTTTATGGACAATCTCTGTACCCAGAACTGTCAAAAGAAACATTTTATCACATATAATAGAACATTTCATGCATAAATTTATCCATATAATTTGGATTAAATTTTTCTAAGTGATTGTAACTTCCAAAGTGAACTCATTGCTGCATTTTTACAATTTCCTTTCATTGGAAAGAAATGATGTAATTATCCTGTATATGTGTAAAACTATGACAAGTTGTAGAAAGCAATTTTCATAGGTAAAATTATACTCTCAATTATATGTTAGTAGTTATGCAAAGAAAGCTTTGTTAATAACATTCATTTCACAAGTGATAGTCTCTAGGTTTGTATCATCCTTGTTTAGTGCCAGAGTGAACATTTAAAATTAGTAACACTGATGCATTTATTATTGAAATAACACAAGCATAGGATTAGAACTAGAATTTCATTTATTTTTTCGTTTACTGATAAGATGATGAAACACACAATGAAAATTGATTATTAGATCGTTTCTAAAAGGGGAATAAACAGGAACAAATTGATTTATTCTAGTACTAATTATAAAGAACATAAGAACATAAGAACAGTAAAATATATTAAGATTTTAAAAAACTGATTTCGTAGTAACTACCCCGTTTTCCTTTCCCACAGCCACCATACCACTCTAGATGTATGCCTCTTTTTTTTTTTTAACTGGGTTCCCCAACATGGGGCTTGAACTCACCACCCTGAGATCAAGACCTGAGCTGAGATCAAGACCAACTGAGCCACCCATGTGCCCTGTTAGATACTCTTAAAATGGAATTGTGTAGTACTTGTCTTTCTGTGACCAGTGTATTTTACTTAGCATAACATCTTCAAGTTTCATTCATACTGTGGCATAAAGTAGAATCTTTTTTTCCCCTTTTTTTAAGGCTGAAGAGTTTTCTACTGTGTGTGAATATCATTTTCTTTATCCATTTATCTGTCGATGGACATTTAGGTTCCTTTCACATCTTGGCTACTGTGAATATTGCTACAGTGAACATGACAGTGCTTTTATCTCTGATAAAAGAGATCCTGATTTCAATTCTTTTGGACAAATAACCAAAAGTGGGATTGCTGGATCATATGGTGTAGTTCTATTTTTAATTTTTTGAGGTACCTCAGTACTATTTTTCATAGCAAAGATGAATAAGCTCTTAAGATCTGCTGTACAACGTTGTACCTACAGCCAACAATAATGCATTGTACATTTAAAAAATGGTTAAGAGGGTAGATTTTTGGTAAAAGATTAAGTGTTCTTACCAACATAAAATAAAAATTTAAAAGAAAACAAAAGTTTTTGTCAGTGAACTAAAATTATTTGAAAACACTGATTGCAGATTGAGCAATTTGCAAGATGAAATTGCATTATCTTTAAAAGGCTATCAGCAATAAGCTCAGTAGCTATCAATTCAAGGAAGGAAATTTTTCCGGTAGAAACTGGAATTATGATAATTAGTCTCAATTAGTTAATTTACTAGTAGTTATTCTCTGTATAGCAGCATTTGCTCCATGTCTAAGCAACATTATGAGAACAATTTCAAAAAAAAAAAAAACTAATGATTTGTTGTATTTTTTAAAGACATACAGGAAACACTTTTTTGTTATATTTTTTATTAAAATGTATTTACAGAAGAATCCCCAATTTATAATCATCCCCATGATGATTTATTTTACAAGTGCATATATGCATATAACCAACGGCATCCCAGAACATGTGTTTATATCTCATCCCATCCACGCTACTTTCCTCCTCCAACTCCCCATAACCACTATGTTGAGTGCTAACAGCCTGAATTAATTTTGTATATTTAAAAAAGAAATAGAATTTTAAGTAAAAAAAAAGATGAGCAAGAATACATTTGCTAGAATTAAAGGATATGAAATCAATTGAGCATTCTTGGAATGCTAAATATTTCGGTAAATATGACATTATATCTGGTACACTTTCATATAGACTCCATTCCAAAAAGATAATTCCTTAAATCCCCTATGACAATTTTAGTTCAATTTAAAATGCATAAAAAATGTTACGCAAACCCTGTAGGCAGAGGACAGATATTGATTCCCATTCATGCATTCATTCATTCACTAATCAAAACTTAGCAGAAGACTTATTATATGCAAGGTTGTGTGAAAACCCAACTAACATTCATTTCCCTGCTCTCAAGAGGCTCAGAGAGAAGAGGTCCAGAATGACATGTAAATAAATATTTGTAATTTAAAGAATTGAATGCTATTATAGTCTAGGGATATGTAACAGATAGCAGAATAAAAGAGATAGGTTAACAACAAAATGAAACACTGGAAACTTTGTTTTCTTTAAAGATATCACTAGACTAATATTTTAGATGAAATTATAAAAAATATTAAATATTAAAGTATATAGTAGATTATTAGCTTATACGAATTTAAGTATTAGATTTAAATAAATATTATATAATGTTAAGATAACGAATATTGCATAGACAAATACACATAATAATCTTTGTTTTTACAATTTAAGAGGATTTGTAAAACTCCTAAATTTTTTTGTCAGCTACAACAAAACAAAACTGTAAAATATAAAATGTCAGAAAGATGATGAGTCAGTACACAGAGGGAAGTAAAGAAAGGAACATTTTACCATAAACATTATTTTGATATTAATTGTTAAGGAAGAATAAAATTTTATGGTGAGTGGTTTTCCACTTGTGTAACTGTGCTGGTTTATTAAATGAAGTATAACATGTAAGATACTCTTTATGAACCTAAAAGGCATTGCATATTTTATTCCTTTAAAAATTTTTTTAGTTATTAATAATTATTCTCTAAGTATAAAATCATCTAAAAAACAGAAGAAACAGGATGATAGGTAAAACAAAGGACAGACCTAAGAATGTGTTCCATATATTAAAGATATTTGTACCTCCATGTTTATTGCAGCATTATTTACAATACCCAAGACATGGAAGCAACCTAAATGTTCATCATTGGAGGAATGGATAATGAAAGTGTGGTATAGGGACACCTGGGTGGCTCTGTCAGTTAAGCATCTGCCTCTGGCTCGCGTCGTGATCCCAGAGGCCTGGGATCGGAGTCCAGAATTGGGCTCCTTGCTCATCAGGGAGTCTGCTTCTCCTTCTCCCTCTGCTGGTCTCCCTGCTTGTGCTCTCTCTCTCTCTCTTACAAATAAATAGATGAAATATTTAAGAAAGAAAGAGAAAGAGAAAGAAAGAAAGAAAGAAAGAAAGAAAGAAAGAAAGAAAGAAAGAAAGAAAAAGAAAGAGGTATATATGTACAATGGAATATTATTCAGCCGTAAAAGGAAGTAAATCTTGCCAGGTGACACCATGGATATTATGAAGATATTGAAGACATTATGCTAAGTGAAATAAGCAAAAGAGATATGATCTCACTTATATATGGAATCTAAAAACAGACAGAAACAAACAAACAAACAAACAAACAAAAAACCAAAGAAACAAAGAAAAAAGGAACTCATAAATACAATGAACAGATTGGTGGTTGCCAAAGGAGAGGATGACGGGTGGGTGAAATGGGTGAAAGGGGTTCAAAAAGGTAAAAACTTCCAGGTATAAAATAAATAAGTTCCAGGACATAATAAGCACCATGATGACTATAGTTAATAATACTGCATTGTATATTTGAAAATTGCTGAGAGATTTTAAAAGTTCTTATCAGAAGGAAAAACAAAATTGAATCTGTGTGTGGTGATGGATGTTGACTAGACATTGTGATGATCATTTTGTAATACATACAAATATCAAATCATTATGTTTGCACCTGAAACTAATATAATGGTAGATGTCAATTATATTTCAATTTTTAAAATCATATTCCAAAGAGCTTTTGAAAAGTATGTGAATAGAAAAGTTGAAAAAAAAAAGAATTTTGTTGGCTCTAAAGTCCCATGTCTCTACTTGGAAACAGACCAAAAAGTATATTACTATGGAGTTATATTTAGAAAGATTATTCTTCACTGAAATAAATAAAAATATGGAATTTGAAATAGATGAAATCTATGACATTAGCTGGAAAAGCTCAGTATTAAATAATTACAAAGTTGAATATTATTTTGTGTTATTCGTGAACTAACATGAGTCATCTCCTAGGTTAGTGTCAGTTAAATGTAGATTTTAATAGCACCTAGTGAAGGGCTCTGCACATAATACTTCCTAAATAAACATGGTTGTTTGAGGGACCTTAGGATAGTATGAAAGCAGTTAATCTTAGGAACATAGGTACAAAGGTGCAGTAAGATTTTCAGTCAACAGTTGTGTGGGTTGGTACCCACCAATAAGTACCAATGGAGTGGGGAAGAAAGAATGAAATCATCAGACATTAAAATACTAAAGAAACAGAATGTAGGAACTGTTGTAAAATGGAGAATATCAGGGAAAATACACAGATATGGAATTCCATGTAATTTTTAATCCCTTTTGTCCATTGGATGAATTTTCTCTTTAAAAGCCTTTTTTTTTTTTTTAAGTTTCAATAAACATGGGATGCACTGGGAAGAATATTTCAAAATAGTTCTTATGTTGACAGTTTCAAAATTTAGGGTAAGGGAAAAAGTAATGCACATGTTTTTACTAATAAATATTCAGTATTCTGTAATCAGAAATCAAGTACCACTAATTCGGTAACACAGGTACAAGATGGGTACTAGAAAATCAGCTAGTAAATGACTTATTTGACATGTAGAAATTAGATTCAAACTTTTGATTCTTAGAAGATATACTTTAGGGGCACCTGGGTGTTTCAGTTGGTAAGCATCTGACTTTGGCTCAGGTCATTATCCCAGGGTCCTGGGAGAGAGCCCTGTGTGGAGCCCTCCATGGAGCCCAGTGTCAAGTCCCACGTTGGGCTCCCTATTCAGTGACTCAGTGGGAAATCTGCTTCTCCCTCTCTCTTTGCCCCTTCCCCTGCTCATGCTCTCTGTCTCAAATAAATAAATAAAAATCTTAAAAAAATAAAAAGATATACTTGATAAATGCACATGAATAAGTAATTACCTTAAGATTATTTATAATTTTATTTTTTCAAATTAAAATCTTATTGATGATATAATAAGAAGTAATGGCCTTAAACTATCAATAATTTCATGTATTAGTAATTACCAATTTTATTAATAGCTAATTATTAACAATATATAATCTGTCTACTTTTTTTCTGTATTTACCTATCTATAATTCTCTCCTACTATAAATCTATTTATTTCCAGTGACTACCTTGTCTGCTCTCCTTTTAAGTCAGTGTCAGTTTTAACTCTTTGACTGGTTAAGACAGGTCAGTGAGAGGTAGGTCAAAGGAATCATCCACCATGTATTAAAGAGAAATTATTTCTCTGTCTCTCTCTTCCATCAGTATTAGTTGTTTCTATTTTAATATATGGGTCCTCTGTTGTTTATTCTATTGCAAATATGTTTATCATATTGAGACTCAATTTCACTCTCTTCATGGTGTCTTTTATTGAAAGTTTTAAATTTTAATAGAGTATTATATTTCACTTTGTGGTTATTGTCTTGTTTCACTTATGTAAGAAAATTAAGGGCATGATGGTTGTCTTCTAATGTTTTCTTTTAGAAACTTTATTGATTGTGTTTTCATTTGAATCTAATATCAATTTTGGTATTGTGGTGCATGGAGTAAAAATTCATGGTCAAAATTCATGTTTTCCATTTGGAAAAGACACTGGCACTACAGTGCTCTTATTTTTTATCATAAATGAAGTGAAATTTTTATTTTCCTTTTTCAGTCTGTTTTGTTTATCCTTACAAAAATATCACACTGTCTTAATTATGTTAACTTTATGATAAATCTTGATATATGGTCGTCTAAAGTTCTTGGATTTATTCTCCATATTCAACAATCGTTTTAGCTATTTTTAGACCATTTTGTTTCCATATGAATTTTGAAATCACCTTGACACTAAATGCCCACTGGTACTTTGACAAGGATTGCATTAAATCTATATATTATTGAGGGAAGGGTATTTAACTAAACTTTTAATATTTTGTTACCCATAGCTTTATGCAGAAGAGTTTTTTTTTTAATAAAGTAAACAGAGAAACAAATATTGGCAATAGTGATTCTGGAAGAAGAAAATGTGAATCAAAAGCTATGAATGTTGAATAAGGGAATATAAGTTTGAAGTAAGGATAAGTTTGATAAGGATACATGGAGGAATAAAATATAGTTGAGGTCATGGGAACGGAAAATAAGTTTGTGAGGTTATTTAGAAAAATAAGAGAAAGCACAAGGCCAAGATGGTGAAAGAAACATTTTTAAGTGTCCGGCAGTAGAACAGGGGCCATGAAGAAAAATCAGAAAATAAGTAAAATGAAACTTGCTCAGAAATATCCATAAAAACTTGATTGTCCTTAAAGAAACATAGCATTAGGATGGAAATGAAGAATGATGACATGCTTTACCCTGGACATAGAATGAATAAATAAACAGCGATGGACTGCAAACTGTAAAATAAGTTGTTATAACTTTGTTGAATTAGCATTCATTACATGGAGCGCAGGGTGCTGAATGGTGAAATGCAGTTCAACAACAGACCAGAAGAGAAAGTGAAATAGACAAGTTCATTACTCACAGGTCATGGAGGAAGTACACAGCACCCTTTGAGGAACCATTCTGGGAGGTCAAGGCAGGTTGATGGAAAAGATAGAGGTAGGATCTGGGGTACATGCCTTAATTGAAGTCTGTGGGTAGAGTGATTTGGGGTTCCTGGGCTGAGACTGGATTAGTCTGTTAAAACTAGAAAGAGCAGAGTTTTGGTATAGGGAAGCAGAAGGGAAAGGCCCTGGTTGTTGGGGGCGGGTGGCAGGAGAGACTGTTGATCACAAGGTCTGTTGGGGAAGTCATATCAGGATCTTACATTTGCTTGTGACTTTGCAGTCTCCTCTATAGGATATGCTCTTGAGTGAGGGGGCTGGTGTCAGTGTAAGGTCCCTGCAGGCTTTTTGGCCAAACAAAATGAATACTGAGACAGTAATAGCATGGAGTGACTTAGCCAAACTCTCAACACAAGCCTTAACTTTTAGGGGCTGGCTATACAATTTATAGGCCTCAGTCCAAAATAAAAATATGGGCCCCTTATTTTAAAATCCAAGAAGAATACTGTAAATGATACTACAAAACAAAGCTTTTTTCCTTTTCTTCCATGGTGTCTGTCTTTCAAATTGTCATGGTGCTTTTTACTTGCTATTGAAAGTCATTCAAAGTAATGGAAAATTAAAATTTTAAATAATCAGCATGATTTTCACTATTCATCTTTACATTGTGGAATTCCAATTTTAAATGCAAATGGAAGAGCATTGTGCTTATAATGTGGAATAACCAAATGACACAATTTGTATTTTGTATCTCATGCATACAAGTATATATTTTTTTCTTCTCAGAACCGTGGAAATGCTCCACAAAACTAACTCAACAGTTTATATTTCACTACTTGATTCATGTAAATTCTACCAACACTCTCTACCTGCAGCATACGGATGAGTAAGGAAGGACAGAAGAGGAAAGGAGCTGCCACGTGGCAAACACAGTTACTGTACATATCTCCTGGGCTAATGCTCTTGTTTCATTGTCCCAACAGACTTCACTGACAACACACCACTCAAAGATTAAGTTGTTAAGAATTTAAAGATAGTGAAAGTAGAGCATTAAACATAGTGTGGAGCCTTTCTGAGTCCAGCACCTTGTGGCACTGCATGGGTCATGTGTTCATGAAGCTGGCCCAGATCCGGTTAGTATAGCCACGTAAATCGGGATGATAGGAGTTTCTGAAATGCCGCTGCCTGGTTCACTTTTCATTGACTCCACAGTTGATTATACGTGGTGGTAGCACATTCTGGAGCTTCAGTACATTTTTTGAGTGTTCCCAACCCATTTGCTTTGCTTCATCTAGATTCCCATTTCTGTTTGTTTGTTTGTTTCTGTTTTTTAGTTTGGGCTGACTAGGATTAGAGACAACATTTAAATACAATATGAGGGATATATCCTCCTTCCAGATTATTTTGAATTTCTAAATGCTTTCAATTTGACTAAAGCAAAAGGAACAAATGTTGATTCTAAACTGAGTATGCAATCCCAAGTATTTAAGAAGAATCCAGTTTTACCAATAAGTGAGTAAACAGTTATGTAATTATTATCTTCAGTTACTTTCTCAACAAATCTAGTGATGAAGACTGAGGCAGGTTTTTATAACCAATTCCTTGATGGTAATAGCACTTTAAAACTTAGGTGCCTATTTTACTAAATAGAGCTTTTAGAAAGCTGTGCACTAATTTAAGATTTATGAACTTATGAAGCACTTTGCAAGAACATATTTGTCTATTTTTTATACTTATAGTATAAAATTTATTTGTGCTGAGTATAGAAAATAGGTGAAAAATGAGACTGTCTATTTAAAATTGATGCATTTTACTTATTTACCTTGTAGTTAGACTAAATTATGATCTAGAAACATTGGTTAAGCCAACTCATGTATTTACAACAAAAAATAACTTTCATGGAAATTCTTTGTAATGATACATAATGTAAAAGACAATTTTCTTTATTTCTTCTTTTATGTTTGGAGTGTTTGGAAACCTGGATGTGGATGTTAGGGTGAGAAATTTATCCTGTAATTTTCTCCTAAACTGCTCTTGGTATTCATACTATTTATAAGATTTTCAAGAACTGGGCCTTTTTGAGAATTTAAATGGTAATCATGAGAAAGAGGATACTAGGCTTTTTCAAGATGGATGTATCTTTCAATTCGACATCAGTGAAAAACACAGATAGTTTTGTGGCAGAAAACACTTCCAAAGATCTGTTCTTTTTTTTTTTTTTTTTTTTAAAGATTTTATTTATTTATTCGACAGAGATAGAGACAGCCAGCGAGAGAGGGAACACAAGCAGGGGGAGTGGGAGAGAAAGAAGCAGGCTCATAGCGGAAGAGCCTGATATGGGGCTCGATCCCATAACGCCGGGATCACGCCCTGAGCTGAAGGCAGGCGCTTAACTGCTGTGCCACCCAGGCGCCCCCCAAAGATCTGTTCTTATCCACTATCTTTTGTTTAGCTTGTTAATAGTGCTTAATCATGATATTGCCCTTTAATCCACATTCCTTCTATAATTAAAATAGAATTAGTGTTTTCTGGGAAAGTGTATTCCAGTTTGAGTCTTTGGTTTTATATTCATTTTTTCTTTCCTCATTTTCATTTTTATTCAGTATATACTTCATACCGACTTTCAGAATTTCTTTGTGGAGAGAATGCAAGTGACAACATAGTTTATAATTTAAATAATGAGTTGCCTATTTGGTTGAACTAATCACCGTTCATTTTTCTTCATTGTTATTTTGGGTCATATAAAACATTTGAATTTTGAAAATATTTAAGTTTTATAAAAGATTACCTACCTTTTTACTTTTACTTTTAATTATTATTAGATAAATTTATGAAAATTTCAAAGGTTAAAATGTTCATTAATGTAAGTTGAATATATGTTTACATTAATGAATAATGATAAAATACATGCTTAAAATATTGTGAACTTGTGACTGAGAAAAACTGGTCATATATAAAATTTATAAAGTCTTTTAAAATGGAAAATAAAACAGGAAAAATTAGAAATAAGAAAATAAAATCATCTAAACATTTCTGAAAAATAGGTAAGAATAACATGCTTAAACAGTTAAACAAATGTTTACCATATTGCTCCAAACCTTTTGATAGTAGGCAAAGTATAAAAATAGAAAAAAATAGATTATATTTTCTATTATTTTTTAGTTAAATTGTTCTTTAAAACATCTTATTTTCCTCAAATTTCTTTTCTCCATTTTTTTTACACAAATTGTCTGTGGGTAAGAAGATAATATGCTATTAGCTACTACAATTAAAGTCTGCTAATAGTCAAATGAGTTTAATAAAAAATATAAATAATCAAATTAAGTCCATTTCTATTTCAGGTGTTATTGGACCTTGGCTAAGACAATGCACACAATTGTGTCACCCCCATCTTCGGAAGCATTCAGTGGGTTGTAGAATAGGATTCCTTAGTATCAGTTTTGAATTCACATTAGAATTATATCTATAACTTTGAAGGAAACAAAATTTATGTTTAAACTACCATGAGTTTCTATTATAGAAGTAAAAAAGGTAGATTCTATATGGTCTGCTGTTCAATTTATCTCTAAAAATCAGGAAAGTATTCAATTGAAATCGAGTTTTTTATTATGATTTGTCACTTAGGGTCACTGCGTCATGATTTAGAATATATTTTCAAATGTCTCCACTGCCCAAGGCCTGCTTCTCTTTTCTTAGTCATCTCGAAGCTTTGACAAAAAGTAAATGTTCTAAACTATCTTTATTACAAATTCTACATTAAGATTGAAGTATAATCTCAGCATCCTTGGGTCCCAGTTATCCTTACTTGTGAACTGGTAGATATTTTAATACCTATGCTGAAGATATTCAAGTTATTCTTATTACAAATACAGACAACTAAAAATGAAAAGAGATGCATATATATTGAAAGGTATAATTAGAAAGCAAATTTTCCATTACTTTCAAACATATAAAATGATTTAGACTTCTACTTTAATTAGGATATATAATGTTGCAAGTGACTTTACCTCTTACCATATAAGGAATCTGGGCAAGCTATATTATCGTAGTGCCTTTTTTTTTAACTTACTAAGGCAACAAATCACAGAGCAAACCTATATCTATCTGCTAACTCATCCACATTCATTCACCAAGTGGATTCTGAAAGTTCTGGGCAGAAAAGTTGAAAGAAACCATTGGAAACTTGTGGGAACTTGGTTAAGTGCAAAATAGTGGCCTGGTAAAGGCTGTATATGTAACAATAGAGGTCTCAGAAATCCCATCAATGCAACTTTGTCCCTAACCAAGCATAAGTTAGCAGTTTCTAATAGCTGGGGACAAGATAGCAAGAGGTGCTAAGATGTTCTGTGGTTAAAAAAAAACAACAAAAAAAAAAACTGGAGTAAGATTAGATAGTGAAGAAAACTCATCCGTGATCCAAAGAGCTGGCAAATGGGTTAAAAAAAGCAAAAAGCAGAGAGACAGACAGACAGAGAGAGAGAAGGAGGGAGAGAGAGACACTGATTTCCAGAGTGTTGCTGGTATTCATATTGCAAACACTTCTGAAAGGATAGTGATGTATAATCTCCAATGTGCCTAAAGCCAGTATCAAAATAAATCCATCTGAAGATGAACAAAGGCACAAAGTAAGAAAAATACAAATGAAATTAATTGTTCACCCATTACTAGAAGCCTGGCAAGAGGGAGCATGTCATTTTCTGAAGATGAACATTACTCACTTTAATCTCAACTGTTCACTTATCCATTTTATTCAGCATAAATAAAAAATAATGAGACATGTGAAGAAGCAAGAATATCTGGCGCATGGTTAACAAAGGAAACAACCATTAAGAGCAGATACAGAGATAGCCCGGATGTTCAAATTAGCAGATAGAGACTTTAAAATAATTATTATAAATATATCAAAGGATTATTTAGAAAAGGAGAACACCATGCAGGAATTTTTTGGGGAAAAATCATCATAAATATAAATGAGAATGTAAATGAAAATTCCAGAAAATGAAAACAACAATAAAAGGAATAAACCTCGTGCCAAGGAATTGAATGGGAAAGAATAGTTGTTGTTTATTCTATTTATAAAAAGGGTGTTGGAACAACTGGATACACACGTCATAGAATGAGGTTGGAACCTCCACACCGTATACTACTGCTACTACTACTACTACTAGACAAAATAGAGCAAAGGCCTAAATGTAAGAGCTAAATTTATAAAACACTTAACAAAAACAACTGAGTACATTTTTATGATTTGGGATTAAGCAAAGCATTTTTAAATACAACACAAAAAGATGAGCAACAAAAGAAAAAAAAAGATAAAGTGGACTTCATCAAAATTAAGATATTTTGTGCTACAAAGGTACTAACAATAAAATCATAACAACCCACAGAATTGGAAAAAAAAATATTCATGAATCATGTATCTGGTAAAGGACTTGTATCCAGAGCATAAAAGGACTCTTAAAATTCAGTTATAAAAAGAACACATGCTAAGCAAAGTTAGTCAGTCAGAGAAAGACAAATACCATATGATTTCATTCATATGTGGAATTTAAGAAACAAAACAGATTAACATAGGGGAAGGGAAGGAAAAATAAGATGAAGACAGAGAGGGAGGCAAACCATGAGAGACATTTTTTTTTAAAAATTTTTGTTTATTTGAGAGAGAGGGAGGGAGAGAGCATGAGTGGGGGAGGGACAGAGGAAGAGGCAGACTCCTTGCTAAGCAGGGAGCCTGACATGGGACTCAATCCCGGGATCCCTGGGACCATGACCTGATCCAAAGGCAGACACTTAACTGACTGAGCCACCTACGTGTCCCAAGAGACTCTTAACTTTGGAAACAAACTGAGGGTTGCTGGAGGGGAGGTGAATGGAGGGATGGGGTAACTGGGTGATGGTCATTAAGGAGGGTACTTGATGTAATGAGCACTGGGTGTTATATGCAACTGATGAATCAGTAAAGTCTACCCCTGAAACTAATAATACACTGTATGTTAAGCAAATTGAATTTAAGTAAAATTTTTTTTAAAAATTAAAACATTTGCAAAAAATCTGCATATACATTTCTTCAAAGAAGATATACAAGTGTTTAGTAACCACATTAAAAGGTGCTTAGTATCTTTGCCATTTGGGAAATGAAAATCAAAACCACAATGAGATACAACTTCTACAACTTCTATGATGGCTATACTAAGAAAGATAATAGAGCGTGTTAAGAAGAAAAATTAGAAACCTATACACTGCTGCTAAGAATTAAATGGTGCATCCATTTTAGAAAAATCTTTGGCAGTTACTCAAAAGGTTAAACATTGAATTTCATATGAGCCAACATATCAACACTTAATTATCCTCCCAAGAAAAATGAAAACATGTCCATATAAAAATTCATACATAAAAGTTCTTAGCAACATTTATAATAGAAAGTGGAACAATGCAATGTCCATTACTGATAAATAGATACAAAATAAAATGGAATTGCTACAATGGATTATCAGAACCCAACTCGGGGCTTGATCTCAAGACCCTGAGATCATGACCTGAGCCAAAATCAAGAGTCGGACACTTAACCGACTGAGCCACCCAGGCACTCCTTGTCATGAAATATTTTTAAAAATTAAAAAAAGAAGGAAGTACCAATGAATGCTACAATATGGATGAACCTTGAAAATATCAAGCTAATTGAAAGAAGCCAGCCACGAAAGACCATATGTTTTATGAATCCATTTATATAAAAAGTGCAGAATAGACATATATACAGAGAGAGTAAGATTAGTGGATGCCTAGGGTTCTGAGGTAGAAGGGTAGTGGGGAGGAACTGACAATGGGTACATGGTTTCTTTGGAGGTTTTAAAAAAAATTTTAATTAGATTATTATGATGCTTTTACAACTCTAAATATACTAAAAAAACATTAAAATGTACACTTTTATCCAATCAATTGTATGATTTATAGATTATATCTAAATCAAGCTTTTAAAAAGGAGAAGAAAGGAAAGAAGGAAAAGACCAGACCTGGCCCAGAGAAGAAAGTCTTAGTAAATGTGATATCAATCGAATTATACCACACTGATTTGTGGTATAATTTGTGACCTAGAGGAGAGAAAAGAGAATATACCTAAAATTTTTGAACAGATATTTGAACATAATTATATTAGTTTGCTGGGGCTTCTTTAACAAAGTACTACAGACAGGATTGTTTAAAAAATATACATTTATTTTGTCACAATTCTGGACACTAAAAGTCCAAAATCAAAGCATTAGCAGGGTTGGTTTCTTCTGACACCTCTCTCTTTGGCTTTTATATGACCATCTTTTTCCTGTGCCTCCTCATGCCTTTTCCTCTGTGTCTGTGTCCTAATGGCTTCTTATAGGAGCACCAGTCATATTGGATTAGGGCCCATTCTAATGACTGTCTCCAAATATAGTAACATTTGAGGTACTAGGAACTATGACATAAAATATGCATTTTGGGGACATACAATTTAGCCTGTAACAGTAATTTTTCAAATTTATTAAAGCTACCAACTCAAGATTCTGGATTCTCAGTGAGGGCAATCTTTTTTAAATGTACCTAAGCATATCATAGTCAAAATTCTTAAACTTATAACAAAGAAAATGATATTAAAAATAGCCAGAGTGACATACCAAGGAACCATGACAAGTATCATCATTGTCTTTTCATTAGAAACCCAGGAGGCCAGAAGACAATGGTATCATATTTTTCAAATGCTGGCAGAAAAATGTCAGTCCAGAATTCCAGATTATTGAAATATCTAACAATGAAAGTAAGGGAGGTCACGTTATGAAATGTATTACCTCTCCTTCACATATTAGTTATGACAAAATATACCTAAAGCAAAAACGGGAAAAAGGAAACCCAACTATTTGAAGTCAGTAGAGTATGAAAAAAATCTTTGGTATGGGATATCTGAAACTCAAAGGGAAAGCTTCAGTCTACCTAGGGAGTCAGAGAAAAGTGCAAAACTCTAAGAGTGTCTGGAAAGTAAGGGTGCGGGGGACTCTAGGGAGGGATACTACAAAGGAAGTATCCCCAAAATCTTTATAGGAACTAAATCCAGAACTTCAGCTGACCCCTGTCCTGTTCAGGAGTGAAGAAAATAATAAGAAATACAATAGAAAGCAATAGTTCAAAGGTGGAAAATACTGAGCAGAAGACCCAGAATTAGGAATTTAGATCCAGCCAACTTAACCACCTAGTAAAATGGACATCAGGAGAAGGAAGGGAAAAATGAAGGCGGGGGGGTGGTTGGGAATCAGAGGGGAAGATGAACCATGAGAGACTATGAACTCTGGGAAACAAACTGAGGGTTTCAGAGGGGACGGAGTGGGGGGATGGGTTAACATGGTGATAGGTATTAAGGAAGGCATGAATTGCATGGAGCACTGGGTGTTATACACAAACAATGAAGCATGGAACACTACATCAAAAACTAATGATGTACTATATGGTGACTAACATAATAAAAAAGAAAAAATGGAAATAGAAGTTTTACAGAGGATAATAGCAGTATCTGGACTGTCTACAGTCCACCTTTCACTGTGTGTTGTATATATGAAAAATTACCAGACAAGTGAACAAACAGGAACAATATGATTCCAGGTCAAGAAAAAAAAGCAGTCAATGGAAACCTTAACAGGCAAGAATTTTAAAGCAGCCATTGTACACATGTTCAAAACTTAAAGGAAAAATTTGCCATAATGAATAAACTGAGGAAGAATTTCAACTGGTAAACATAACCATAGAGAGTCAAAAAAAATTTCTAGAAGTGAAAGAAGCAATATATAAAGTAGAAAAATCTTACTGGATGAAACTAACAGTAAATTGTAGATGGTGGAAGAAAGTGTCAGCAAATTAGTTAAATGTAAATTATTCAATCTCAAGAACAGAGAGAAAACATTGACAAAAAAGGGTATATAATCAGGGACTATTTTGGAAATTATCACACTGTATAACAAACATAGGATTTCTAGGATGAAGATAGAGTGTAACATAAAAATATTTGAAAAAATATTGTGCAAATACTTCCCAAATCTGCTGAAAAACAACAGCAAAAACATACAAGGCCAAGGTCACCACATTCCAATATTAAATGCAAAGGACTAAAAATCTAGGTACATCATAATCAAAGGGCTGAAAAATAAAGAGAAAATCTTTAAAGAATCCAGAGCAAAATTAGAACAGTGACTGCCCCTTGGTGGAGGTTGGATTGTCTGGATAGTTGCAGAAGGGAATTGCTGGGAGTAGTGGAAAAATTCTATGACCTCAGTTTGCCTGGTGATTATATGGGCATACACAATTTTAAAAATTCATTAAGTTGAATACAGGATGTATACATTTTATTGTACATACATTGTACTTTGCTAACAGAAATATTCAGTTATTTGTAATGTTACAAAAAATCAAATCAAAGGAACAATTCTTTTATTGAATATTTTGTTAATTAAGCATTATCGTAAACACGTGATTACATGGATTACCTGAAAAGTAGTCTTCAGAGTCACAAAGATAAGAAGCAGTGGAATAGTTAGGACTTATTTTCTTTTTGTTATATAATTTACCAATCTGAATTTCATTTTGATATATAATTTATTATCATGATAAAATGTTAACTAATGACTTTACTATTTTGCAAACTCTCAAACTTGGTACAAATTTTACACTAAATTAGTGTTACCATTTTAGATGTCTAGGGTCAGAAAGTATGCTTGTTTGTGTTCATTTCTCTATTGAATGCTTCTTTACTTACTCCCAGAATGTTGATGGCCTATCTTCTGATACATATACTGTAACTGTAACTTCTCAATTTCCATTATGTAGAGCAAGCTGAAAATCATTTTCACAAACTTACCAGTTATAACTTCATATTTACTTTGAAGCAATTGGAAATGTCCAGTCTTGGAAATGCTTTCAACAGTTAAATTTTGACTTCTTGTTACAGGCATTATGAAAGATTATTCTTTTCTTCCTGTTTCATTCCCCCTTACCAGTATTAGAGGCAGCATTTTGTTCTTTAAAAACAAGAGCATAGTCAGCTGTAAGAACGTATTCATGACAATGGATATCATGTAAGTCCTTAGGTGCATCTGACTTTTAGTCTATTGTGAATTTTGCCATTGATTTAAATTACGAAACTTTACTCCCAGCTAAACTGATATTATTAAAAGAGGCAGTTTCAGAACTGCAAGGCTATATTATTATAGCATTTTTTAAATAATTTATTTATTTATCTTGTCAGGGAGAGAGAGAGAGAGAAAGCACAAGAAGGGGGCGCAGCAGGAAGAGGGAGAAGCAGGCTCCCCGCTGAGCACGGAACTTGATGCTGGACTTGATCCCAGGATCCTGGGATCATGACCTGAGCTGAAGGCAGTTGCTTAACTGACTGAGCTACTCAGGCGTCCCATATTATAGCATTTCTAAAACTTGATCTCAAATAAATCCATCACAACATGATTCTGTTAAGACAATCAAGGAACATAGATATTAGATAATATAAATTTGTAGATCAGAAGTTTCCAAGAATGGGAGTAGTATGAGAGACATAGAGCTGTAATAAGATAGTCTGAAAGACACAGAAACCTAGATTCTATCTTTATTGTAATTAAGTAAATCTGCATGTGTATGGACTTCCAGTTTCGGAATGTGCTCGTGAGCCTGCAACATAACTGAATACTCCTTAAGCAAATCCATTCTTTGAATTTTAGAAAACAACCATTTTGTTTTCCCCTGTAAATCAATGAAAGTAGACAACCATAAAATCATAAAATCACAAAGAAACTTAAAAATGAGCTTAGTCACCTAGTTTTACAAAATAGGAAACCAAGGTAATGGAATAGATTTTTTTTTAAATAAAATTTATATGGATATATACAAACACAAAGCAACTATATTTTGAAAACTGATTTCATGAAAGTTATTTATAGTCACACCCATACTGAGATCTGCATTAAAAAAACGGAAAGCTTAGGGCTCCTGGGTGGCTTAGTCAGTTAAGAGACTGCCTTTGGCTCAGGTCATGATCTCAGGGTCCTGGGATCCAGCCCTGCGTAAGGCTCCCTGATCAGCTGCGAGTCTGCTTCTCCCTCTCCATCTGCCCTTCCCCCTGGCTCATGCTTCTCTCTCTCTCTCAAATAAAATCTTAAAATAAATAAATAAATA
The DNA here is from genome assembly GCF_024610735.1 of Ursus americanus. Taxonomy (NCBI): domain Eukaryota; kingdom Metazoa; phylum Chordata; class Mammalia; order Carnivora; family Ursidae; genus Ursus; species Ursus americanus. The sequence goes on from NC_142144.1 coordinate 38,891,915, forward strand.
CTTGCTTTCAGCAATAAAAGACATTACAATGACACAATTCTGTACAATTTTCTTTAACTTTATAACATGATGTAATCATATATGTATGTAGCTCGAGACAGTATCTAGGCATAAAAACAATCCAATATGGTTTAGAGTACTTTATAGTCATTGTGCAATGACATGGAACTCTAATTCAAAACCAAAGCCTAGCCTATCAATTTAATACAATATATAAAGTTTTTAAAAAGTCACATTAGCACCGTTTTTGCCATACAATCTACAGTGTGATTTTAAGTTTGGTTGGCAACACCTATTTTATATTTCTGGTTTTGATGAGATCACAGAATTGTCGGATTCTAATCAAATGGCAACTGCTATCGCTATGAAATGCTCTTTAATTTTTCATAAACATAAAAGGGTCCAGAGCTTTAATGTTGTCTTTGATCTAAGCAATTTTTTAATATTCTAATAAAAACACATAAAAAGAATGAGCTTGGAAATGGTGTGCTAAATGGAATAAGAATTATCTATGTTATTGCATTTATAAAATACTGTGTTAAATGGAACAGCTATATGTTTATTTGTTTTGAATCATATAAGGCCAAATAAATGTATATTCTGACTTGTATAAAAGTATTTTTAGACATAATACAATATAACAGCCTTTCTAGGTTACAGAGTATCATTTATGTGAAATGAAAATGAATCATATATTGGAAAAAAATAAGTTTAACTGAAATCAATATAAAACATATAAAATACATTATGAATCTGGTTCTAAAAAATTGTTAAATGACCAATGATTAAATTGTCACTCCACTAGATTTGGGAAAAAAGTACTGATTTAAAAAACCACTTCTTAATAAACTATTTAAAATGAATTATTGCTTAGAGGTAACTGAAATTCCATGAAGCACTTTTCGTTTGAATTGAATGCTTAATTACTTTGTGCTTTATATCCTAGCAAATTAACAAATTAGAAGAAGCAAAATAGTCTATCATTTTCAAATTCAATTTTCCATGTGCGTATGTGTGTGAGTGTGTTGGCTTTGCAATTTAAAAATACATTAAATATAGATTTCTAATCTATTTGCTAAGACTTAAAAGAAGAAAATGGTTTAAGGTAGGAGAGTCTGAATTCCTGTGAAGTGTATTCTGTCACTTCCAGAGGGAGAGATTTTTAATAGAAACATCAAACTTTGGAAATTAGATAGATTTTGTTCTTTTAAAGATTTTATTTATTTGAGAGAGAACAAGCAAGCACAAGCAGGGGGAGGGGCAAAGGGAGAGGGAGAAGCAGACTCCCCCTAAGCAGGGAGCCCTATGCAGGACGATCCCAAGAATCCGGGACCAGGACCTGAGCAGAAGGCAGATGCTCAACCAACTGAGCCACCCAGGTGCCCCCAAATTAGGTAGATTTTAATTAGAGCATTAACATAGAACAAAAGGATATATAATATAATAGTTTATATTTTTAAGAGAATGGAGTTATTTACCAAGTCTTTATTATTATGTATTATTAGCTAGTTAAATAGAATGAAGAGCATGGCATTTGAAGCTGAAGGACCTGAAGTGAAAGCTTCATGCCAGCTCCTACCTCATATATGAAGTATAATTTTATAGATGAAAGAGGCAATAGAGAATTTCATGGGACTGTTGGTTATGATTTGCAACAGGAAGGCGTAATAATGTGGTACCAAGAGGAGCGGACACAAAGAACAGAGGAAGTGCATTTTGTGTGATAAGATCATGCCATGGGATGGGATGGGATGGGATGGAATGGGATGGTTTGGAACTAATACTGTTATCAAGGAGAAGAGGAGCACTGTACTTATATTTGAGTGGAATTGAGAGGAGTAGCATTTTAAGATTAGTGTGCTACTTGCATGACTATTTTAGGGTATAGCACAAAAGCAGAAATCAAAGAGGATAATTAGTATTTTTCTTTTTTCAGTCCAAACATAAAGAAATAAAACCAAAAACTGAGCTTGAAGGAGGAATGGAGTAAGAGACGGGGAAGCTTTAATGAATAAATCTAATTAGGAAATCTTTCAAAGGAAGAAATGGCTAATTAAGTAACAGATTAGGTGATAAAGAAAAGGGAGGGGCGCCTGGGTGGCTCAGTCAGTTGAGCCTCTGACTCTTGATTTGGGCTCAGGTTGTGATCTCAGGGTCCTGAGATCAAGACCCATGTTGGGTTCCAGGCTTGGTGGGAAGTCTGCTTGGGATTCTCTCTCTCCCTCTGCCCTCCAACCCCACGTGCTCTTCTTGAGCACTGTCTCTGTATTTTCATTTATACTTAGTTCTATGTATCTTTTTTTAAGGTTTATTTATTTATTTGAGAGAGAGAGAGAGCACGATCAGGGGGAGGGGCAGAGGGAGAGGCAGACTCCCCACTAAGCAGGGAGCTAGACATGGGGCATGATCCCAGGACCCTGAGATCACTACCTGACCCGAAGGCAGATGCTTAACTGAGTCACCCAGATGCCCCTATATGTATCTTTTAAATTCTCTTTGAGAATTCCTCTTAATCCCTGGATTGTTTAGGGATGTGTTATTTAATTTCCAATTGCTTGAAAATTTCCCTGTTGTTTCTCTGATTTATTATCATTAGGTAACATGCCTTATAGGATTTTATTTTTTAAAAATTCATTGAGAATTTTTAGACTATAGAATATAGTCTATTTTGGTGAGTGTCTTAGAATTGTGAGTTATTTGCCTAGTAGTTCCATCAGTTACTTTGAATGGAGTATTGAATATACTCTTAATTTCTGTCTTTTAGTTCGTATATTTAAAACATTTACATTTAAAGTAATTATTAATATGTTAGATTTAAGTCTCACATTTCAATCTCTTTGTCTTGTTTCATTATTTCTCATGTCTTTGTTTCCCTTTTCTTACTTTCCTGTGGATTACTTGGGAATTTCTGTAGAATTCCATCTTTTTACATTTATCGTATTTCTAAATATAGCACTATGTTTCATTTCCTTAGTGGTTGCTCTAGGGATACAAATACATAACTTACACAGCCTGTTCTTCTTTACGTTTTCCAACTTTTAGTAAATGTTGAAATCGTATAGCCACTTAGTTTCCTTTCCTCACCCCATTTCTTAAATGTAGTTGTGTCAACAGATTCTCTTACATGCATTGAACACCACAGTACATGTCATGATTTAGTAGAACCATCAAATATGACCTAAGAAACTCATGAAGAGAATAGTCTATTATATTTACCCTTCCAGTCCCTAATCTTCTGCTTGCTTTTTTGGTTATTTTGGTTTGGTTTGGTTTGGTTTTGAGGTTTTTTTTGTTTGGTCTTTCTGTTTTTTGTTTTTTGACATTCTAACTTTCATTACCTTTCTAACTAGATAGCTTCCTTTAGCCATTTTTTAAGGGAAGATCTGCTAGTGACAAATTATTTTAATTTTCCTTCTGAGATTGTCTTTAATTCTCTCTTACTCCTAAAGTATATTTTGCCAAATAAATAATTTTTGTCTGGCTGTTGTCTTTGTTCAGTAGTTGAAAAGTACCATCTCACTTCCCCCTGGTTGGCCTGGTTTCAGATGAGAAATCTGAGGTCATTTAAGTTAGCATGTTTCCACGGGTAGTATGGTATTTTCTTCTGGTTGCTTTTAACATTTCTTTCTTTGTCTTTAGTCCAGAAGTGTAATTAAGGGGTGTATTGGCATAAATACCTTCAGATTTATCCTGTTTGCAGTTCTCTCAGTCTTCTGAGCCTCTGTCTTTATGTCTTCATCAAATTTGAGAAGTTTTTAGCCATTGTTTCTTCACACTTTTTGTCAGTCTCATGTCTCTCCTGTCCTTGTGGGACACCAAAGTATAAATGTTAGTTCTTATATTCAGAAAAAACCCTGAGCTTCTGTTAATTTTCTTTTCATCCTATCTTCTTTCTCTCCTGAAAATTAAGTACTTTATATTGATCATTATAAATTTTCTTGAGTATTCTATCTTCCATTCTAGCACTGAAACCATCCAACAAGATTTTTATTTTGGCATTTGAACTAGGTTTTTGTTTGTTTGTTTGTTTGTTTTGTTTTTTCAATCCATTGTTTCTCTTTTAAAAACTTCTTTCTTGGTTGAGAGGTCTTTTTGTTTGTTTTGTTTTTTTACTTCATTTGTTTCAGAAGAATATGCAATTGATTGTTAAAGCACTTTTTGGATAGCCTTAGTTCGCTAATTCCAGTATCAGATTCATTTTACTGTTGACATTTGTATTTTCTCATTCATGCTCTGATTTTCCTGGTTCTTGGTATGATGAGTGATTTTCAAGTATCTCAGGTATTTTATATATTATATTAGGAGATTCTAAGTTCTATCGTAGTCTTTTATTTTAGCAGGAATTTGCCTGTTTAATATGTTGGGTTTGACTTAATTTGTGGGCTGTAGTTCTGATGACAATTTCATTTACTGGGCCTTTCCAATGCTATTATCATCTGGTTTCACTTGATGTCAGATGAGCTTTCTGCTGGTGCAACCTGTGGGGAAGAAGGTATTTTCCTGGTCCACAGTGTCCTTAGGCTGGAGGAGGGTGCTGATAGATTCCAGAAATTCACGACAGAGAGTGTTTCCCCTGACCTTTCGCCTGCCCATCCAGTGCCGATGGTTTCCCACTCTATCTTTGCCATAATACCGGGGAGAAAGCACCCACCTGGACAGCCTTCTGACACTGGGTGGAGGACCAGGAGCTGTGGGGTTGGGTGGTTCTCTGTTACTGGGTAGAGGTTCAGGAGATCCTTGAAGGGATTACCTTCTGCCATTGAGTAGAGGGTTGGTGGTACCTGACCTAAATCATCATTTGCAGCTACATAGAAGGTAGGAGTTACTGTGTCTGGATGACCACTACTCTAATGTAGAGGATAGAGAGATGTTGATTTAAGGTTGCTTTTTGCGCGTGGGTGGAGGTCCAGGAGATACTGGGCCTGTTGTCATCTCCAGTTCTATAAGAAGAGGTTGTCTGTCTATTGAACTGTTGCAGGAACATCCTGGGACAAAGGTTAGCCCTTGTTCTTCTGGCAAATTCAGGATACTGCTAACACTAGCTATAGATCTTCCCATTAGACACCTCCTCAATTCCTCTTCTCTATTATTTTGGCCAGAGAGTAGAGGCTTTTTCTTTTCATTTGTTCCTTTCTTCACCCTCCATTCTTCCTTTCCTCCCTTCCTTCCTTTATTCTTCTTTTCTTTTCTCTCTTTCTTCCCACCCCCATTCTTCCCTGCTCCCTCTTTCACTGTCTCTCTCTTTTCTGCCTATGCCTGTTGGTCATTCATGGTTGCAGGTCTCTCTGCTGCTCAGTTTGTGCTATATGGAAGATTTAAAAACCCCATGGAACTCACCAGAATATTATTCTTTAAGTCTCAACATTCCTAGTCAGTCCACTGTCTTCTTTCCAGCTTTTAGATTATTTCTACCTTTCATTTACTGTGATTGTTTGATTATTCCCAGAGTATTTCAAGTGGAAGAACAGGGGAACGTAGTCTCTATCATTTTTTCCAGAACTGGAAAGTGCAATCTATCTTTTATATTTTAAAAAGTCAATATGTACCAAGAGTAAAGTTGCAAGCATTCATTCTGCAACCACCAAAAATAAATGCTATCATCATATTGTAATTGATCCAAATATTATTTATTAAAAAATAAAATATTGTGTATAAATGTTAAGTCCTTTATATTACCTTTTTCTTCACAGAGCTCTCTTTTCCTCCTTAAAGGCAATAACTTTGATGAATTATGTATAGAGCTGGTGATTTCATACTTCTGTTATAAAAATATGCATTCATATACAATATTATTGTTTGAACTTTTAGAAAAATGAAGGGTGGTATCTTACTATGTATAATATCAGCAGTCAACTGATCAGTCTTACATCTGCTCCCCCACTCTTCTCAGATACTACACATAGAATTACAAGAATGACTGAGGAAATCTGTACTTTCTGAAATAGCATTAGAGCCTAAGAATGAGGCAGAGTATAACAGCCGTGGACCTGGGCCATCTGTAGTGTGTATCGTGTTTGTTGTACTGCCAGGAGCTCTGCTTTTGGTCTTCCATTTTCATAAATCTCTATACAGGAAGCAGATATCAGTCTCTGTGCTCATATATGTCCCCCAAATTCCAAAAGACACATGTCATTCTATTCCATCCTACTCTGAAATTTCCTCTGAATGCAAAATGGTAGGCCTAGAGATTCCACTAAAAAAAAATGCATTCGACATGAACCTCCTCACCTTTATTCCCTTTGACTCTCCCACCTTTTCACAGTTTTCTTTTATAAACTGTAATGCAGTGATTTTCTAATAGCTGATGGTAATAGAGTTTGTTCCATTGTAATAAAAAAAAAGAGTGAGAGAAAGAAATCCTGCCTTAATATTTGGATCCTAGCTATATAATATAAACTGTACATATTTGTGGGTAACATTTAGGGTATCCAGTTTATAGCTTTAAAGATTTAAATTTTAAAAAATATCTTTCTGCAAGTACTTTTCTGGTTAATAGGGTGGTAAGAAGCACAAAGTTCACATTTTGAAACTCCAAGGTTCTAATGAATAATGAAGACTTTAACTTTAAAATGACTTGCATTAAAATTAGAGCCATCACGTCTTAGAATTCCACTGGGAGATCTTGTCTCATTTTGAATGTCGTGATGACTAAAATTCCTCACCCACCTCACCATTCCCCAGCCTCCACAGTCTTTGCAATGAAATTTCCTGTGAATTCTTCAGCTATTCTGACTTGTAATGGGGGAGATATATTTAGTTATCACCTTACAATTAGAGTGAAATAGCAAACTCACTGCAACTGAAGAATGCATCCTTTGTTCTTTCAGCGAAATGTCCTGTGCAAATATCTAGTGGCACTAAAAATGGTACCATGCCCAGAGCCATGTTTGCCCCCCAAAAATGAGTTCCACGGCAAGCTATAGTCTCAGTCTCTATACAAAAATCAATGCCCATTTCCTCGGGTTAGGATTTAACATTTTTCTTAGCTATAGTACTCCTATTTAGGGTTATTTCTGATATATACTCTGAAAAGCTGTTCTTTAGGAAATGGAGATGTTTTCAAATGTGTGGTTCTCATTTCCTTTCACTGTCTTACATTTTGAAGATTTGTGTTAATGCTTTTATTAGTTAACTTTACAAATGTGTCAGAAAATTGTCCCCACTCTGCCACTGGCAAGGGGGTACGTGTGTAGCACGTTTGTGCACAATTTATAGCACTGTGCATTTCTAAGTCTGGCAAGCACATCAAAGGAAATACGAGTGTTAATGTGACATTTTGACTTTGTGAGCTAGAAGGTCACTTGAGTAATTAATGCTAGATAAACCCAGAGGACATGCTGTGCTAGTGTGATCATTCTAGCAATACCCACTGTGACTAACAAGCACAAAGTTAAAGAAACTTATTTATGAATTATGAAAATCTTCTTAGCTATATTTTAAATACTTTAGGCTTGCTTAAACTTCAGTACTCTTTGAGAGAAGGGACTTTGCTTAAATTGATAAATGGCACAAAGAATTACAGAGTGTTATATACATCAGATATAATTTGAAGGTAGCTAAAAAATGTTGACCCTTGTACTCTCCAAAATAGAGATTTTAATAATTATTTTTAGTTTAAAATATTTTTTCTTCTAAGTTCTGTTTTTTAAAACATTCTTATGACTTCATGGGAAGTGTGAGTAGAACTGGGAGATTATTCCAGGTGATCAGCAAACATTTACCACTCTTCAGTTGAGCTTAATTACATATCTGACCTGTTCTTTTGTATTAATTTATACCTTAGATTTGTTTATAAGGATTTTTATGTTACTTTCTAGGTACATAAATATGAGATAACATAAAACAAATAGAACAGAAAACCTGTAATAATGAGAAGAGCACACATATGCCAATGTAGGACATTTACTTTAAAGAGATTCAGTTAATTCTGAGATTCTTGAAATGAGGGGAATGCGTATATGTTCACCAATGTTGTTTTCCCCAAATCACAGGGCCACATGTAGAATTTATTATTCTAAAGACTACATTATAATCAAACATATATACTTGGGTGATATCAGCAAAATAGCATAGTAGGGAGCTCAACTTAGGCTAGATCTTATTCCTTGTCCTGGGGAATGGAAAAGAAGATGAGCCCTTATTTTTGTAGTAAAATATCTTTATTCCTCTGTTTTAATTTTTGTGGTTCTAATTTTATAAAATATAATTAGAGAAGGATATATGAATATACTTTTGTTTTATATATATAATGTACATATGGCTATGCATATGTATATCTGTATATGTGTGCGTATATATATGTATGGATGAATGTGTTTGTATACACATTACTTGTTACAGCTAAACCAAAAATTTCCTTGTCACTATATTTTATCCATGGGATAGAACATTATAAAGCAAGGATCATGGTACTGGTGAATGTGAAAGCATTTAGGACAGAGTGTATCCTCAAATTAGTATGCATATATCACACTCTAATTTGTGAGCTCTGTATCAATTGCACATTTCATTTGGAAAAGTTGTATTTAAGAATGATGAAATTGATTTCCAGGTGCTTTCAACATGAGTTTGTTTCTGTTGACAATAAATCAATAACTCTTTCTGACATGACTCTTATAATAGTAAGAATCCTTGCAGAATCCACTTTCTTAGAGGCAGACAGATAGCTATGCCTTGGATTTGCTGAAAGTGCTACTCGGACTAACTGTTGTTCTAGTGAGCATTATTTCCTTGGACCAAAAGTGAATGTCCACTTATGTGAAGAAGAAAAGCAGTTGTCATTTTGGAAAAAACAAAAGGAAGTAGTAAAGGCACTAGTCATGCACACCAAAGTAAACAGGAAAAGAAACTGATGGATTCAGTTGCAATCAATAGAGAAAATTCAGATGGCAGCTCAGAATATGAATAATTTTATTAACATGTGAGAATTAGCACCTGAGAGAACATTACATGTTGGTCTCTTTAGGTCTCTTAACCCTTTTGAATTGGTTTATATGTTGAATACCCACTCTATGAAGTAGATATTATGACCTTAGATTATAGATGAGGAAGCTAAGTTAACTAAGACCTCACACCCTGAAAATGGCAGAATGAGGAATTAAATTCCAGGTAAAATACTGATAAATTCCATAGTTGAGATATATCACTAATATAGCACAACAAACTAATGATTTACTCTTCCCAATTAATAATCTGTAATGCACATAAAGACATTCTGCAAGGTATGACACATGCTAAGTAAATACATGTTTTACATATTTGAATTTTAAGTTACTAATGCTTTTGCAGAAAGAATTTTGTATTCATTTTATTGGGGCTGTGAGGCTTTATTTAATTGTTTTTGACTATCAAATTTCACACAAAAAGATGGATTATTGTTAACTCGACTTTGTGTCAGGTTCTGCTCTACATACTGTAAATATTTTTTTTTTAAGATTTTATTTATTTATTCGACAGAGATAGAGACAGCCAGCGAGAGAGGGAACACAAGCAGGGGGAGTGGGAGAGGAAGAAGCAGGCTCATAGCGGAGGAGCCTGATGTGGGGCTCGATCCCATAACGCCGGGACCACGCCCTGAGCCGAAGGCAGGTGCTTAACCGCTGTGCCACCCAGGCGCCCCTGTAAATATTTTCTAACAAATTCCATATCCATGATTATGCTTCATTCCTCTTCTCTCTTAGCTTCTGGCTTTTCAAGTCTAATAAATCTACAATATTTATCTAGAAATTTTGTATAGCTAGAAAATAGAGTGTCTTATGGAACTACCTGCAACGCAGTAGAAGTTTATCTGGGGACTAAGAATTATAGAACTGACTTTTGCTTATTCAAGTCTTTAGAATTTAGTTTCTCAATAAATATCCTGAATAGGCTTGATTGTTTTTGCCTTTCAAGATTTTGTCCTAGTTTAAAGGTTTAACATTTCGGCAGTGGCCAGATTAATTTGGAAAGTCCGTTTTATTGACTTTGACCACACATATAGCATAGCTGTTTGGAACAAGTCAACCAAAGACAGCCCAACGTATTAGTAATGAACTTCTGCAAAAATTTGTGTAACCTAAGCACTTCTAACATTAAAGTCCCTTCTTAGTATCTTTGATCACATAGCAACCTACATTCTATAATGATCAGATCTAGTAATTGGCTCATTGCATGACTTCATATATGCTCAGTAATTTCATATTATTTTGGAGTGAGGGATGAATTTCCCGGGGTGCTGGAGTCTGCATATTAATTGTGTCTCTGTCATTATTATGCTAACTTATCATTGGGTATAATTTTCTGCTGTTGTTAATGTTAATATAATTCTGCTGGCTGTCTGAACACCCCAAATCCTTCTTATTTAGATGTAAACATCTCTCTCACTTAATCTCTTTCTTCTCATCTTGCATAATAGAAAATTCTGACCACTAAAGCCAAATATAAACAGAACAGATACGTAGCAAAAATTATCCTGGCTCTAATACTTTGCACTCGAGCAATATCAGTTATTCCCTGAGTGTGAGTGGGACTCTTGAGCTGTACTCAGTGTGGGTCCTCAAAGAGATCTTACTTATTTCTTGATGAAGGCAAAAGGAAGCTCCAGCAAGCAATATGTGCTATTGTGTCTGTGGAACATGGGCATTCAGGGTACGTATCTTTATGTCACTGCTTCTCAAACTTTAGTGTGCACGCGAATTACCCAGGGCTCTTATTAAAATGCAAGTTCTGATTCTGTAGTTCTGGGATGGAACCCAAGATTGTGCATTACTACCAAACCTCCAGGCGATATTGTTTGACCAAGAACCAATATTATGCAAATTTCTGTAGACATCTCATGGACTTTAAACTACTTGAATATAATGAGTTTGTCTTTAATCTTGGCGTTCTCCTGATTTATCACAATGCCTAAGAGCTGCTTAAGAAATTTTGGTTGGGAAATAGGTGAATGAAGAAACAGGTGAATGGTAAGCACAAATATATTCTCTGTTCTGATCTTATTTAATAATTGAACCTAAAAGTAATCCTTTATTTTTCTTTTTTCAATTCCTTTGTGAAGAATAGTATAACAAGGTGGGACATTCCAGTATAGAACAAAAAGACCGTATGATGCAACAGGAAGGCAGTATGGCAGGTGATTGAGAACACAGATTCTGGAGTCAGATTATTTTGTTTCAATCCTGGCTCCTAAAATTACTGGACGTGTGTTATCATATAAGTAGTATAACCTGTTAGTGTCTCAGATTTTTCATTTATAAAGTGAGGGTAAAAAGAAATTCCACTCATAGGTTAGATTTAAATAATTCATGTAAAATACTTAAGAGAGTGCCTGGCCAGTAGCACACAATACATAATAACTATTTTTTACAACTGAAATATTAATGCTTACTCTTCAAAAATTTCAGTTATGTTCAAAGTTAAGATAACAAGGTTCATAGGTTATTGGGTAACTTGTATACCTATCCTATAGAATCCTATGAATCAACATTTCTGTTTATACAACTAAGGACTATTTCTAAAGGCTTTTTCTGTTCGCAAAATTATGCTAGCACTTTATTATTTAAAACACTATAATATAGATAGGGTCAAACCACAAAATGGGTGTGAAGATTTAGAACAAGTTAAAGGCAGATACTTTTCAAAGCGTTGCAAATTGCAATTACATAGCTTAAATCTTCACTTTTGCATATGCATTTAATTGATTCAATTACAGTTCATAGGTGCATTTGAATTTACATTGGACTATGGATATGTTTTTTATACACTAATTGGCAAGGTTCACTGTGCTGTATGTTTAAGACAGTTACCTGGTGCTATAGTATAAAATTTCTCTTTCTTGCTGAGTCATTGTTACAGTGACAACACGTTTAATAAGTTATCTAGTTGAGTCTTTGTCTTATTTTCACTTTAATTTTTGCCAAAATTAACTCATTGTGTGAGTTATGAAAGGATTATCTAACATTCACAAACTTTTAAAGAAACTAGAGTCTAACGTGCAGCTCATTTTAAAGGTGATGAGGAAAGGGAATGCTATATATAGATAAGCTTGAGGTAGAAATATCTTATTTTTATGCATAAATAAAAATGCTCAGAAATAATAGAGTGAAGTAAAGTGTAATGATGACTGAAGACCTTGCCTATTATGAAGATCATAGAGTTTTGAGCAGTGATCATGCTAGTTTTGTACCTTTGGGCAATTTTTATAATCTCCTTGGACCACTTTGTTTATTTGTTTGTTTGATTAATGTGGCAATGAATTAATTCATCTAGGATCCCTCTCAGGTCTTTTCCTATAATTTCACGTTAGCTTCCCCCTCTCCCTACTTTTCCCAGTCAGTTATGTCTGAAAGCCATTCTCTTTCTGTCTCTAAAAAAGTTCCCAGTGGGGGTGCCTGCATGGCTCAATCAGTTGAGCATCTACCTTCAGCTCAGGTCATGACCTCAGGGTCCTTGGATCTAGCCCTGCATCAGGCTCCCCGCTCAGCAGGGAGTCTGCTTTTCCGTCTGCCCCTCCACCCTACTTGTGCTCTGTCTCGCTTTCTCAAATAAAAAGTAAAATCGTAAAAAAAAAAAAAAAAAAAAAATTTCCCATGTATCTCTTTCCTTTTTTACTGCTACAACTTTAGTTCAACTCTCATCTTTATTAAGTTATTCTAATAGATTCCCAGTTGGTCTTTCTTCACCTGCTCTTACCCTATAATAATTGTTATGCCACAAAGTAGCCAAAGCCACTTTTTAAAAGATGAACCAGACTACATCATTCCCTTGCATAAAACTTCCAGTAATTTTCCAATACATTTAGAAGAAAATCGATTTCGTATCAGGACCTAGAAAAACTTATCTCTTCTTGCCCCCTTCTGCATCATTAACTTATTTTTCTGATACTCTGCCACTCACTTGTTATGTCCCAGGCACACTGGATTTGAACTTGCTAAGCCTTTCCTTCTCAGAGGCTTTGGGTGTAATGTTTGCTTTGCATAGAACACTCTTCCTCTTTATCGTCACTAGGCTAGAACTGCTTTGTCATAAAGGTCTCAAATTAAATAACACCTACTTAATGAGGCCTCTCTTCACCATCAAAAGTAAATTAGACTTCTAATGAGCTTTAAAATATACAGTTTGAAAGTTGTCATTCTCATCCTTACAACAAGAAAAAGGAGGACAAACCAAAAATCAGGGAATTTGGGGGGCCTATCAAAGAACTGAGTTTGCAGGTCAAAAATGTATCCCAAAATCTGAAGAGACAGGCAAATCTAGAGAAAGCAAAGATCCATTTACCTACAGTAGAAACTACCAGAGAAATAAACGGGTAGAAAAATTAAATAGTAATTTTGAAAAACTTGCTAGGGGCTGAGTGTGGAGCAGTGAGAGAGTGAGAAAATCCTGGGGGCTGCAGTAATAGGTGGGGGAGATCACACTTTATCTCCATAAATGCCACCATGTTCGTAAAGGGAAAATTTGGGAAAGACCCCTCCTGGCTATGACAGTGAGAGTGAGAAAAATAACCCTTGTGAAATAAATCCAGATTCTTCTCCAGTAGAAAGGCCTACTACTCTAGGAGAAAGACTCAATCAGAGTCTTATCCCAGAATGGTAGGGAGAGGGCATTGTTCTCACTACAGTTCTCTCCCAACTTCCTGTCTGAACTAAATGAAGGAGAGGAGAAAGCTATATGGAGAGAAACAATTGTAAAGTTCACAGACCAGACCCAGGGCCCATCACCCTCACTTTACCACCACATCAGCAAGGCTCTAATATATTAAAAGTGTGTTACACCTGAAATTGCTGCAAGACATAGACACTCTGTGAAAGAAGAGTATTTGATGAAAGCCACACAAAGGAGGGGAGACCAAAACAAAGACACTAAAGGAATTTTAAGCCTCTGTCATCCACAGCTACAACAAATATTAAGCACAGCCTAAAGTCCAGGTATATCAACATAAATTTCCCCATTAGAGGCATATATACCTCCATTCCTATTATCTAATACAGGTCCAGCTTTCAACAAAAAATTACAAGGCATGCTGAAAGCAAGCAAAACACAGTCTAAAGAGGTAAAACAAGCATCAGAACCAGACTTAGTTATGACATGTATGTTGGAGTTATCAAACATGGAATTTAAAGTAAATATGATTAATATGTTAAAGGCTATAATTGAAAAAATAGATAACATGCAAGGACAAATGGATACATAAGTAGAGGATGAAATTCTATTAAATAATCAAAGAAAGTGCTGGAAATCAAAAACCCTGAAACAGAAATATAGAATGCCTTTGATGGGCTCATCAGTACATGAAATACGGCTGAAGAAATAAGCAGTGAGCTTGAAGATAGATCAATAGAAACTTCCAAAAATGAAGAGAACATCTAAGAACTGTGGGACAGTTTCAAAATGTGTGATGTGTATAATTAGAATATCCAAAGGAGAAGGAAAAGAAAACGAGACAGAAAAATATTTGAAGTCTTTAGACCAAGAACTGTCAAAATTAGTGGTAGACACCACACCACATATCCAGGAAGCTCAGAGAACACAAAACAAAATAATACAAAAGTAACTACACCTACTCATATCATAGTCAAAGTGCAGGAAATAAAAAAATAAAATCTTGAAAAAAATCTGGGGTTGGTAGGAAGGTGGGAAACCTTATCTCTAGTGGAGCAAGGATAGGAATTACATCAGACTTTTCATCAAAATTACATCAAAAACTTTGAGATCAAGAGAGTGGAGTGAAATACTTAAAGTGATAAAAGAAGAAAAATGTACACCAGTCAAGAATATGCAGTGAAATTCTCCTTAAAAATTGAAGGAGAAATAAAATCTTTCTCAGACAATAACTAAGGCAATTCACTGCTAGAACACTTGCCTTTCAAGAAGTGTTACAAGTTTCTTTGGATAGAAAGAAATACGGTTTTGGATAAGAAAGAAAGAGTACTGCAGAAGGAATAAGTGAAGGTGAAATAAAATACTTGAGTTTTCTTATTCTTAATTGATTTAAAACACAATTGATTTGTTTAACGAGAGTGGCAATTTATTGAATGGTTATAGCCTATGGATGAGTGACATAAATTGTATCAGTGTCACAAAAGACAGGAGAGATGAACTGGGAATATTTTACTATTTGGTGTCTGAACTACACATGAAGCAAAATAGTATTAATTGAAGGTAGACTTAAATTAGTTAAAACTGTATACTGTAAACTCTAGGGCAACCATTGTTGTTGTTTTTTTTTAAAGAAGTATCATTGATCCACTTAGAAAAAAAATAGTATATGTATATACTATATGTATATAGTATAGTATATGTATAGTACATTTTAATGCAAGTATATTAAATCCTACTTTAAATATGAATTATCTAAATGCACCAATTGAAAGAGATTATTAGAGTGGATTTATTTATATAGAATACATATATGTATATATAAACCTAAGAATATGCTGCCGAATACAAAACTCACTTTAAATATGATTCTGAAAAGTTAAAAGGATGATGAATGATACACCATACTAAAACCTTCTAAACAAAATAAAATAGCTACAGTAATTTCACACAATCCAGTCCTTATAACACAGACATTTATTAGAAATAAAGAGAAGAAACACATAATGATCAAGGGGTCATTTCTCTCCAAAAACACTGCAATCTTAAATGGTAACATACTAATCAACAGAACAGCAAATATGTAAGGCAAAGGAGTATAATAAGAAGAAATAGATAAGTCTACAGCCATGGTTGAGGACCTCAAAACTGCCCCCCATCAGTAATTGGTAGATAAAGCAGACAGAAAATCAATAAGTATATAGTTGACCTGAACAGCAATATCAATCAATGTGATCTAATTGACATTTATAGAATGCTCCATTCAACAACAAACGAATATATATTCTTCTCAAGCTCTCACAAAACAGTTGTTCACCAAGAGAGACCATATATCAGGCCATAAAACACACCTTAATAAATTTAAAAGAATAGAAATCATATAGTGTATGTTCTCAGACGGCAATGAAATTAAACTAGAAATCAATAACTGAAAGATAGATGGAAAATTTCAAAATATTTGGAAATTATGCAACAGACTCTCCAACGACACATAAATCAATGAAGTCTCAAGTAAAGTTAAAAACCATTCCAAACCAAATGAAAATAGAACTTAAAATTTCTGGGATGCAGCCAACAAACAAAACAATTCTTACATAGAAACTTAGAACAATAAACACGTATATTGGAAAATATTTGGATTACTGAGCTAAGTTTCTAATTCCCTCTATAGTCCCAGAACCCAGAACGGTCTGTCACACAAGCTTATTCCTGAAGACATCACACTGGCAGCAAGATATTGTTTTAATTACCTATGATAATAACCTTAACACAGAGAACATTAGGTCTTGAAGAAAAACTTTCTGGGAAAGTACTTTTGGTTGGCCCCCAAACTTAAATGAAGTGCATCATACTTAGAGAAGCTAAGAGTAAAGCTATCCACCGAAGACTGTAATTAATTTCATTTGACCATTTTTAGTATCGACTAGTTTAATAATACTGAGTCAATATTGTAAGCTACGCATTTGGCCTATTTAACAGTATTTTAATTATTTGACTTTTATTTGTAGATAAATTTCTTTCTTTCACAGTAATTTTATTTTATTTTTTATTTTTTCTCTTTCCCAGCCTCAGTTTGCATTTAGAATGCTTGTTATAGAAGTACACATGCAGAGTGAAGTTTTGTAAGAGGCATGATGTGCTGCAGAGGCTATAGAAATAAGCCTTTAGAGAGCAAGCAGATATATAGGCTGATATAAAGCTCTGCTTATCATCTTATCGTAAAATCCAGCTATTGTCTGTGATGGGGACAACAAGCTCCTCATTTCTCAACGAGGTCAGGTCCTCTTGAATATTCTCCCTGATTTTTAATTTTGGTGTATGATCTAGTGATCTGTAGGACTGATGCCGTTTAAGATCATAGGCTCTCATCCTTGGCTGACTAAGCAGATAATAAACCAAGAGACAAAATGAAAAAAAGACATGTGCTGTCCTGGGTTGTATTTTTTCATCTTCCATAAGCTTCCTCAAATAAGTTCTATAGATCAGATAAAGAAGTGTATCTAATTCTTTATATTTGTTGTCATAAAATATGTCACCTTATGTTTTAAACTGTCATAACTTCTTATCTGCAGCATTAGTTTGGAGGAAGCTAAAAAAATAGTTCCTCAAATAGCTGCACAAGAAGAGTGACATTATCTGTCTCCTTTCAGAAATTTTGTTTTTAATTTCAAGAGCAATACATGCTTGTTTAAAAGATTCCAGCTGTGTGAATTAAAAAGTTAAATTTATCTTCACATGGCCTTGTGCAACTTTACTGCTTTCTTCAGAGACAACCTGACACCTACCAGCTTGGTTTGTATAATTGATGACTTTTTACCATGCACCTTTCTTTACATCTATGTATACACATGCAATATTGTACATCTTTTATATTCAATTATTTAAATAGCTGTAAATTATTCAATGCTGTGGAAGTGGTATAATGTGTTTTGACCATTTCTGTAATAAGCCACTGTGATAAATGTATAAACCGCCACAGTACACACACACACACACACACACACACAATCCATACACACCACATACACACACATACATGCACACGCATCTATGTGGTATAGAAGAAGTTCCATAAAACAGGTTCTTTGAAACATAGCAGCACCAAATTATATGTAAGTTTGTACTGATAATGGGTGAGATTGTATTGAATGTTTACATTAATTTGGAAAAAAACCTGATGTCTTTAAAATTAAATTGTCTCATCCAGATAATCTTTTGTTTCTTCACATATTCTCCATGTCCTACAGAAATTTTTATTAGTTTTCTTATAAATATATTTTTGGTTTATTACCAGTTACTTTAAAATTGTGTTGCTATGTTTTTTATGATATGCTAAATTCTGATATGGATGTTTCATGTTATCATAAATGCAGTTAACAACTGGTATACTTTAAATATTATTGCCCATATCATTTTAGGCAGAAAGATTTTTTTTTCAATTTTTTAATCTATCTTTTGATATAAAATTGATAAATACATACAGAGTTCAGGGGTTTTGGAGGGAAGAGAAGTGGGAATACAGTTACTTGAAATCTCAATTTATTTTAGAAAGGGATTTGGGGGAAAGTGCTCCAAATAATATTTATTCAAATAATCAGATTGCTGGGGTGCCTGGAACATCATGGGCAGAAGGTAATGTTTGTTCATACAATTAAATGAATGAGTGACTGAATAATGATTAAGTTAATGACTAGGTATCTGAATATTTCTACCAAACTATACTCACAGGTTACTATGGCTAAGATCTGTTAACTACAATCTATTCTCCCTTACTTCTAAGGCATGATTATTTTTGTATTTTTCTTGCTCTTTTCTTGTATATGGCTATGTAAGTAACTTAGCTCCAGTGGAAGTAGAATATAGGCCCCAAGGCTATGGGTATGGCATCTTCATTCTTTCTCCCATTTCCATTGGCTGCAACCTGAACACAATGGAAAGCCCTTAAAAAGCACGCAGTGCCCTAGGTGATGACAGAGCTACACAAAGTAAACTACCTAGGACTCTGCAACAGGGCTGCCTGCAAACTTAGGACACTCATCCTCAGAGCTGAACATGACAGCAGAAAAACAAACAAAAACCATTCAAACAGGCAACAGCAACAACAGAACAATCTGTCATTGGGTCTTTTTGTGGTAGTGGCCTGCCTTAGTATAATACTGTAATACTACCTATTTTAGCCTCTCAGTGTTATTACTTGACACGACACTGCCCCTGGAGCCATGGCATTGGTTCGGGAAAAGGACGAGACACAGACAAGTTAGCTTGCTAAAGAGAGCGTGAGTGCAGGGGATGACCGCCCGGCGCGCCACCGCCAAGAGAGCGATCGCCGGGAACAGCTGCAACTTCGCGTATTTATTGGCAATAAACAATCAAAGACAATCAAGGGAATGATCTGGATTACATCCTAGTACACCACAGGGAAGATCACAAGATTAGATGATGTAACATCCAGCAAGTTAGGCCTATTCTTAAACATGTTTCTATGGACCCTGCGGGCTGTTGTCAAGAGCAATCAAGTTTTGGTTGGGGCAGTGTTCTGCCGTGAGCGAGCTGGGCGTTCCCAACTGCTGTGCTCTGACATTTACGCTAAAGCCCGCAAGGTCACAAACATGTGTTCCTATTATATCCTTAGCCTAAGCTCTCCGCCAGCGGCTACTGCAATTACTCAATTGATGCTCCTCTTCCTGAAATACCTCTAGTTTGATTTCATGACATTATACTTTCCAGTTTCTCCCTGTATCAGGAGCCATTGCTGCTTCTTTTTTTTTTTTTTTTTTTTAGATTTTATGTTTTATTTATTTGAAGAGAGAGAGACAGCCAGCGAGAGAGGGAACAGAAGCAGGGGGAGTGGGAGAGGAAGAAGCAGGCTCCTAGCAGAGGAGCCTGATGTGGGGCTCGATCCCAGAACACTGGGATCACGCCCTGAGCCGAAGGCAGACGCTTACCGACTGCGCCACCCAGGTGCCCCAGGAGCCATTGCTTCTTAACCTTCTTTGTTACCTCCTCTTTTCTACCTAAATTCTAAACCCAGAGCTTAGAGGTTGGCTTACTTATCTTTTCTACAAATGCTGTGACCTAAAAATATCTCATTCATACTTAAGAATCAAAATACCATGGTTTATCGAAATAGTTCAAATTACATTTCCAATCTTATCTGTGGAGTTCAGATTCATATATCCAACACATTACTTAAAAAGTATGATGTAGTCTGTAAAAGCATGGATCCTCAACCAACCCGATACTTGATAAATGTGTGAGTTGGGGCAAATCAGTTACCCACTTACTATCATAGTTTTTCCTCATTGTAATATTGTGATAGTAAAAGATCTCATTTCGTGTGGCCGTGTTGAGAATGAAATGAGTTTCTGTAATCCGTCTGTATATAAAACACTTATAAAACTTGTAAAACACTGATCAGTTCCTTGATCAGAAGCAGTACTATGTGGAAGAACATAATGTAAGTCTATGACTGATGGTTTTGGCAGAGACATTGTGTGCAAAGAAGGCAAATCTGTATCCCAAGTAAACATCTGTTCCTGTAAGAACAAAGCAAAACATTGCCCTTCCATGATAGAGGTGGTCCGGTGTCATCAACCTGCCATCAGGAAGCTGGCTGATCACACTGGCGAATGGTGTCATTGTGTAGGGTACTTTGCTGGAAGACTGAGCACCCAGCAGTGGTTATAATCAGGTTGGTTTTGGTGAGGAGATTTCCTTGTTGATGAGCCCATGCATAACCTCCATATCTGCCACCGTGGCCACTTCATGAGCCCATTAGGCAATGACAGAGGTAGCTGGGGAATGAGGCTGACTGGTAGCCACAGAATGGGTCATCTTCTTCACTTGATTACTAAAATTTCCCTCTGCTGAGGTCACCCTTTGATGAGCATCCACATGGGCTACTGTTATGACTTTGTTAAATTAAAAACTCAAGCAGTTCTTTTGGAGAACAGTGTACTTCCTCACGTCTCATACTTTGTATCCCACTTTCAGGTGCCTGCTGGGACTTGAGTCTAGTAAGAGGTAGAAGCAAAAGGTGAGGTATGGCTAGGTTGCAGAATTCATCCCCTTGATGGAGCAGAGAGGCCACTTCTACTGTGGTGAAGGGGTACTTCACTGGGTGGGAGTGGAGAGGACTTTCGACTGGCAAACACTTATCAGAATTTAGGAGCTCAATGCCTCCGCTTCACCAGGGTCTTCTCACACATCCCATTCCAACTGTCAGGATCCCCATTCCTTTTTCTAAGGCAGTTAGGGAGAATCCAGTCAACTAAATAGTAATGGATTTTTACTTTCTTTGTTTTTTATGACTACATTTGATAGGCTTGACATGTCCACAGCAGTATACTACCATTTTCTTGCATGTATGGTTGAGCTGGCTTACTGGAGGGTTTAACTTAAAATTAGCCCTTCAGCATCGGCTTCACTTGTCTCTATGCTTCTGCCCTCCATACGTCTCTCTCCGTGTCCTGTGGTAAGCCACTCACCGCAGCCTGGTACCTGGTGCTAGGTTCCAGCTGCAGCAATGGAAGTGGGCTGTCTGTTTGCCATCACCAGGCTAGCCCATTCCCCCACCCCCTCCCCTCTAGAACTCTCAGTTTATTTCCCGAAGTCCATAGTCTCTCGTGTTTCATTTCCCCTCTGTTTACCCCCTTCATTTTTCCCTTCCTTCTCCTACCAATCTCCATGCTATTCCTTATGTTCCACAAATGAGTGAAACCATATGATAATTGTCTTTTTCTGCTTGACTTATTTCACTTAGCATCATCGCCTCCAGTCCCATCCATGTTGCTGCAAATGTTTTGTACTCGTTCTGATGGCTGAGTAATATTCCATTGTATATATGGACCAAATCTTCTTAATCCATTCGTCTGTTGAAGGGCATCTCGGCTCCTTCCACAATTTAGCTATTGTGGACAATGCTGCTATGAACATTGGGGTGCATATGGCCCTTCTCTTCACTATGTCTGTATCTTTGGGGTAAATACCCAGTAGTGCAATTGCTGGGTCATAGGGTAGCGCTATTTTTAACTTTTTGAGGGACCTCCACACTGTTTTCCAGAGTGGCTGTACTAACTTGCATTCCCACCAACAATGTAGGAGGGATCCCCTTTCTCCACATTCTCTCCAACATTTGTTGTTTCTTGCCTTGTCAATTTTTGCCATTCTAACTGGCGTAAGGTGGTATCTCAGTGTGGTTTTGGTTTGAATTTCCCTGATGGCTAATGATGTTGAACATGTTTTCATGTGTCTGTTAGCCATTCGTATGTCTTCATTGGAAAAGTGTCTGTTCATATCTTCTGCCCATTTTTTGATTTGATTATTTGTTTCTTGGGTATTGAGTTTGAGCCTCAGCCTTAAGTAGGTTCTCTGTGCTTGGTTCTCAGGATGGAACTTTGTTAATGTTCCTGACTGTCTCCCAATGGCAGCCAAACTGTTCCTTGTGTCTGTGTTTGTTCCTGGTATTGGTTTTGTTCCTGGCCTTCCTACTCTTCTCCCAGCATTATTAGACTTCAGGCTGGCCCAGGATGCTTTTCTGCCCCTCTTCCCCAGATTGAAGGTTTTCTTCCCCTCCCCTTTTTAAGGGATTCTTCCAATGTTGTAGCAATTTCAGGGTCTCTTTCCACTCCTCTACTAGCTAAGGCTTTTGTTTCACATGACAGAGGGTTTGCAGGGTTTTTCTGAAGTGGTAGCCATTCATTTTCATACCTGAACCACAGAAAGGCATTCTCTGGTTCTTCCTCATAGACTTTTCTTGTGAGCACCTAATGACAGCTTATGGAAAAGAGACTGAGTTAATGCAAAATCCTCCTGTGTCTGGATACCCACTTACCCCAAGTGACACATCAGTCCACACTTGAACCTGAAGGGTTCATTAATATTTTACCTTATTTCTTTTTACCTCCTATAATGTGTTTTCCCTTGCCTTCTAAACTCTACAGAAGTTCTGGCAGTTCATGCATCCATTTGGTTGTAGTTACAGTTATAGTCACATAGTTTGAGATAGGTAGATAGATAGATAGATAGATAGAGAGAGAGATGTAGATATAAATATATAATTCAATATATAAGGAATTGCTTCATGTGTTATATAGGCTGAGATATCTCATGATCTGCCATCTGAAAGCCATAGGTACAGGAAAGTTGCTGGTGCAGTTTCAGTTCAATCCCAAATGCCTGAGAATCAAGAGAGGTGATGGTGTAAATGTCAGTCTAAGTGCAGAGAAGACCAATGCCCTAGCTCATCCAGTCAGGCAGAAAACAAATTATTTCTTCTTTCCTTTATCTTTCTGTTTATTCCACTCTCAACAGATTGGATGATATGCACCACATCAGGAAGGGCAATCTGCTTTACTCAGCCTGCATATTGAAATGCTGATCTCACCCAGACACATACTTTCAGCCATACCAAAAATAGTGTTTAGCCATATATCTGAACACTTTGTGTCCTGGTCAAATGGACACAAAATTAATCATCATATTCCCCTTGGACTTTAGACTAATTTAGTAGCCAGTGTTCTGAGCTCTCTGAGGAGCTCAAGAAAATTCTGATTTGTAGATTATCTTTTTTGTTGTTGTTGTTGTTATTTCAGGAGCAGCACACTGTCTAGCTTTCTACATAATAGGTATAAGAGGAAATCTCAGATTTGTCTTTTAAAAGCGTAAATGATATCACAGCATGCCCCTGTTTACAATCGTCCAATGAATTTCCACTGTGCTTAACACAAAATTCAAACTTGTTACCATGGTTCTGAATGATTTTTCTCATGCTTTTTCTCCTAGCTCTCCCCCTGGCCCTTTTAACCTTTTTTCCCTCTCAGTCACTCAGCTCTTATCTATTGTCCTACCTGCACTTTACTATCAGTTCTTCAAATACGCCAAGTATTTATCACCTGATGACCTTTGTACATGTTCTCTCGAAAATTCTTTTTCCAGATTTAAAACTACTTTATTGATTCCAATATTTAATCTCAGTTCTTAGTTTAAATATCATCCTAAAAGCTGTAAGACACTTTAGTCCATACCAGCTTTGTTTTCTTTAAAGGATAATTTCTAATAATTGTATTTCTTTTTATGTGAGTACTTAATTTATTTGTTTTCCCAAAGCAAGGATCTCGAGAATTGATACCAATTACGTCTTGTTCAACGTTAAGACCACAGGGTCTTGAGTAGTTTTTCTTGCATAGTAGGCCATTGACAAATATTTATTGGCTGCTTTGGTAAGATGAACCCTGTCATTTTTGAAATTCTAGTTGTCTATTCTCTTGTCTCATTAGAGCCAAGGATGACCTTGAAGAAAATAACTTTCCTATAGAATGATTCATTATAAAGATTAATTTAAAAGACCAAATAACATGTGGAATAGCTTTTGTTTTTGTTACCCTTGACATAGCTTTTTGTAATCCTATATGCTTAGAGCTGTTAATTATTCCCCATCTTACATTATTGTGTCTGTTGTGTCTATTTATACTGCATGGATTCTCAGAGGAAAACACAAATAGGCCAGATGTGATAACAAAATACACACACTATATGAGAAATTGTTGGGTATTTTGCAATATAGATTGCATCAAAAGTTATTCATATGCCAATGTCGTATGTTCATCAAACTTACCTTTTAAGACAAGCCCACTGACTTATTTTTTACACAAACTTAAGCCATACTTTCCAGTTGTGTATTGATTTTTAATAACATCTGAACTAGGCAGAAGTTCTTTAACAGTGATATCTGTTGTATTGTTTGATAGTGCTAACTTTGCACTGATTCCCGAGAATTTAGGAGCAATGTAGATTTGGAAATTATTTCTAAAATCTTTTGCTCTTGAGGCGCCTGGATGGCTCAGTCATTAAGTGTCTGCCTTCGGCTCAGGTCATGGTCTCAAGGTCCTGGGATCAAGCCCCACGTTGGGCTCCCTGCTCAGTGAGGAGCCTGCTTCTCCCTCCCCCTCTGCCCCTCCCCCTACTTATGCTCTCTGTCTCTCTCTCTTTCAAATAAATAAATAAAGTCTTTAAAAAATGTATACATTTATTAAGGCCCTGAACCTTCAAAATACTGATGTGTTTCTCTTGAGTAGAATATAAGTAGATGAGTTTTTTATAAATAAAGCATGATTCATGGCCACATTATAGAATAAATTAGCCAATGCTATCTCTCACTATGATATTAAGTAGACCTTATTTTTTCAATATAAAAAGAGCTACAAAAATTATTGTTTTGACTCTGTCTAGATTGAATGCAAAAGTTATGAGGTAGTTTTGGCTTAAAATATACATTTTGATATTTCAGATTATGTTAGTATTACAGATTCATCAGACAAAGAATTTGCTCTTTTGAAGAGTAATATTGAATAATAGATGAACAAATGCACTGAGAAGAGCTAGGGTAGATTCTAGTCTTTGCTTTTACAACCTATGTGTATTAGGGAGGTCCCTTAGCTTCTTTGAACATAAGTAATGACTATAAAATGGTTCTAATCCATGTTTATCTGACTCACAAGCTGCTATGAGAAGTGAAGGAGATAAAGGGTATAAAGGCAATTTATAAATATGAAACTATGAAAATGCATGTATTCATATTTGTTCAGCAAACCGAGTTTTCCAGACTTATGTTTCATAAGGGTAGAATTTAAGGGTAGCACTTTTTAAAATCTTATTAGGATAAGAACATTGGGAATAGCATGTTCCATTGTTTAATATTTTAGTTGGGGATAGGGCTAACAGAAATCAGCTTCTTCTGGACTGGGTGGTTCAGAAAAATTAAATATTCATATTTGTACATAAAAATCAGATAGTGATATTGTTTGCCTATATTAAACTTCCAATAATACTAATACTATGACTCTTGCAGCATGCCCTGAGTAACCCATTTTGCTTTAGAGCTATTTTGAGCCAGAGATTGGCTATGAGTAAAGCCTGGGTACCCATAACTCTATCTTGAGTAAGCATCAGAAGTGAAAAATATATATTGGTGCTTTTCTCTAAAGATGAAGGTTTAAGTTTCATAATGGTGGATAAAAAAATCATAACTTTATTTCTTAGTTTGTTTTGGATTTGTGTGATGTATAGCCCCAAAGATCTTGCTATAGAATGAATGTACTTTTTTTTCCTGCTGGATACTATGACTCGAATCTTATAAGGCAGACATAATAACATGACATGCTTCTCAATACCTTTGATCCTATTTGATAAAAAAGCAAATCTTAAGTTTCCCATATTTCCAATGAAACGACAGCTGCCTCTGCGCCAGTGATTCAGAAATCCTAAAGATCAGATAGCTAGGAAGAAGCTCTCTAGCACTCACTGGTGTATCAGTGCTCGGAAGAAAAGGATGCGTATGAAAGCAAGATGAGCTTCCCCCAGTGATTTCAGTTGAATAGCTTAGATACATAATGAAATAAGTAAGAACTAAAACTTTAGCTGAGACTACATTTTCAAAAGGTATTTTTCTTCAACAGCCCCTTTTATGTATTCTTTCTACCTACATTCTCAACTAACTGTATTTATAAATTTTTGTACAACTGGTTAAGAGTTCAGGTTCTGGTATCAACAAACATGGTCCATACAAGGCTCTGTCATTGATGAGGTTACATATCTTAAACTAAGGCTCAATTTTGGCATGTATCAAATGGTGGAAAATAATAATTGCTACCTCATAGAGTTAAGAAAATCGAGACCATGTATGTAAAGTGCTTAATACAGCTTAATGCATGACATGGCATGCAGTACATCATTGATAAATGTAATTAATAATAATTATATATATTTGATAATTATAAAAAGACATATTATGGGCTCACTTTTGAGTGGCTCTAAGAAGCATGTTTTATTTATTTTCTGGTTGATGAAGGATTATAGTGAATTTTTCAGAAATTACTGATTGCCTAGGATGTGGGATTCAAAGGATTTTTACTGTTTAGGTCTAATTGGACAGACTCTGAATGTTGCACTATTAAAAATGTCCTGTTGGACAAGGAATCTCCCTAGGTGTCACGTGATCAACATTAAAATGTGAAGAAAATTAGCTGATCATCTCAGCATTTAAAAAGCCAAAGTGCCAGTTTCAAATAAATGGTTTTGATTTAAAATGTTGCAGGTGGATGATACTCCTATTGTTCAAATCATCTTGCCTCTTACCTTTCTGTTAAATTTCCTCAAATGCCACCTACCATTTTCAGAGCAAACCAAATGGATTTCTGTATGATTGAACCCTATAGTCAGGTTAAACTCTAAGGGGGAAAAAGGTAGCCTCAATCTGATACTAATATTTTCATTCTCTGCCTCTTGGTTGAAACATTTCTTTCAGAACATGAAAAAAGAAATGAGAGACCAAGTAAATTATAAAAAGCTTACCTCATATGAACATTAAGATGGTGTTTACTCAGGCATGTTCTTACTTAAGAATGGCACTGAGGGAAGGTGTCAACTGTCAAGGTTACTTACAGGGAGAAAAAATACAGATTCTAAAATTAAGATGATGAGTTTAAATTCTACATCTGTTAAATGCTAGCTGGATGATCATAGGTTAAGTAATTTTATTTAAATAAACCTGTGCCCAATTTCCTTATCTTAAAAGATACAAGCACCCTCTATCTTATTGGTATGCTGAGCGGAATAACTAAAATAGCATTAATGATAACTAAAATGCAAATTTTAAAAAGAGACCTTTTTGGAGTGTTTATTATATTCTTGGCACTATGCTTGTTAATTGAGCTTATCACTTTGTCTATAAATGCCTTTACCGTGCCTGAAAATAAGGACTTTTTAATACATTTTTGTTACTCTCTATATAAAGTCATAGATTACCTCATCTATGCATGGCTCTGTGACAAGGAAATACAATGTAATATAATTATCTGGGTTTTTATATCTTCGCCGTTAGACCATGAGCTCTCAGAAAATAGGAAAAGGGTTGTTTTATCTTTGAATTTTCAGAGGACTTTTGGCACACTTTTAGAATACATCATATCCTCAATAATGTTTGTTTAGTGAATAAATACAAAGAAGTAAACTCTGGATTGGTAAACTCCAGGAAATAGACTTAGTAAAAGATAGTGCTTTAAAATTCAAGATACACTGTAAGGAAACAATTACATAGAGCAAGGCAAAGCCTGTGTAAACCACAAACCTGGCATAGAAAGAAGTATTATGGATTCAGAGAAGGAAGGCATTATTATGAGTCAGAATTAGATTTGGAAAAAAACTCAGCAAGTAGGACTTCAAGATCTGAAATAGAGAGAGAGAGAATATTACAAGGCAGGAGAAAGCATATATCAAAACTTCTCAAGAAGACTGAGTATCCCATCTTCATAGCATAAAGAGCAGATTGCTGTGGCTTCCTGCAGTATCTGTGTGGACAAGAATGGAGAGATGAGGTTGAAATAGAAACTTTGGTCAGGTTTGTCCTTGTTACTAACAGTTATCTATTGGTGGCTTTTGAGCAAGCGTTTGCCATAAAGATTGTGTGTGTGTGTGTGTGTATAACTATTCAGTTTGGTTAAGACAGATAGAGAGGGAAATAATTGGGGAATCTGGGACCCTTTAAGCTCCTATTAAAATTCTTTATTTGTGGAAATACAAGTCTAGGCCTAGAAGATAATACTGAGAACAAAAAGGGAAGCATAGATACAGGAGGTAATTAAATGAAGATACAGAAAGAGTTGATAAAATAAGTCCAAAAAGCTAGAAATATACGTCTATCAAATGGGAATCCATTAGCAAATTTCATCATAAATTCAATGATTTTTTAATGTGATGGCCTAGCGTTTCTCACATGTGTCTGCCAAATATAATTTTAGGGTGGTAGTAATAGTTGTTATATAAACAGTAGAGAGATTCAGGGTCAAATAAGCTTAGAAATTGACGATTTAAAAAATAAAACTGATTTCTTAACTCAGTGATCACTGTGATAGTCTAAGAAACTAGTACAGTAATTCCTATTATTTTTAAAACTATTTGGCTACATTAAACTAACCCCTTACTGCTCCTGTTTGTCAGAGCATTCCATATGGGTTTAATCTGAATTTAGAAAATGTTGATCTACATTACAAAGAATAGTACAGTTTTTCTTACAGTCTTTTCTCAAACTGGCACTTTTATTTTTCAGTTGCAGTTGATGTTATTACCCTACCTGTCTCCTTTAAGTCTTGAAGGATTTTTTCCAGTTTTTAAGTTATTGGAGAACAAGGAGTCAAATTTTTATATGGAAAAGAACCTTAAACGTTAAGGAGGTTGATTTTCATGTTGTTTCTAACAGAAAACCAATTAGTGAATCATTCACTGCCATGAAAAATTTTTTGTACATCTTGTTTTCGAATGTGTGTATGTTTGAATTTGTATTTTCAATATCACAAGGAAAAGGACATGGGAATTTTTTAATGTGTTTCCATTGAAATTTAACAAGTTTTCATTGTGTCATAAAATAAGGTGCTTAATTAAAAATTTGTTATCATTATCCTTATTTTTCTCTTCCCGAAGGTTTATATCATTTATTTGAGAGCGCTCTAACATAATTGAACTTCACTTCCATAAATCACATTTTTCACTATTTATTCTAGGTATTATGTCAAGGGATTAGTGAGGGTATATTTCAGGAATTCCTCTCTATATACTTCTCCAAATAACCCAAAAGATTTGCTTCAAATTTTGTCTCTAGGTCCAGTTCCACTCAGTCTAAAATGCTGGGTTCATCATGGATCAAATACAATATCTGTTAAAGAAGACTTATGACTTAAAATTAAATGACATCTGTATTCTCAACACTGGATTTTCATCTTCTGTAGAGTCAAAGGCTGAGTGGCAGGACATTCCTGTACGCACAGAGCCCTGAGTCCCAGGAAATACTTTAAAAACACTAACTAATAAAGGCATTGGTTGGTCCCTTTAAGTGTGCAACTACTCTCAAGGTATAGAGGCAGTCAGTTAGTCACAAATTAAGCTATTTACATATCAGTTTTGGTCACAGTGATAATCTGAATATGAATTAGTTAATATGGCTAACCTCTCAAATAATTCAGGCCAATCTAGCAAGTCAGACTTTAACTTCTGTAATTGACTATGGATACTGTGTCCAGATAATACACTTGTCCTATTCCAGTTATTCTTCATGGATAATTCTCATACTTCACATTACAACTTATTCTGCAGTTGTTGCAAAGAGGATAAACTTGGCATATTCAGAGAATAGGGGGAGAATGGTATGTCTTGAGGATAATGGGATGTCTTGAAGATAGTAAAAGGTGGGAAGAGTAAGGAGATCAGGGAGTGGCAGAGCCTGCCTGCTTTAACTCTTGAAGAACCAAGTGAGTAGATTTTGTTATAAATGTAACAGTAAACCATAGCAGATTTTTAAGCAAGGAAGAAATCTAATTGGACTTCTGCTTTATAATGATCATCTAGTTGTATGAATGGAAAAAGGACTGAATAGGGTGTTGGAGAACACATAAGAAGATGGTTAATAAGTATGTGGGACAAATGAATTAACATTATTCTATATAAGTTTTATAATTGTTTACTAAATTAGCTCAGCAAATATTTAGAGATATTTTATCTTGTAATAAAGTGATAAAAGTTTAGCATGCCTACTGTCAGGATACTTACAGGCTGATGGAGGAGTCTGCGCTAGATACTTGCATAGATCTCAGTGTGGACACGGGGAATAAAGAAAACCTTTTTGGAAGAGAAGGTACTTGAGTCCAATCGTGAAGTTTTTGCATTAGTAGAATTATATAAAGACTTATCAGGAAGAACATATGAAAAATGACATGGATGCAGAAATAAGGACATTCAAAGGACCTCAAGTCAGTGTATTTACAGTGATGTACAACTAAGGACTCTAGAGCGAAGTACCTAGGTTCAAATTCTGCCCCCCGCCCCCCGCATTACCTGCTGTGTAGTCTGTAGTCATTTACTAAATTGATACACTTTGGTTTCCTCTATGAAATTAGAATAAATATATTCACTAACATGAAACTCCTTTTAAGGATGATAAGTTGGTAAAATATTTAGTACAATCCTTGACAGAGAGAAAGCAACCTATAAATGGTACTGTAATTCATTATTATGGCTGGTACAGTGAGGAATGTTTGTGGCAGAAGATGGTTTAAAGAAGTGGTTGAGGAGAGGCAAAGTGACACAGGGCAAATTTTGGAGATGATGGATATGTTTATTACTTCGATGGTGGTAATGGGATCACAAGTATATGCATATATCCAAATTCATCAAATTGTATACATTACGTATGTGTAGTGTTCCATATATTAATATTATGCCTCGGAAAAGCTATAAAAAGACTAAAATGTACTTAATAAGGTAGATAATATGAATGTATAGCAAACTGTAAACCATAATAACAAACAATTAAACCTTTTTAAAAAAAAAAAACACGAAAAGAAAAACTAGGTCAAATTGGAATGGTTGTGTTTGCTACGTTAGTATTGACTTCATCATGGAAAAAAAAAAAAAAAAAAAACCTGGCAGTCATTCATAGTTTCTGTGCAAAATTTATATAGACAGATTTCTCAGAAAAATTACGTGAATCACATTGTGGAGAATATTACATGGCAGGAGGAGGGCTTTGATCAAACTGCCTGGTTAGAAATCCATGCTAACTCATGTGTGAACTACTGAGAGTCTGCACTAAGTTACACGTCATGGAGACAAAAAGAGGATATGCAGAGAAATATTTAGGACATATACTTTACAGTTCTTGAAATTACAGTGAATTTCTGTTTTTAAGTTGCTGCCGGGACATAAAAACGAAGAAATGGAATATTTGTTAGCAGTGTCAGTTGACTAAAATTCCATGAGGTTAAATAGTAGGTCAAAAGTCATTCAGAAAAAAGAAGAGCAGTAATTTAATTTTGTACTGACTGCAGATCCATATTCATTGCCCTGTTCTTTTCCCCACCCATCGGTTTGGTCATTAATCTCCCTAGAAGGAATGCTTTCTTCGCCCCTTGATCCAACCAGATAATTACCTTTTCTATTCTCTCAGTAATTTGTATAAACTGCTACTAAAGCTTTAATCTCATTATGTTT
This sequence comes from Ursus americanus, assembly GCF_024610735.1. Lineage (NCBI taxonomy): Eukaryota > Metazoa > Chordata > Mammalia > Carnivora > Ursidae > Ursus > Ursus americanus. The sequence continues at coordinate 38,923,526 of NC_142144.1, forward strand.
CAGCTATTTGTTTAGTGGTTTTGTTTTCTAAATAGTTTGGAAATGTCTAGAGTTTTGCAGTAATGCTATTTATTTTATATAAACAGTGCGGGTTCTTAGGTTCTACAGAATAAATAAATTGATGGATGAAAGAGTTAAAAATATGGTGGCCAGTGACCAGGAAAGTGGGATATTTTATAGAATCCGTTTTAAAATGGCACCATTATGTCCCACTGTTCAAAGGACAGGTCGAACTATCGGAATTCACAGCTCTGCCCTCTTGTATGTAAGCTTTGCCCTGTGGAGAGAAAATATCTTATGTCTTCAGAAGGCTGTGCTGAAGTTCAGCCTATGCCATTCAAGATCACAGCAGGAATATCACAGCCCATCACTTCTAAAAGTTAATGTACCATCCTTCACAAGCTCCTCTCTAGACTAATATTGCCAAAGGTTAAATGACATTAATACAGAAGTTCATGACTGCATAATGCAGTTTATAATCCTGAGGACATACTTTAACAGCAACAACCATTCTTCTCATATTCCCCTTGTCTTTTAGATATAAAAATTGCTCTTGTGGAAAATTGTCATTTCCCAGAGGTACAGTTCTTGGCGATGGGGCTACATGGGGCACAGCATAGCTAAAACCTGAGTAAGGAAGAAAACAGTAGATAAAGAAAGCAACTGCAATCTAAGGACAGTTAAAGTCTAATAGTTGGTTTTCTTACGTTCTGTCTTCTCTACAGAACAGAAAATGTACAACTATGTCTTATCTTTTTTCCTAAATTCCTGAGAGTACATCCTGTGTTTGTGCATGTTGACATTTCTGTTATATATCTTGCTGTTTTTCTAGTTATTATCCTCTGACGATAGCAGATATTAAAAATGTCCTAATGATCCTGGATCCCAAGTGACTATGATTTTGTTGACACACACATCTTAGAGAGAGAGACATGAGGAACTCAAGCTGCCTGAAACTCATTATTCAAGACAAGGGCGTTTGTTTACTGTCCTATGCTCTTGCCTACCAGGAAGTAGACAAGTAAAGTCTTCAAGGAAACTCTTCCAGCTATAAATCACAGGTTACAGACAGGACTGAGGGATCATTAGGATTCTATTAGTCTGGGTGTTCCTTGGCCTTGCAGTAAAGAGAATATTTTATTAACAAATATCCCATTTTACTAATCTGGTAGCTGATAAGGAAACAGAACCACTCTGCTATAGTAACTAATTGTTTCCTCCTCCTGTAATGTCATGACATTCCAGAATAGTGGCTCTAGTCAGTGTTCTTAATGATAGGAAGTGGCTCTCCAAAATGTGTCTTTTTATGTCCATTTATATAATTCAAAAATCATAATTGCCTATGCAGGTCATGATCAATGGTTATAAATTATTAGAAGGAAATGAATATCAAACATAATTCAAAGAAGTATTTAAAAATAAATAGTCAAACTCCTTAAATATTTTAGAAATATTCAAGCTCTTTATTTTCTCATGACACAATTTCCTCATTTGTTTCTTTCAATTAAACCGGATAGAATTATGTTATGTCAAGAGTACCTAAAGGGAATTCTTAAAACTGTGTCATTTTAAAATAGAGTTCTAGGGGCACCTGGGTGGCTCAGTGAGTTAAGCGTCTGACTCATGATTTTGGCTCAGGTCATGATATCAGGGTTGTGAGATCAAGCCCTGTGTTGGGCTGTGCACTGGATGGGAACCTGCTTAAAATTCTCTCCCTCTCTTTCTCCCTTTGTCCCTCCCTCCTAAAAAAAAAAAAAAATAGAGTTCTAAGGTCACATGACTTCAGGAAAATCTAGATTAAAGTAAATTACACAGAGCCTATGGTAGTTCAACAGTACAGCCATGATTTGGGGAGCTTGGTGGCTCAGTTGGTTAAGCATTTGAGTCCTGATTTTGGCTCAGGTCATGATCTCAGGGTCATGAGATCGAGCCCCGAGTCAATTCCACCTTGGGCGTAGAGCCTGCTAAGATTCTCTCTCCCTCTGCCCCTCCCCCTGCTCATGTGTTCTCTGTCTCTCTCTCTCTCTGTCTCTCTCTCTCTAAAATAAGTAAATAAATCTTTTAAAAAAAGAAACAAAACAGTATATCCATGATCTGTTTTCTTCCCTATAAAACTCTCTTTTCATCAATATGTATTGTACTTAGTTCACTGGCTTCTAATGAATAGCATATGGCAAAAGTGTATAAATTCCCAGATTAGTTTATAAAAGACATTGTAGCTTCCTCCTTGCTTCACTCTATAGATTGCTTGCTTTTAACTACCAAAATTGTGAAGACTTAAGCAGCTCTGTAGAGAGAGCCATGTAACAACTGAGTCCTTATGCCAATAACATGCACTGATTTTCCAGATGAGTGAGTGAGCTACCTTGAAATCAGATCCTCCAGCTTCAGTCAAGCCCTCAGATGACAATCTGACCAGGGACTAATCCAGAACCAGTCAGCCAGACTGCTCCCAGATTTCCAATCCAGAGAACCTGTGGGAGAGATTATATGTTTATTGTTTTTTATTGCTAATTTTTGAAGTAATAAAAATATGCATGATAATAAATACAGGTCCTTTTACTCCAAAACTTCACAGAGACTTTAGTAGGTTAATATATTTTTTTGTTTGTTTGTTTTTTAAAGTAAGCTCCACACCCAGTGTGGAGCCCAATGCAGGGCTTGAACTCATGACCCTGAGATCAAGACCTGAGCAGATATCAAGAGTCAGACAAAACCAACTGAGTTACCCTGGTGCTCCTAATATGTTGATTTTTAATGCATTGTGTGGTGAAAATATATTTAACCATACTACCCATTCCTCAAGCCCATTTCTTGGAATTATAATTTTGCAGAACATTCTTCACATAAAAAAGGGTATGTATAAAAAATAGCATTTATTGGCAGCTAATATGTGCCAGTAATTTTATATGTGTAATATTATTTAATCTCATCAAATATATTAATATATTATGTATCCCATTTAGCACTTAATAATGATAAAGCTAAAAGAGAAAAGTATTTTTTACCTGATAAGCCATAGTTAATTTTCATGCATTGTGGTTTAAATCCAAGTTTTACTTAATTTAATGGCATAGGGACAAAAGAGGTGAATTTTCAACTAACTAGATTTGGGCATAAGTTTTTTTTTTGTTTTTTTTTTTTAAGTTAAATAGAGGTGGCTGGTATTGTTCATATATATGCTCTTTTTAAGCACCAAAATTCATTAATTGTACTATATGAACTAAAAGTCAGAAAAAAATATTTTAATCAATATTCTATCTCAATATACATGTAAATGTTAAATGTTAGAATAAACTCACATATTGCAATGTCGAGAACCTACTGTTTTGAATCACAAGTCATAGTTTTAAATTACTGTTCCAACATTTAGTAGCTTTGTCAGATGCTTCTACTGGCAAGTAAAAGACATTCTGATGATATATTACAGATACGTATAATCTATCAGAGGTCCAGCGGTAATCTATTATAGGATAAGTTGATACAATTAATGTAAAGTAAGTTAGTGGTGTAAGAGTCTGATCAACCTCTATGTAATTCTCTTGACATGTGTTGTATGGTTGCTACTTGGATACTCCAGCTCCCAGCATCATGTCCGAACACAAATATGTGCAAAGCCTAGAAGATAGTCTTTATCTTGTGTTGTTTATAAAAGCAAAGAAAACATCCCCAAAAGTCTCCTTTCTATCTCATCAGTTTAGACTGTATCATCTCTATGATCAGAGGAAAAGAATACCAAGATTGGCTTCCAGTAATTAACATTTAACCCCTCTGTCTGGGGAGGGACCATGAAACATACATATTCCAATAACTCGTCAAAATTAAAGTTGCGTTTTTTAAATAAGGAATTTGTTGACAGGAACCTATAGGTTAGGCAACCAATGTCTGTTGAAATATTGATGTTGAACATTACACAATTTAAATATTCCTTTTCTTCATTTTACTTACGTGTTAAATGAAAATAATGCCTGTCTCAAAGGGCCATTATGATTATTACATGGGATAGTATGCTTTTTAATAGCCTCAGGACAGTCTATATGTGTAAAATGAATTCATACATACATAATGCATGTATGTATGAATAAATGAATACATGAATTTAGCTTTTTTTTTATCAACGAAGACTGCCTTTCCCTTCCATTGTCCTAAATTGGTACAGTTTGATTCTATTGGATATATTAGGGCATAACAAACTATATGGTAATTTTCTGAATTCATTTTCTCAATTTGCATTTTCTTTTATTTGCATAACCCCTTCCTAGGACCTTAAGTAAAACTAAAAGGCAAATTTATCTACATGCCAAATCCTATTCATGTCCTTTAAACTTCCCTTTTTAACACCTGTGACGTGAAAGCACAGGTTGCTGACTTGCTGCAAAAGTTCACTTGAGCATAGTTTTATTATCTATGAGAACAAGTAGTCTGATGCTTCTGTACACTCAGGAGAATGCACAGTAAATGCTCCAGCTTGTACCGAGTGGGACATGAACTGAACAGAGATCGCTGCCAACAACAGAAAGTGACTGGTGTTGCTATTAGAAACACAATTATGAGTTCCTGCCTTGAATAGTAGAATTGCCATTTTAAAACTAGTACATCTGATGAGAAGTCATACATTGTGTGTACGTATTCGGGAAAGAAAAAAAATCCACGACCTTGAGAGTATGAAACCTTAAGAGATTTTGTGAAGGATTGCTGGAATTACAGTGTGAGATCATTGGAATGTCATTATGTCAGGCATTTGATTAGTTATCTTCCCAGTTGAGGAACCGGGAAATTGCTTTCAGTCTGGTTGTTTCTATTTTGCTTAGATACCCTTACTTAGCAATACCTAGAGGTATTATTTAAATTCAGAAATTTAAGGACATAAATATAATTGATTAGGCAAATTAAACCTACACCATGGTATGAACTAAAGAAGACTTGGCAAGTAACTTAAAAGCATATAATTTATGTAGCCAATTAAACATAATTAGAAAACTCTAAGTATTTAAGCTGGCTTTGCTTTGCCAATCATTCTTTTAATATGATTCTATTAAATTCCAGAGACATGAGTGACAAGATTATAGTTTCAAAAGTATTGAACACTATTTCTACATATGTTTTGGAATACAGAAAAACCTTTGCCAGCAAGTGTCACTGGAACTGCTTACTATAAGCTCCAGGGAAATTCACAACATTTGTATATTGGAAAGTCTGTTTAGTGTTATTCAAAAGAGACATGTTCAATATTATTTAACACAGCATTGCTCAAACTCACTTGACAAATTAATATTTTCCATTCATATCCTATCATCTTTAACTCACTGAAGGAACCATTTATACTCCCATTCTCTCTAATGAGACCATCAAATCTCTTTTTGTTAAAACTATCAATGACCTTCAAGTTTTTAGATTTAACTAATATTTCTCAAGTATAATCTTCTATGACATCTAAGCCTTATTTGATACACTCACTCAAAAAAAGTCCCTCACTTGGCTTCTTGGACCCACTCTCCTGGTTCTTACCTCCCTGGTTGCCCCTCAGACTCCTTTGTAGTTCCAGATTTCTCAGACCTCTTAAAATCACAGTGCCTCATTTGTTGGGCTCATTTGTTGGTCTTTTATTCTTGTTTTTTATTATCATTAAACATTCTATTTATATGTTGATTGTCCATATAGTTTATGTTATCTCCAGCCTGAAATTAAGACAGGTTTATTAAACTATCATCTCCTTTTGTGTGCCTCATTGATACCTCAAACTCAGCCTATATAGCTGGTCTCCTAATCTTGCCCCATTAGCCTGATCCACCTGCATATTCCTTCTCCTCAGGTGTTAGTAACTCCATCAAACCATAAACATCAAGGCCATCCTTGATATCTCTCTCTCTCTCTCTCTCTCTCTCTCTCTCTTCCTTTCCCTCTCCCTCTCCCGTTCCCGCATCATGCCCTACACCCAACTCCTGTACAAATCTTATTGGTCATTCTGGTCTAAACTACCATTATCTCTTACTTTTGACTAGTTTAATAACTTCATAACAGTTCTGTGCATATCAGATCACTCTTCAACACAAAACCCTATTTCCTGCACTAGTTCACCATTTTACTCAGATTAAAGGCCTGCATATAGGACTGGTGCTACATAGTCTGGCCTCATTTCACCATTTTCAACTCATGTCTTATTTTCTCCCCATTGTATACTCTACTCAGCCACACTGGCTTCCTCTGTCCAGTTCAGTGACATGTTTCAAATGCTTATACCAATTCCTAGTGCATGAGAGATGGTCAGTATGTATTTGTTGAATACATTAATCAAAATTTATTCATTAATTTAACAATATAATCTAGAAGAAAAATACAGAACTTTTTTACAAAACAATGAAAATATATGTAACAAAGTAAATCATATATTTTTCACTAGAATTACAAATAAAATGAGATTCAACTTTCATTATTATTAATATTGATTTTTTCTCAATACAATGGGATATAATAGAGAAATGCAATGCAAAATTATTATAAATTTTAGTTTTAGATAATATGAATGAAGACATATTTGGATTACTATATTTTTTTAAAATATAGTTTTAAAGGATAAAATTAATCAAAATATATCTAGCATCATATACATCAATGAATCCAAATGAATGAAAATGATCATATATTTTAGAAAGGCATAATCAAAAGAATTGCCTGCAATGGGTATTCAGTCAGTCTCAGGAGAGAAAGATTTTTATTTGTATGTAATTAATGTGGTTATGAGGAAGTCACTGGGACCTGACATTCTATATCTGTAAATTGAGGGGATAGTAAACCTATCAGTGGTTGAAACTCCATTCAGCAAAGTTTCAGCTGATACAAGAAAGCATGTGAGCCCTAAGAGAGGTAAAGTACATAACAGAACAAATAGAAAAGGGTTAGCTTCCCCTTCTATATCTTCTCCCGGAGACATCATGCCTTTTTAATTACAAGTTATTTTGGTCTGAAATTTTCTTCTAAGAAAATTTCTGCTAAAATCCAAAGTTTGGACACCACTGGATTATATGATACCTAAGATACCTTGACACTCAAACATTTTTTAATGAGTTGAGTTACCTACAGCTCACAATGTACAGTAAGTCATTCCTAATGATGTAGGAAGAAATATAGGTATAGGAGTGGATTTCTTCACTCGAGGAACCCATAACATTTTCTTGCGAAGTATGACATTAGAAGTAGAGAATATTTAGTTATGGTTTTATCGAAGAGTGCCCAAGGGAAGAGACTATCACTCACTGCCTAAAAGAAAAGCTGTATTGTTTCGTTTTGGCAATCAATCTTTTCCTAGGAAGAAAGGAAAAACCAAGAGCTAATCATACATAGACTTCAAGGAAGTGGGGCTCTCAAGGATTGGCAGACTTTGAGAAGTAGGAGCGTTTAGGGGTTGGTTGAACCCTAACCATGAAAGCATGTTATCAAATGGAGTGTCTTTCTAATTGGCTGATGTTTAAAGGGCTGGGCTGTGGAAAAAGGCTGTTACTGCTTGACTGATTTCTAAGAAGTGTACTACTGAAGGAAGTTGTCATTGATCAAATATGATGGACTTATAACTGACTCAGGTTGTTACTTATTGCTATGGCCAAAAGCAATCAGTCTTTTCCCAGGAAGACAGAAATGTATTATTTCCAAGAGAAATAGCAAATGTGTTTCCTTCCTTGAGGCCAAGACAGCAAACAGAAAGAGGAAGCTAAGAGCCGTGGAAACAAAGCAGAGTCTTTGGTTGTCTTACGAATTTGGGTTTGAAACGGTACTGAGAATGCCCAGCATAAATACCTCTAATCAACATTCCAGGTCTCTAGTTGAGTCCCCTAACAACTATGTACTACTAGTAAAACACCATAAATAGGTCAGTCCCATGAAGCCTGAATTTCAGGTTCTAGCACATCTTCAGAATTTTCAGATCAAAGTTAAATGCTTTCTGGAAGATAATATCCTTCAGAACCTGTAAAATTGTTCAAATACAATGACCATCATTACATGAAAAATTACTGGACATCTAAATGCAGTACTAAGTTATCTAAAACCAACAAAAGTACCCACATATGATCAAGATTTGGGAGTTACTAAAAACATTAAAACAGCTGTAACTCACTCTACCTGACATGATGAAAACTTTCATCTGAGAACTGGAACACAGCAAATAATAAATTGAATAATCTAAAAATAAAATACAGTGATTAATAACTCAGTAAATGGTTTAAACAGCAGATTGGAAGAACAAAGACAGAATTAGTAAACTGTAAGATAGGTTAGTACAGCCGAGAAGGAAAATAATGGAAAATGGAGAAAAGAGCATAAGAAACATTTGGGACAAAAATCAAAGTGTCAGCTATCCTGATGAATGTACTTAGGAGATAAGGCTAAGTGGAGTGAGGCAGGGCGGAAAAAAAAAAAAAAAAGATTCAGGGGAAGCTACAATTTCAATTATTATGAATACAAAGAAAGCAACACCTAGGAAAATTCTTGTAAATTGCTTAAAAAAAAACCCAAAACAAACAAACAAACAAACAGAAAACTTGAAAGGCAGGGAAAAAGCAACCCTATCTTCAAATGGGCGATTATAAGATTGACAGATGAATTTTCAAAAGAAGTACCTGTATCTGTAGTTATTACAGCCTTATGTTTTATTATATTTCATTTGGATATAGTTTATTAAGTATTAATTTAGGTTACCATATTGTTTTGAGCAATAAATATTTCTTTTAGCAGTGTGATGATCTCGAGCTGTAATGCCTTTCTTCCTCTCCAGAAATAAAGGTTTTCCTAACCCAGCTGCAATGAGTGCTGCTGGCGTCCAGCACTCAGCTGTCAACCCTTATCAGGGATTACTCCCTTGATGTTGCATTATTGCCTCAGTTGCAGATCATCACCAAAGGTCATGACCTCATCCTTGACTGGTTCACCTCCAGTGATTGTTCGACACAGGTAAAAATACCCTGCTTTCCCGTCTCGTGTCTGGATGGGTTTTTCCATCTTCAGCGCTCTTTGCAAAGATGGCTGAGCCCTTCCACTGAAAGCATTTTGCAGCTTGACTTCTTCCTGTGATTCAACTTCCTTTTCCCCTCATCCGAGGCCATTGACACAAGGAGGATTCATTAATAAACCTCCTGCTCTCTATTTTCTGCCCAGAGTCTACTTCTCAAGGAAATCGATCTCTGACAAGTAAGTTCCATGATGTTTCTTTTTTTCTCACTAAGTGGGGCACACCTTATTAATGGCTAAGTTGAAATAATTTTTGTATTATGTTCTGCTGTCAAGCTATTTATGATAATTTGCAGTAGATATTCATTTAGAAACTAGAATAAAATTTTTATAACTAGGTGATAATATTTAAATAGGAATAATAGAGTGTTAGTGGAACAAAGATAAAAAAACTGCAAATTGGAATCTCTCTAGTCAACTAAGTGTTTCAGCCACCATGGTACACGTGTATTACATTTGGCAGAAAAGAAAAGGGGATTGATTTCCAAGCATCTGTACGAGAGCTTTAAGGAGCTATTGATTAGCACTAAGAAATGCTTTATTTGGACTGTCAAAAGTTCAGCAATAATAGAAGTAAAACCAGTGAATCACCGAAGTAGTAATTAGTAAAAGTTTATTGTGCACGCACTGAAAAGACAGTTGGCGAACAGGGAGTACTCAAACCAAACATGGAATGAGGCTCAGGGGTGTGTTGTTCTCAAGCAGCTTACACAGTGAGGATGCGGTGGCTGTTTGTTCTTCATAGCAATTGGTTAGAATATTAATGTTTTTCTTTAAATGATAGGGAATTGGTTAGAGGGTACTTCATATCATCTTGGGGAAACAGTTTAAGTTTTGATTATGATTTCCAGAGGCATAAACAAGAAATGACCCAGGTGAAGTTAGTCTTGCAAAATAGTTAAATTAAGTGTTGTTTGTGTAAGTAAACTGGTTTTGTCTGCTCAGGGAATTTTCAAGGCTGGTCTCTATTTTTATTTTAAGGAACCAATGATGTCACAGGTATTGAGCAAGTTAAGCAACACATACACAGTTTAGAAGAATATTTATTTTTACTAGTGGTGTTGTCATGTACTTTTCTTTATTTAGCCTTTGTGAAATACAATGTTAAATGTTTTTTTTTCCTTTTACAATGAAGTTTGTATTAACTGTTTTTGAACAATTTTGAGATAAAATTTGCATACCATATAACTCACCCATTTATTGATTGCAATTCAATGTTCTTTTAGTATATTCACAGATCTGTGCAACCATTCCCACAGTTAATTGTAGAACATTTTAATTACCTCAAAAGAAACCCTGTGCCCTGTGACTATCATGCCCTTATCACTTCCATTCCCATGCTCATCCCTAAGCAACCACATCTACTTTTCATCTCTATATATTTTTCTATTCTGGACATTCATATCAATGCAGTCATATAGGATCTGGTCTTTTGTGACTACTTTCACTTACTATATGTTTTCAAGATTTATCCATCTCAAGGCGCATATCAGTATTTCATTCCTTTTGTGTCTAAATATTCCATAGCATGTGTATACCATATATTGTTTATCCATTCTGTTATCCAATCTGATTGTTTCACTTTTGGCTGTATAAATAGTGTTGTTATAAGCATTCATGTGCAAGTTTTTGCCTGGACATATGTATTCATTTCTCTTGGGTGTATATGGACAAGTAGAATGTCTGGGTCATATGGAAACAATATCCTTAACCATAACAGGAGTTACCAGAGAATTTTCCAAAGTGACTGCAACATATTATGTTCCCACCAACAGTGTATCAGTGTTCTTATTCTCTATATTTTCAACAACACTTACAGTTGTCCAACTATAAGACTGTAACCATCATAGTGGATATGAAGTCGTATCTCACTTTGTTCTGGATTCACATTCCTCTGGTAACTAATTATGCCCATCATGTGTTCATATGCTTGTTGACCTGGAAGAAATATTTATTCGGATCATTTGTTGTCCTTCAATTGGGTTATTTGCATTTTTATTAGTGAGTTGCAAAAGTTATTTATATATTCTGGATACAAGTCCCTTATCAAATGTATTGTTTGCAATTTTATTTTTTTTCCTATTCTGGGGAATTTCTTTTCACTTTCTTGATGTGAAGTACTAAGTTTTTAATATTGATGAATCCAATTTATCTATTTTTTGTTGATATGTTGTGTCATTTCTAAGAAAACATGAAGGTAAATCTCTAGCTTCCACTCTTAAATTTAGGTCTTTGATCAATTTTGAGTGAATTTTTGCATATGGTGTGAGGTAAGGGGCTAACTTCATTATTTTGCATATAGGTATTGCATTGTCCCAACACCATTTATTGAAAAGACTTCTTTTCTCATTGGATGGTCTTGGCACCTTGTAGAAAATCAATTGACCATACAGGTGTGGACATTTTAGATTTTTAATTCTATTTCATTTATCTATATTTTCTGTCCTTATATCAGTACCATACTGTCTTGATTAGCACTGCTTTGTAGTAAGCTTTGAAATCAAAAGTGTGAGGTCATATACTTATTTTTCAAGATTGTTTTAGCTATTCTGTATTCCCTTAAAATTCTATATGAATTTTAGAATCAGCTTGTTTATTTCTACAATGAAGTAAGCTGGGATTCTGATAGGGAATGTGATGACTCTGTAGTTAAGTTTGGGGAGCATTGACATCTTAACAAGATAAGTCTTCCCATTGTGAACATGAAATGTTTTTCCAGTTATTTAGATATGATTTAATTTATCTGAATATTTTGTTGTTTTCAGATTATAAGTTTTTTACTTCCTTTGTTAAATTTATGCCTAGTCTTTTTTCTTTTTTTATTATTGTAAAAGGAATATTTTTCTTAATTTCATTTTTGCATTGTTCATTGCGAGTGCCTAGAAAGATTATTTGTATGAAAGATGTGATGGGATGATTATTTTTGCCTAATTAAATATTTTCAATGAGGCAGTTCTTCAAGTCCTCAGTGTTTTGGGTAGTATGTATCTTTTCTGGAGAAAAGGAATGAAATTGGAGAAGACAACATAATACTGTAAGCCTGAAAGAGATATTTGTTAAAAAATATCTTTACAAATAAATATGAGTTTAATGATAAGATGCTTTATGAAATGCATTAAAGATGTTTAAGAAGAAAAGCATTTTCTATTTATTCCCTCATTCAAGATATTTAAGTACTAGAAGGCAATTATTTTGGTGATAGTCACTGGGAATTTAACAGTGAGTCAAATTGCTGACTTCATATGCATTCTTGTTTAATTTTCTTTGTCATTCACTGGATTATAAACAATGTGAGCTAAATAATTGTTTTGTTTACTCTTGCGTGATGATAACATGGTAAGTTATGAATATATAAGAGTGATAAAAAAATTATGATATGGAGCTTTTGAGAATTTATTTTTAATCTGAAAACTTAAGAGTGAGTGTGGTAGGCAAAATAATGATGTTCACATCCTAATCCTGGGAACCTATGGATATGTTACCTTACATGGAAAAAGGGACTTTGCAAATATGATTAAGTAATTTGAGATTAGACCATTATCCCATTACCTGGGTGGGCCTATGTAATTACAAAGGTTCTAATAAGTTTAAAAAAAAAAGGAGGCAATAGAGTCAGTGTCAGAATGGAATGATGTAAGAAAGACCAGACATTTCTGGCTTTGAAGATAGAGCTAAAAGCTAAGAAGTACAAGCAGGCTCTAGAAGCTGCAGAGGCAAAGACATGGATTCTTCCCTATGGCTTTCAAAATCAGTGCAGCCCTGCCAACACCATGATTGTATGCAGTAAAACCCAGTTTAGATTCCTGCCGTGCAGAACTGTAAGATAACAAATTTGTCTTGTTTAAGTCACCAAGTTTGTGATAATTTTTTATAGTAGCAAAAGGAAATGAATACAATGAATAAGATGGTCTTGTCCTGGTAGAGCGATTGCCATATGTCAAGAATGTAAAGAAGAGAGAACATGCCCTATTCCAATTTTAAAGGTAGTATAATACAGTTGGAGCACAGACTTTAAGTCAGAAGTAACTTGAAAGCAGAAATCAGTTTATGAAGAATCTTGTAAATCTTGTGTGGAACAGAACTTTTTTTTAAGATTTTTTAAATTTTTTATTTATTTGAAACCATTAACACAAGTGGGGAGGAGGGGCAGAGGGAGAGGGAGAAACAGGCTCCCTGCTGAGTGAGGTGCCAGAAGCAGGCTCAATCAGGACCCTGGGATCATGACCTGAGCTGAAGGCAATTGCTTAACTGACTGAGCCACCCAGGCACCCCAGGAACTGAACTTTTATTAGGGACAAGAGAGCTTCTGAAAACTTATAGAGCAGGGAATAATTTGATCTGATTTTTTTTTTTTTAGAAAGGTCATTCCGAATGTGGTGCAGATTAATGGTAACCAAAATTACATGCAGCTGTTGTTGTTACATTCAGACCACAGATACTGACCTAAACTCATGTAGTTGCTGTTGTCATAAAGAGAATGAGAAAGATAAGGAGTTAGAATTAAGCAAACATAGTGAAAATGGTGGACAGAGAGATATCAATGGTGATACCAAGTGTTCTTCCTTGGACATTGGTGGGTGGTAGAATTATCAAGTGGTATAATAAGACAGAATTAGCAGCCTGGGAGAATAGCAGTTAAATTCAATGATAGATATAGCACGTAATAGGTACTTCCAAGCTGATATTCCAAGTTAGATATGTGGGTTTGAATAACAAAAAATGAAGGTTCAGGTTTGAATATATAAAAGGTAATTGAAACATTGAGGATCTTTTGTTTGTATACTTTGCCAAAAAGACAGCAGAGATACGGGTCTAGACCCATGACACAACCCTGGGAACACTAATATTTAAGAGATTTTTTTTTACCCTACATTTTAATTTGACTGTGTTATTTTTGCTCTCTTGTACGGCAGGCTTTGGAGTCAGGGAAAATAGGTTATAAACCATGCCTCTATATGAACAAGCAAGTTCTTTACTCTGAAACTGTTGCTGTCTTTTTAAATAGGTATAACAATTTCCAATTTGATGTTTGTGTGAGAGCAAAATAGGGTAAACTATATATGATGCCTAGCAAAATGACTGATTATAAAACCGACCACTGATTTAGTGACATATTGTCATGATCACTAAACAGTGACTTTTATTTATTCATTTATTTTTAGTTTTGTTTTTTGTTGTTTTTTGTTTTTATTTAAGTATAGTTGACACACACTGTTACATTAGTTTTGGATGTACAACTTAGTCATTGAACAAGTCTATACATTATGCTCTGCTCAGTACAAATGTGACTATCATCTGTCACCGTACAACACTATTATGACACCATCATTGGCTGCAGTCTCTGTGCTGTCCCTTTTTCCCCCATGATTTATTATTCTATAACTGGAAGCTTGTATCGCCCATGCCCCTTCACTTATTTGCTCATCCTCCCCCCATCACCCAGCACCTCTGGGAAGCATCAGTTTGTTCTCTGTATTTACATGTCTGTTTCTGCTTTTTCTTTGTTTGTTTTATTCAATTGTATTTTTTTTTTAAATCAGATGGTATTTGTCTTTCTCAGTCTGAGTTATTTCACTTAGTATAATACCCTGTAGGTCCATCCATGTTGTCACAAATGGCAAGATCTTACTCTTTCATATGGCGGAGTAATACTCCACCAGATATAGTTTCCTCGCTCTTAAATAGGTAATGAATTGGCGAAGCCCTACATGTAAAATATGATTGTATTTATTTATTCCAATGCATTTTTATGGAACCATGTGCAAGGATTCAAAACATGTCTATTGTTCCAAGTTATACATTAGTATTTTATATTGGTTTTGACATAGGGCATATGTTCAAATTAGTGCACTGCTTGAGATTAGCCAAAGTCTTACAAAGTTTGTTACTAAAAACGTTATCAAGTAATTGATTCAGGAACGACAGAAGTAAAGCCTAGCACAGCAAGATTCCTCTTCCACTCTTTTCATTGCTTGTGCCTGTGATATGTGATGGTTAAATATTTGATTGATCACAACTTCCCTAAAGGTATCAGAGATTATAAAGCATAAATACTACCTTGTATCTTCCCCAAATATTGCATTTTCAGTGTTTTACCTCTCCCATATAAAATTTTTCCAAATACTGTAGCCCAGGCATTTAATAACTCTCCATTCCCCATGTCACTATTATCATTTTTGTTAGACTGAAGTTTAGAATTTAATTATTATGTAGCCTTCTTTCTTCAATTAAATTGTAAGATTTTTAACAGTAGCAGTTATGCTTTATCATTATGTAGTATATTTTACAGTTAGAAGCACAAGAGTGGATACATAATAGATACAATTGGATTAAGAAGGAAGCATAACCCCAGGTGTATTTTTATCTAGGCAGGTATATGGGAATATTGACCTGTAAATTGTCATTTGTTTTATTCAGTTTTGTAATAGTTATATGAAACAGATTATAACAGGAATTCAAATAACCAAAACTGACATAAAAACTGGAAAAAAAAAACCAACAAACTTTCTTTAATAGCTGTGGAATAATTGCATCAATAATCCAAACAAATCTACAAGAAATAATGATTTATGTGGAATTAAAATTTAAAGTGAGTATATGCACACGAGAGCATTACATACTCCTGTATAAGTATTATCTATCTTATTTGACTTCCAAATGGAGATAGAGTAAAAAGAGTTGAAAATTTGATCAGAATTCATACATACATGTAGTTTTTCTCACACTGGTTGCTCTACAAGTTGACGATTACAACTAGTTCCCATAGGATTTATTATTATTATTATTATTATTATTATTATTATTATTATATTATGTTAGTCACCATACAGTATCTTTCAAACTACCACGTATCTCATTAGTTCTAGTGCTGTTAGTTAAGAGGTAACTTTAATGAGACACAGGGAAAAAAATGTCCTTATAGTAGATGCAAGAATATAAATAGTGCTTCTACAGTTTTATAATAAATGTATATTGTATCAGTCAGCTCGGGCTGCCATAACAAAATATCATAGACGGGATAGCTGAAGTGACAGAAATTTATTTCTCACAGTTCTGGAGACTAAGTCCAAGATCAAGATGCCATCAGCATCATTGTCTGTTGAGGGCTCTTTCCTTGGGTTGAAGATAGCTGTGTCTTCACATGACTTTTCCTTAGTACATGCAGGTGGAGACGGGGAACAAGCTTTCCGGTGACACTTTCTGAAAGGGCACTAATCTCATCAGGAAGGTCCCAGTCTCATGACCTCATCTAAACCCCATGATCTCCAAAGACCCATCTCCAAACACTACCACGTTGGAAGTTAGGGTGTCAATATATGAATTTGGGGAGAATAATTCAGTTTGTAGAATATATATTTCAAAAGCTGTTAAAACCTTCAGACCTTGAGAAAATTTTTTCAAGCAAGAGTTAGAAACAGAGTAGTATGGACTCTGAGAAACAAACTGAGGGCTTCAGAGGGGAGGTGGGTGGCGGAATGGGATAGACTGGTGATGGGTAGTTAGGAGGGCACGTATTGCATGGTGCACTGGGTGTTATACGCAACTAATAAATCATCGAACTTTACATCAGAAACCAGGGATGTACTGTATGGTGACTAACATAATAAAAAAACATTAAAAAAAAAAAAAAAGAAACAGAGTAGTAAAAAATTAAGATAGGTGTAGCTTCATGATCACAAAATTCATCTTGTCATGGCTTTAGGATGTTGATTAGAAAGTGAAACTTCTTGTCACTAAGGAAGAGTTTGACCAAAAAAAAAAAAAAACCTTAATTTTCAGGATTCTGTCTAATAGGTTTATTCAGTGGTCTAGTGGTGGTTGTGAGTGAAGTAGTTGCCCAAATATCTATTTTTTTAGTGTGATAAATTTTTACTTGTTTCAATCATGACTAGATGATTTCCAATAAGTTTTTGAAATAAAAATTTTCATATAAAAATATGAAATTATTAAAGGAGAGGGTTGACCAGGTCTTGACTAATTCAGAGAGAGAATATATGACCTGAAAAAAAAAGTCAAAACAATAAGTAAAAAAGAAAATTTTTCAATAATATTAAAATTACCATCCTAAAATTATAAAACATGTCCAAAAATTAAGAAAATATGAGCATCTGTATGTAAAAATAGTCTATAGGTATGCAAAGTAAATGAACAATTCATAAAAGAAATTAATAGGTGAACTTATGCATTGAAAATGTATTATAATACCAATAATTGCTTAAAACTAAAATATCTGTCAGGAAAATTATAAAAGAAATCCTCAGTTTTTCATCATGTGTAGAAACTAACAGTTTAGCATATTGCAGCTTAGCCTGGTTCTACTGGTAATAACTGTTACGTTGAACATTTTTTTTTAAATAACAGGAATTTACAAGAGCTATTATGAGTTTGATTTAATGATTAAGATTGCTGTTTTTCGTAAGACTAGATCTTGTCATTTCATATTAGAATGAAGACATTTTAATATTTGTTTTCATGTTTGCAATTTAACGTGTTAGGTATTAAAGCATAATACTAAATCGCACTTTTCCCATCCACATTGTTCTTGCTTCTTTCTCCCTCTATTTTACTGTCATTTATTATCCTGCATCTTCTTTTAACATGCTAATTTTGGTTTATATGTATTTGTTCTTCCTTGAGATGGAAGAAAGTTGTCATTAGCAGGTGGGAAGTATTATTTTCGTCATTTTTGTCATGTTGCCAGTATACCAGAAAAATTGCTCATCTAATGAGGATTGACAGCATATACAGAGAATGCAGTCTAGAAAATCAATTTAAAGGATCACTTTTCATTTATTATCTGACTGTAAAACAGTATAATGATATTACACATCATGTCAAAATTGCAGTAAACAATTCCAGTAACTCAGTATTATTCTAAAGCATTTTTTCACCACTTAGTATGACATTAAAAAGTAATTATCAGCTACTGTGAAAATAGAATGTGTCCAATGTTCAAACTTAAGAAGTAATTTAATATACTAACATGTGTATGATATTTCTTATGCCAGAGGTATCTGGAAATATGCATATTTCTAACACTGTCACTTTTTAAAACCCCATATTTGGATGGATTTAAATTAGCCGTACTGTAGAATTAGGGGGTTGGGGGATAGGAAGGGTGGTCTTTGAATGAAAATACTTACATTTAAAGCTAATCTTAATCCAGGCCAATGATAAGCTATTTTTGACTACTTTCTCTAAGACTTGACAAATACACAACATAATAAAAATCCCATAGTGATAAACCTCCCTCAGGTTAATTTTTTTCATATTGTGAGATACAGTCATTCACATCTGTTCTGATTCTCCAATCTGTTTACCTTAATAGCATTCTTTCCTCATAGACAATTTTCTTTTAAAGATCGGTCTTATTTTCATGGTTTTTTAAAGTCCATGATATTTGCAAGATGTTAGTATTGCAGAGTCCAGGATTAAATAGTGATGTTTAGTTAGGGGGGCTTCCAAATGTATCCTCATCATCATTAAGTTATATTAGACAATTTGAATAAAACTTTTATAACCTAAGTGTGAATATCATACCACTAGATGGAGTTTTGCATTTTGTATTGGAGTATTTGATACATGCTATAGAAATTAAAAAAAAAAATATGTACTTACTGAAATATCAGGAAGCATTCACCAACATAGTAGATTAGATTTCTCTGAGCATTATTAAGATCTGTAATAAATTTAATTTTAACTTCTAGTAAGTGTCACATAAGTGATTAGAAGAACACTCACAAAACAGTGCATAGCATTAATCTTGATAAGGTGACATTAAATTAAATCAGCGTGGGAACCTGTTGAGTTTAATGGCAAACTAGAGCTAATACTCTGGAATGATACTTGCCTTTGCTTCAAGGTTGTTTTAGTGACCACTGACCTGAAGATTAAAAGATATTATTTCACCTGGTTAGTCGTTGTTATCAGCAGCTAGCACATGGGCCATGTGTGTGCTGGTGACAGTCACCAGTAACTCACACCATTTGCTTTCTTCACCAGAAATTGATTTAACCACACTGGATCTGGTGGAATTTCAGGAAAGTAGCTGTAAATAGTACTCTCGCACAACTTCTAGGATTCTTAACAGATGGTATACATTTATGCCATCATGCAAGAAAAATTGATATTGGCCAAAGCAGGAGGCAAGAAAAACTCCATGTATTAACAAACTTAGATAAAAGAGCACAAGGAAGAAAGTGTAAATAAGGTTGTAAGGTTAAAAAAAAAATGGCTTTATTAATTAACCCAGTCTTGAAAATTTCAACATCTGCAAATCTCTAAAATGTCTGTAGTTGATTTGGTCACTAATTTAAAGAGGCTTCTTAAATAATTTCCTATAGTAAATGGAAATAGCTCATTCCCGGAGCATAGATAGGTGAAGCACCTGGAATCTATAGAAATGGAAATTTATTTAGAAGTCAATGTCTGAGTGAAATGAGAAACATAAATTCATACACTTTATGCAATAATAAATTTATTTTTACACGTATTTTATACAGCAAATGCTTAAGTAGTTATTCTAGAATTGTTTGTAGTGCAGTTTAGGGACTGAACATACGGCTATTCAGATGTCTTTTGTGTTTTCCTCAAAGTTAGAAAACAGATTCTGAAAAGGAGAAGAAAAATTAAAACTGGCTGATTGGTTTCCTACTGGAGTAGGACAGAGGGGATTATAACCACCTGGGGTAAATGCATACCAGTTCATCTCTGCTTGAAATGACCTCCTCTACGAGTTTGCTGCATTCCTATCTCTCAGAAGTTTAATATTGTGAAGTTTAATATTGCACCATGCAAAGGGTACTGTCCCAGACCAAACTTCACATATCTGATTATATGTTGCAAAGGAACTGAAAAACCTATCAATTCTGGGCTAATATTTATCTGCCCATTCCTCTTCTGTCAGTCCTTAGTTGTTTGATGCTTTGTAATTCAAGGTATGGACTCAATTCAGTCTATTATATCTTTGGCCAAGAATTCTTAAAATAATAATAAGCCAAAATTACATCATATTAAACACTCAACTTTTAAGGGAACATAAAAGAAAAAAATTAGAAGTATGTAGTTTAAAATTATAGAAACCTTCCTAAAACTTGCATTATAGTGCCGTTAGTTTTATACCTTGTTTTGGGATAGATATTCAAATATTTATTGAACAAAATAGAAAAAAATACTTATTTATTTATTTAAAACTAGTATATAGATAAGTAGTATAGTGGATCATGTAACCCAGAACTATTATATTCAATCCATTAATTTCTGGGTATTTCTCATTCACAGTTTCAAAAATAGCATCAACTCCTATAATTTATTTCCCCTCTGAGGTTTTTCTCTTTGAGATACAAGCAAATGTATAATGAGTGCTACTTCCTTTTAAGAATGACTTTAAAATGTTCTAGGTAGAATGCAAATCAAGATTTATTTAGAATAAATCTGAGAAGAATATACATATTGAAAGTCCACAAAATTCAATGACTTTGGGTTTAAAATTAACATGAAAATAAGCATTAGAGCTAATACTGAGACTTTAGATGAAGATAATTATAGTTGAATAATCTCAATTTAACATATATCTAAACAGCGTGCTTAATAATTAAGACTTGGATTTATGACTAGAAAGTATGAGAAAGGCAACCAATGCTAGTATGATTATATCCATCATATTTTAATAACAACATTAATAAATCTTCATTTCAAACTAATTTAAAATGGTCCAGATAACAGTCTTTGGAAAAGCTTTCCTCAATTTCTAACCAAAATACCTTTGAAAACAGAAAATGAAAAAAATAACTCAGTGATAGAATTAGAAATGTTCATTGACTATAAAACTCAGTGACCGGGACGCCAGGGTGGCTCAGTGGGTTAGGCCGTCTGTCTGCTTTTGGCTCAGGTGGTGATCCCAGGGTCCTGGGATAGAGTCCCATGTTGGGCTCCTTGCTCAGGGGGGAGCCTGCTTCTCCCTCTGCCAGCTGCTCCCCCAGCTTGTGCTCACACGCTCTCTGACAAATAAATAAATAAAATCTTTTTAAAAAATTAAAATAAAATAAAACTCAGTGACCAAATAGTAAAATAAAAACAGTAGACCAAGTTATTCCATTTATAAAAATGCACATCTGAAATAACTAGGCAGAAATAAGCTTCTATTTTATAAATACAGTTAGTAAATTATTTGCCAAGTTCTATGTAAACTTTTTGAGGATCTAGATGAAATGGATGATTTCCTAAGAAATTATAAATTATATAAACTGACTTAATATTAATTAGAGGGATAATGAACTAGAGAAATCATTTTTAAAGACTAAAAATATAACAAATATAACAATATTCTACTGGAAAGCATATTCAGTGCAGTTAGAGAAAAGAAAAAAACAATATAGAGATTTCAAATTTAAATACAAAAATTAACTTCATATGTGCAGACAATGAGTTTGAAGAAGTGAAAGCACAGACCCCATTTATATAAGAATAGAAGACCTAAATGGGAGCACTTCTAAAATTTTACAATAAGTATGTATAACCCATTTAAAAAACATGTTTTTTTTTAAAAAATGGTTTGGGACATAAATAAAATGCCATATTATTAATGGCAACAAAATATAAATACTGAATATTTTAACAAGAAATTTGACTTTTGTGGTTAAAATCTATAAATCTATAAAATCTTTTAAAGAGGATTTAAATAAATGGAATGGCATACTAATTCTGGAAAAGAGCACTCATAATTGTAAAGGTATCTGTTCTCTCTAAATCAATCTGTAAACAAAATCAAAAGTCTGAAGACTTTTGAAAATGGAACCTAGAAACTTGATTCTAGAATTTATCTTTGCCAACCAAATACACACATGTTCTGTGAAAGTAAGTCACTACCAAGAAAGTTACTGGTCCTAATAATAGATAAAAAGAACAATAGGGACAAAAAATTTTCTGTAACTGAAGTCTAGTAACAAGTTCAAATATCGGAGCAAATGATGAGGGCTCCTCATTCAATATAATTTCACTACTAAACCAGTAAAGACAGATTTTAAGTACAGACTCAAAGTTAAGTATACTTCTAATCCTCGTGCTTTCTTTTCTGTTACATAGGGGGTGCCCCAGAGTACAGCTTTATCCTAACTTTGTCCAGAAGCCCTGCATTACAGTCCAGGTTCTGAAACGGCCCGAAGTGGGATGAGCTGGGAAGCACTTGGCAGGGAAATGGGTGGGTTGTATTCACAGCCTTACTTGCTTACAGGGTCTCTAGGAGGTATTTGGGTCTGTGGGTCTTTGCCCAGGGATGGTAAAGACCTAGGCAACAATGCTGTCAAGATACCCTAATTTTATTGAGGTGACCAACTTTGCACATTCTGTACCTTTTCAGAGCCCAGTTCACAGACCTGGATTCATAGACAGATCCAGCTTGCTTTGGCATCGCCTAGAGAATCATTTGGACCCAGTAGATATGATAGACTCTCTCCACAGAGGGCTGTGAACTCTATCTACCTATTCCGCTAATGGGAGACTGCTTCTTTTTTTTTTTTTTTTTTTTTTACTTTTTTTACTTCCAGGCAGGTCTTTAATAGCTCATGAAGGTCTGACTTAAACAGAAACACTAAGGTGGGAATCCCTTGAACCAGATGGCATGGGAAGCTAACCCAGGAGAGCGGGGGACAAGTCAGAGTTTCAGTCCCACCAATCTCTCCTCTAGCTGGCTCCTGTCTCTACTTCTAAATGGTTTTTTCTAGGACTCTTTTTGGAATGTCAGGCTTGGTCTGGTTTGAAATGCAATACTACTGAAAAAAATCCCTGAATCCACAAGGCACTCTTGAAGAAGACCCCACGGAATCTGTACACAGATCACTTATACCAAATGACCAAGACTCTCCCATGTGCTCTCATCCCTATTATTTCTAGGACCTGTTGTAGCTAAGAGTGAATATGCAAATGACACTGGTGTTGGTCTTAATCTCTGGCTCTGGGATTCAAGACCTTCTGTTGCTGCTACTAGTTGAAATCACTACTTTTGAAGGTAAAGCAGGTAGCTAACTAGCTGGTAGTGACATTAGAAATTGGTGTTAGATATAGGTTCTGGCTCTGGAAATCTATATTCAGTCTAAAGACTAAAATACACATTTCAGTATAATTATTGGTGAACAGCAATGACATGCCGAAGTTCAAAATATTCCAAGACTTGATATTTTGTTAATGGGGAGGGAGTCATTATAAGACATTATTTAACCTAACTTATTTAACATACTATTATGCATATCTATCCAGATAATATTGATGAAATAAAATTTGCTATTAAAATCAAATTCATTTGTAATATAAGCTAACATATGCTTATTATAGAGAAGTTAAAATACAGGGAAATGATAGTGAAAGCAACTACCATTTCTAGTCCTTCTAGAGAATTTTCATTTTGATTTTCTTATCTTAGTGTTGTAATTATTTATTTTGATTAGTAAAATTTCTAGAAACCAAGTAATCTAAGACTTTTAAAGGAATAACAAATGTTTATTTTTAAATACAGAACAGCATTAGTAACAAAACAAAACAAAACAAAACAAAACAAAAATCATTCACATTACCAGTTACTACTTAGGGATCTTTTCCTCTGCATATCTTTACTAGGTAAAATGATTCTGTATGTCCTGACTTTTTTTTTTTTAAGATTTATTCATTTGTTTTTAGAGAGGGTGAGGAAGAAAGAGAGCAGAAGGGAGGGACAGAGGGGGAGAGAGAGAGAGAGAATCTCCAGCAGACTCCACTTTGACTGTGGAGCCCTATGGGGGCGGGGGGGGGGTGTTGATTCCAGGGCCCTGAGATCATGACCTGAGCCAAAACCAAGAGCCACCCAGGTGTCTCTATATGTCCTGACTTCTAAGCACATTGAAAACAAGTATATTTTCCGATGCTCACTGGAAGAAAATACGGAGATGTTTATAATAATGATCAGGGTCAGTCTGGTGGTTTACTACTCTTTGTTAATTAAAATAAAAAGCCCCCCCAAAAGTACATAATTTACGTCTAAAATCTGTGAAAATCAAAATGACTGTTGAAGTTTAATTTTGTTCCCTACAGCAGTGATGTTTTTATAAAGGAATGTAAGTAACAAGAGGTTAGACTTTAAATAGTGGGTTCTAGAAGAAAAGGAATCAGCTCTCATTTTATTGTCATTAAGCATGTACAGAGATCCCATCTATATTATAAAATAAGGATATGCTTATTGGATCACACCTCTTGGTAAGAGGAAGGAAACAGAAGCAGATGAAGAAGAGCAAACAGGGTCAAACTTTCTTCTTGAAAATCCTCTTTGATTACAAAAAGCATTATAACACAAATTAGACCCAGAATCTTTAGTTACAGGGAATTGACAATTTATCCTGCCTTCAGTAGCATTTCTTCTTGTGTAATTGGCATCCCTTTGCATGTATTTCAGTAATTAAACAGAATACACCTTTATCTAGATTTTATTTTTTTAACTATCTTCTCTAGTTCCATAAAATACTAGGTTCTAGCTTTGCAAGAAATATGGAATTGGAGTTATTCCTCTCACAGTAAGTCTTTGTTTTACCAATTTAAAAAAATTATACCTGACTTCTCTTTCTCTGTATGCTATATATAAAAATATATATAAATTCAAATATATATATATATATAGCCTAACTAGGGGATGGCATATTTACATTATCTTAGAATTCTGCGTCTCATACACACAATACACACATTTTGTATCATTTGTTTATATCTTGTTTTTGTTGTATTTATAATTATCCAATATGTATTTTATTCTCTTATTTATTGCCTGTACTAGAATTTAAGGTCCACAAAGGCAAAATTTTTTGGTTTTTTGTTTGCTATTCTATCCTCCAATCCTGGGTTATGGCTAGCACATAGTATGTATACAATAAATATTTGTTGAGTGTGTTAATAAATGAGGACAATATAATTCCCAATTTATGGAATAAGGAATATCGAAGCTGGTTATTTAGTTACTTTTTCAGTGTCCCAAATAATAAAGAGTAGAACTAGAAATTGAATCCAGTCAATCTTCATCTACAGTTGCTATTATAGCCCTTAGCCAAGATCAGTGCCTGCAAATGTGGAATTCCCCTGTATTTTAATTCCCTAAGGATCCATACTGAATCTACAAATAAAAAATGGGTATGTGTGTAAGCCATATACAAGAAAACTTAAACATTTCTTACTGGTTCTGCGTTATCATTAATTTGTAATTCACTTGACTGGTCAGTATATCAGAGGACAACGACTCCTAAATTCTACCAAAATTTTCTTTTTATTTATCAGTTCAAGATCACTAGCGAGTCCTATTTCTTATATCTATGGCTGTTAACAAGAAATGAAATATACATTGACACTAACTATGCCATCCTGTCAGAAACTGTCTTTCATTGCTGTTCTTTTTATTTTATACTTACAATATACTTAAGATGGTGAAAGAATACAGAGGAACAGATTTAATGTGACTGAAGGTTCCCCACACAGAATCTTAAATAGCACACAGACTCTTCTTTGGAAAAGCAGATACAAGATTGCAACCATTAAGAAGCCATGAAAAAGAGGACAAAGAACTTAACAAACATTTAGATTCCCCCACAAAGCATTTCATCTTTGTCAGAATTTAATTTAAAACATTTCTGACATTCAATTATTCACTGTAGACAGACTCTGAATCAGATCATCTGCTGCCAAAGCTAAATTATCAAATAGAGAGACATAAACCTGAGTGTTTTCTGCATAACGATAGCCCATAATGATAAAAAATTCTTCCTAAAGGCATCATGTACTGTAGATATTAAGACAGGATCTTAGAAGGAAATAGAGACCTATAAAAAAATCTGCTTGCATACTCCTGAACATAGAAATACCTTGAAAAATAAAGTTGAAATTCTTAGAAAGATTTTAATTGGATCTAAGCTTGATTTAATACATTTCATGTTGTTATTTTACCAGTGTCATCCATTTATTAACACCCTTTCAAATTGTCTTATCTATTTGCATTTTATCTTGTTGACATGTTTTAATGAATATTCAAATTCGATGTATTAAAATAGATTAACAACTAAATATAGCAATACTGCCACATACTCAGGGCAATATTATCAGGCATTAAAATGGAATCTGTATTAACCACATGTGGCTTATACATATCACAGTGGGCTCAAATGTCACACAGGGGTGTTTCTCAAATCACAGTCAGATATTCTACTAATCCAGAACCTAAACTTTCCCTTAATATGGATTTCATTTCCATAGTCTAGTTGGCTATGACTATTAGGTACAAGATGGCAGAGTCGTAATATCAGAACACTTGAATTATCTTGAGCACTTGATTTAATTTTAAATATCTTGGCCAGCAATATGAGTCTGCTGATAAAATGATTACTGTAGTGAATAATAGTCATCATCCTCACTGGCAAATCAGGTGTTTTATTATCAGAACCAATCATTCTTTTAAAGCTTAAACAAGTCTTCACTCCCACAGCTCCTCACAGGTACAAACCATAGGATGACTTTTGTAAGTGGACCACATCCTTTGTGTTCTTTGCCACTGTTCTCACCTAAATAGAGTACACATCCCATTTAACATAGAATGTTTCTAATCCTTCAGAGCCATATTTGATAGCAATGAAGGTGACTGTCATATAACCAGAATCCCTGTTTGCTTAAAAAAAATTCTTAATTTGAACTAAGATATACAAAAAGATGAATTTAATTTAAAGATACAGTAGTGTTGAATATCACCACCTAGGCTTCATGAGGTACCAGGAGAGTTTCTTTCAGGAGCCTCCTGACTTCGTCTCCTCCCACTCATGCACCAATTGTACAGATATATACAAAGCAACTTCCTCTGAAAGAAATCCAGAAACTAGCTGGATGAATCCAACACATTAGGCAAATGAGAAAATACCCACATTGAAATGGATAGGAAAGGCTAAGACACCCTCTTGCCATAAACCACAGCCCTGGTACAGTACCAAACAATCCGGAGGGAGCCCCCCCAACTCCCAGAATTTCTGACTGTGATTCTCCCCAGAGCCTGAAAGAGTTGGTGACCACTTTTTCTGCCTTCTCTCTTGAGCTCATTTCAAAAATAAAACCTTATTGCCAGCATCTCCCTAGAAGTTGCTTGTCCAAATATCTAGTGCTCCAACTCTTTTAGCTGCTACCAAAGGAATGGGCCCCCAAATCACCTAGCTCTGATAGCTTAGGGCCTTACTTTTACAAATGCCATAGGACTAGAACAAGGAAGCAGGTGTTAATGGGCACGAGAGCACTAGCTTTAGCTATCCTGCCAGGGCTCAATGCAAAAGAAGCAGGCAAAAATGTCCGTCTCCTAGGTTTTCATTGGAAGGGATTTGATGGCACATTTTACAAGCTGCTGTCAGAGGATCTGGCTTCTAATTAGCATACACATGGGGCTTATTACAAACCTCTCAGGAGCCTGAAAGCACCGGTAGGCATTTCTCCCACCTTCTCCCTCTGGCTCACTCCAATAGTAAAACCAAGTTGCTAGTATCTGTGTAGAAGTATTTTGTCCATACATTGACAAACTTAACAGCTACCATCTAAGGAAGGACAGCCAGTCAAATCACCTAACTCTGATTGATAGTCAAAGGGTCTTGCATTAAAAAGTTCCACAAGACACAGTTTTTAAGCCCCAAACCCCACACCTCCCTTCCAGCTGTACACCAGGGCTCAGCCTAGAGGTAAAATTCAAAAGCTTACTATCTCCCAGTTTCTCCCTGAAAGAGGCTTAATTATATACTTTACCAACTGTTGTCTGAGGGTCCAGCTTCTAATCAGCCTGCTTCTAGGTGTTCACAGAGATTCTCAGCTTTGGGACACTGACAGGTTTGGGCACATTCTCAACTATTGGGAAGCCAGTAAGAACAAAGATGGTGGTTTAGACAATTAAAAAGTTTTGAGAAACAACCAGGAGCTCAGGCCTGGCTGATTGACATGGTTCTTCTCCTACACAAGACAGTCTGTCAGGACTGGGAGAGGCAGCTGTGTTATCCATTATGTAGAAACCAGCACAAAGAGTCAAGGAAAATGAAAAATAGTGGAATATGTCCCAAACAGAAGAACAAGATAATTCTCCAGTAAATGATCTTAACGAAAGAGACATAAGTGATTTATTCTATAGAGAGTTCAAAATGACAGGCATAAAGATGTTCATTGAGGTCAGAATACTAAAGCATGAATAAAGTGAGAATTTCAATAAAGACATAGAAAATATAAGTATCGAACAGAAGTCATAGAACTAAAGAGTATAATTATTGAACTGAAAATTTCACTGTAGAAGTTCAACATTAGACTAGATGAAATGAGAGAAAGGATCAGTGAACTCAAAGGCAGGATGCTGGGATTCATCCAATCAGAGGAGCAAAAATTTTTTAAAAAGAATGAAAAGGAGTGAAGCTAGCTTAAAGGACCTATGGGATGCCATCAGATAGACCACTGTGCACACCATATTTATCCCAGGAGAAGAGAGAGAGAAAGGGGCAGAAAACTTTTTCAAAGCAATAATAGCTATATAGCTATTATTCAAAGCAATAATAGCTATATATCTATATAAATTTCCCTACCTGGGCAAAGAAACAGATATCCAGAATAAGCAAGCCCCAAACTTACCAAATAAGATGACTCCATACAGACCCACACTATGTCGTATTATAATTAAATTGTAAACAGTTAAAGACAATTTTAAAAGCAACAGAGCAAGGCAACTTGTTGCATACAAGGGAATACCCCTAAGATTGTCAATAGATTTTTCAGCAGAAGTTTGCAGCCTAGAGAGAGAGCATCTATTATAAATCACCACATGTTTGTGTCTCAAACAGCACAAATGCATTGTTTTTCAGCTCTGTATATCAGTGGTCCCCACTGTCTAGAATCAGGGGGTGAACAGTCTGTGTTCCATTCTGGATGGTCTAAGGAAAGCTCCATCTCCTTGTTCATTCGGAGGATTGGCAGAACTTTGTTCCTTCTGCTCTCAGGACTGAAAACATGCTAAAACCACTGAGTCATATATTTTAAAAGAGTGAATTATATGGCATGTGAATTACACTTCGATAGAGATGTTTTTTAAAAGATGCTGAGCCACCTATGTGTGTATATATAGTAATCAACGTTGACAAATGTGTATAATGGTTCAAGGGATCTTTGATAATTGCGTTATCACTCTTTCGTGGAAACATTTAAAAGTGTGTCATAATCTTCATGTACAACTAAAGTACTACTTAGCCCAGTATATGGCAAAAGTCATATGAGAATGAGTGACTATAGGAGCTCAAAAGATGGTAGTGCTTCCTGATCAGATGGTTAATGAAAACTACTTAAAGGGTGTGATGGCTTCCAGCCAGAGTGAAGAATAAAACTCTGTCATGACCCTTTCCAGACTGTGAAGGACTGTAAGCTGTATGGTACTGTGATGGTAAGAATGGCAACAGTAGTCATGATGAAAATGTATGTTGGAAGCAGAATAAACTGGAAACGTGACACCTGGGCTCCTGCAGTAATCTCTACACGAAAGTAAAAATGTAATTAGATTCGCAGCTTAAAAATGGAAAGTGAGCAATGCCTTTTGGAAATGCCATGAAGAAGTTATTAGAAGTTATTGTTCTACTTTCAACAATCATGTTTTTTCTTCCCCTATTAAAAGTTTTAATAAATCTTGCATCATATCTGATGAAGTACATATTATGATGCATGCACTATTTTTTTTTAAAGATTTATTTTAGAGAGAATGAGAGAACGTGCATGTGAAGCAAGGGAGAGGGAGAGAATCTCCAGCAGACTCCCCACTGAGCGTGGAGCTTCAGGCTCAAGCTCATGACCCTGAGTTCATGACCTGAGCTGAAATCAAGAGTCAGGCGCTTAACTGACTGAGCCACCCAGGCACCCCATGCACGTGCTAGTAAAATCACACAGAAAAAGAAAAAGAAAAAGTTCAATCATTTGAATGTTATGACCTAGTTATATGACTTAAAGTTTCTTCGAGCAAAATAGGGGTTTTTAAATATTACAAAATGACTTTCAGAAGGTTAAAGGGGAAAAAAGACCAAAATGTGAGGGAACAATTTACTCCTGTTTGTCCTTAACTCTGCAAAACTAGTCCTCCCTGAACCCTTCACACAACAATATGCATTATTTTACCTGATAACCCATAGATCATTTGCAAAGCTTAAAATTTACTTCCTAGTTTACCGTTTAGGCACAAATCTTTGAAATGTCACCTGCATGGATGGCAGAAACAAGAGGGACTGGATTTATAAGAAATGAGTAAAAGTGTGAAGAGCAATGGCATGCAGTAAATATTATGTAGTGAAAATGTGTGTGGTTATGTTAAAGGAAAATCCCTATTGCATTGAGGATTTCAATAGAATCACTATTCCTTGCCGAGCAGAGCATTAAAAAAGAAAAGAAAAAGACAAATTTGTCTTTTAGGTTAAACTCATATTTGGTTGTTGTTGTTGTTTTGTTTTTAAGATTTTATTTATTTATTTGACAGAGATAGAGACAGCCAGCGAGAGAGGGAACACAAGCAGGGCGAGTGGGAGAGGAAGAAGCAGGCTCCCAGCGGAGGAGCCTGATGTGGGGCTCAATCCCAGGACTCTGGGATCACGCCCTGAGCCGAAGGCAGCCGCTTAACGACTGAGCCACTCAGGCGCCCCTAGGTTAAACTCATATTTGAAATGGTGTTTAAAAGTGAAAGAGAAGTTTAATACTTTTGAGTGTTCAGTTCCCACTGGCTAGGAACAGTCAGAACAGGTCAGTTTGACATAGACTTTCCAGGGATCAGTGAAAGGAATAGATGAAAATACAACTGGTAATAATTGAGCCTATAGTAGCAATTGACTATAACCATGAATTTTGAAGTACATTTAAAAAACACCTGTGGAATGATGTCAAATTTCAAAACATATCAAAAAAGAATGGTGTTCTTGGGAGCCTCTCCAATCCCATACTATATTCTTGTTTTTCCTAAATTTTTGTTCATAATAATCTTGTTTTAATCCTCCTTTTAAAGCAATACTTTAAGCAAAGTGAAGTGCTTAGCATGTTAATGTTTTAAAACGTCTGGGTAGTTAGTGTTCCTGTATTTTTAGTTTGTAATGTAATTCATTTTAAAAGTGACTTATAAACAATGAATCTCATGAAACTTGAATTTTTATTTGTGCTGTGGCCTCAAAGCTTGATTTGTCTTATGATCTCAGTCTTTTTTTTTTTTTAAGATTTTATTTATTTATTCGACAGAGAGAGAGATAGACAGCAAGAGAGGGAACACAAGCAGGGGGAGTGGGAGAGAAGAAGCAGGCTCATAGCAGAGGAGCCTGATGTGGGGCTCGATCCCATAACACCGGGATCACGCCCTGAGCCGAACGCAGACGCTTAACCGCTGTGCCACCCAGGCGCCCCTGATCTCAGTCAGTCTTAAGAAGTTTAAACAAGTCACTTAATTTCCATGAACCTCAGTTTCCCCAGGGAGAGATTATATTTAATATGACTGCAAAAGTAATCCATATCTCATGATTATAAGATATATTACCTACTTGGTGCCAGAATCTCCTCGAGACTGCCTGTCATTTTGGTAATACTTTTTGTACAAAACCTCTTGCAAATGTACAATGCTTTCCATATTTGGACAGCCCTGACTTTAGCAAACTCTTTTACAATGATGAATATAATACATTGATTAATAATTGATTAATAATACATTATCCATTAACAGACATTGATTATTTACATTGATTGAGGTTAAGACCAAAATATACAAGTTCAATTTCTGTTTTAAAGAGAAGATATTTATGTAACACATACAGAATAACTATATAAAGTAAATGTCACTAACGTATGAGGTATTATATTTAATTTCGTTTAAGACAAATTAAGTTAAAATGTCAAACTGAACTCAGACTGTGTAACTTATTAACCAATTTGCATATTAACCCATATCAGTTTTCTCAAGGTACAACTTTCAAGACGTCACTAATCATTTTTCTTTTTTTCTGACTCACTGACTCCCAGAACTTAAACATCCCAGGATTTCATTCTCTCTGTTCCTCTCAATCCCATACCTCTATCAATGACTATAGCATTATATATACCTCTTCTGCTGTTAGTTTTTCCTAAATCTGAAAAAATAAACTCTTGGCATAGAATTATTATATTTACTTCCAAACTATGGATTCTTTGTTCTAATCAAGATACTAATTGGCATTTATACAACTTAATGGGGTGTTCCTGTTAAAGTAAAGGTATCCTTGTCCTGTTAGAGTAAAGGTATCCTTGTCTTGCTCTCCTTGGTAACATTTAGGATAAAAGAAAATGATATTACACTTTTGGGAAAATTAGAAAACATCCAGATGCTAAAAATCAATATAAAAAGAGGAGAGGTTTTTTTTGTTGGTTTTTTTTTTTAAGATTTATTTATTTATCTCGCGAGAGAAAGAGAGAAAGAGCAGGGGCAAGTAGGGGCAGAGGGAGAGAGGAACCAAGCAGACGCCATGCTGAGTGCAGAGCCAGATGTAGGGCTCAGTTTCATGACCCTGAGATTATGACCTGAGCTGAAACCAAGAGTCTGATGCTTAGCTGACTGTGCTACCCAGGCATCCCTAGAAGAGCTTTTAAAATCACTAAAAATTGTACTTGACTAAGGGCAGGTAGAAGCCTTTGTAGATCATCAGAAGCAGGAAGATTCCTCTTAAAAAAAATACAAGAAACCTTTGGAGATTCATTTTAATAACCCATTGCTTGAAAATCTATGCCAGCATGTTAGAGTAGGCTGCCCAAATATCCTTGATTCCTTACTGAAAATATGAAGCAGAAATAAATGGCTGAGCTAGTGGATGACATACTCATATACTATCTTTGTGTGTACATACTCTAGGTATGAAAAAACAAGGGAGAAAAATGTACCAATAACTTGTGAACTTGTATTTTGGGCATGTGATATAAATGTAAATCCCTATGTAAGGGATTCTTGACAAACAGCAGTACATAGTTTGTAAGATAATATTTGAGATATCTAACTGAAATCTAAGTTGCTAAACTGCTCCATCCCTACCCCAACACTCTCATTCAACATGTAATTGGCCCCTAAAATAACGCTCCCACTTAACAGTCTACTCTAAAGGAAGAAACATCACAAGTGAAAGGAAAATATTCTGAGAATAGATGTTAATTTGGGATAAATATTTTACCGTGAAATAAAAAAAGCTTAAATAAAGCTTCTTTAAAACTTATCTAAAAAAAAAAAAAAAAGCTCAAACAGGAAAGGTTAAGACAAAAAGAGGAGAGAAAAATTTGAGTTGTAGAATTCAGAAAAAATTTGAAAGAAAAAACAAGAATGAACACAACATGAGAAGCATCAAAAGGGAGAAAAGGACATCCTAAAACTTCAGAAGCACAGAGGGCAGGCTCAAGGTAAATAAAGCCAAATTCTTGAAAAGAAAAAAGTTTTAGGATAAAAAATAGATATAGAACACAGATAAAAGAAAATCTATGTATGCCTAATTTATATACCCAGTGAATAGAAAACTTGATGTTAACATACCAAAATAAACCAGAAAAAAATATCTTTTTCCTCTTGAATGAAAGACCTGAATCTATAGATTTAACATATTTTAAAGAAAGTGTAAAAAAATGATTAATGACTGGGTGGCACAGTCAATTAAGTGTCTGACTCTTGGTTTCAGCTCGGGTCATGGTCTCATGGTCACGGGATTGAGTCCTGCATCAGACTCTGTGATCAGTGCAGAGTCTGCTTGATAGTCTTTCTCCGTCCCTCTCCCCTCCCACTTGTGTTCTTGGGAACTCTCTCTCTCTAAAATAAATAAATCTTTAAAAAATGATTAATATCAGAAACTATTAAAATGCATAATTTCCAGTTTTAGAGGTTAATGAAAATCTTGTATAATTCAAAGTCAAGAAAAACAACAAAAGTTGTCATAAGCAGGAGAAATTTTCTTAACCTCTTAGGTTTTCCTTTTTTCTCTATAGAAAACTTACTGTCTATAAGCAAGTTCCAGAAAGTCACCAGTGAAGAAAAACAAGCGAGAAAATGCATTTTTTTCTGGCTTTATTGAGAATGACACGTAGCAGCATAAGTTTAAGGCATACAGCAGGATGATTTGATTTACATGTTTTGTGAAATAATTACCACAATAGCTTTAGTTAACATCCATCATCGCATATCGATACAATAAAAAGAAAGGGAAAATATTTCCCCTTGTGATGAGAACTCAGAATTTACTCTCTTAACAACTTTCCTGTCTATCATACAGCGTTAGCTGTAGTCATCATGGTGTACGTTACATCCCCCGAACTTACTTACCTTAAAACTGAATGTTAGTACCTTTTGACCACCTTCCTCCAATTCCTCTTCTTCCCACCCACCACTTCTGGTAACCACAAATCTGGATCTCTTCTTCTATGAGTTTGGTGGGGTTTTTGTTGTGCTTTGTTTGATTCATTTCTTTTGTTGTTATGATTTCACATATAAGTGAGAGCATACAGTATTTGTCTTTGTCTGACTTATTTCAGTTAGCATAATGCCTTCAAGATTAGGGGCGCCTGGGTGGCACAGTGGTTGAGCATCTGCCTTCGGCTCAGGGCGTGATCCCGGCGTTCTGGGATCAAGCCCCACATCAGGCTCCTCTGCTATGAGCCTGCTTCTTCCTCTCCCACCCCCCCTGCTTGTGTTCCCTCTCTCACTGGCTGGCTCTCTCTGTCAAATAAATAAATAAAATCTTAAAAAAAAAAAAAAAAAAGATCAATCCATGTTGTCACAAATGGTAGGATTTCCTTGTTTTTGTTTTTGTTTTTTTTTTATGGCTGAATCATGTTCCATTGTACATATATGCCACAACTTCTTTATCCATTTGTCTGTTCAGTGGACAACTTACATTCTTTTATGTCTTGGCTGTTGTAAATAATGTTGCTATGAACATGGAGGTGCAGATATCTTTTGAGTTAGTGTTTTCATTTCCTTTGGATAAATTCCCAGAAGTGGAATTGCTGGATCATGTGGTATAATTATTTGAGAAAACTCCATACTGTTTTCATAGTGGCTGCACCAATTTACATTCCCAACAGTGCACAAGGGATCTCTTTTCTCCACATCCTTGCCAACACTTGTTGTTTTTTGATGATGGCCATTCTAACAGGCATCTCATTGTGGTTTTGATTTGTGTTTTCCTAATAATTAGCAATGGTGTGCATCTAGAAAATAAATTTTGACTTCAAAATTTTATAGCTAGCTGAGCTGCCATTCTTTTATCAAGACCACACAGTTTATATTTTTCCAGCATGCACAGACATAAGGACTAGTGCATCCATGAACACTTTTTTTTGGGGGGGGGATGCTTTTAAAGATGAACTTAAGTCAACTGAGTTATGAAAGAAGTCTTTCCTGGAAAAATGATAAAATTGTCTTTTAAAATATAGATCAAAAGTTAACTCTGGATATTCAGTCACTAAACAAAATTTAAGCAAAATATAAGTGTGTGTGTGTGTGTACTTGTGTATGTGTGTGACGGTATTTATGATTTGATAACTATTATCATTGAATGGATACTTTAAATTTTTTTTTTCTGCTTATAAAAGATTTAGTTCTTTAACTTGTCTTCTGTGGGGCCCGTGCCTAGCTATTCTGTGGTAGTTAGCAGTGACAAATTTCAAAAATAAAACAAGGAAAAAAACTAATGATATAGAAGTTAATGGAGAAGTGAAAAATAGGTGTGTGGGTTTGGCCTTGGGGAGAATTTGGCTTTTAAAAGGGAAACAAAGTATAACTAAAACAAACAAACATAATTAAGTTGTGCATAAAAGAAGAGTTTGATAAAGAGAGGTACTATGGTAGATGTGGTGTATAATAAAAGTTAATGAGTGATGAAAATTCTTAGACTGTTTCTATGTGCTATAAAAATATTGGTGTTGGAAACATGCAAATAAAGAGTTTCTGTCATTTTGAAATTATTTTGGATACTGGGCCACATTGCTGTTGTTGTTTTGATTGTGAAAGAAGCTCTAACAGACCAGACAACTTGAGTCATGGCTTTAATTTGGTTACATACTGTAATGATAATTTAGGAATGTAATTGGATGTGCAAAACATTCCTGGAGCATTGCAAGTGATCTGAAAGTTCCCATCTTCTATTTCTGGAGGGTCAATCAGTTAAGTTAAATTTCATAAATTAAATAACAGAATTTTGGGTACGTTGTTTAAAGGTGAGGAGATAACCACTAGAAGTATTCAGAATAATAAAAGAGATAATCAAAATGGGTTTTTTTAGATTAGGAGAGCATAATTAGAATTATACAATTAGTTTGCAGCAATGTTGTTGTACCAATTAATATTTGTTTTTAGTGCAAACTGCTAGACCCTCTTGCCAAACTAGTCACCCCGGCACCTCCACAATCTGGATCCTGCGGGAAGCCGACTCCAGAGTTAGAGCAGGCATCTGCTATCCTGGCCTCTTAGCGCCTGGGCCAAGGCAGTTGTAAAGATTTTGAATAACAGTCTTGAACTTAGGTTAAAAATACCGATTTCCTCATTTTCAGAAAAGAATAGCTATAAATACCTTCTAAAGTTGATCATTTGAAAATACAGATATATGACGTAAACAGGCTGTGGATGATCCACCTCATTATGATGAAAGCAGGCATATTCATCCAGAGCTTTATAATTTTCAGAGCATTTTCACATGCATTACGTTATGTGATTCTCAGAGCGAAGTTTTGGGGACAGTCAGAATGCATGAGTAGACGGCAGAGCTGAGATCAGAGTCTAGATCTATTATCTCTTAAATCTGTAAAATATTTAATCTGTAGAACACTGCTTTGTTTATATTTACTTTTAAAAAGACAAGACATTTCTACTCGAAATGGGTTAAGATACTATCCATTAAAGAAACAGGAAAGCAAAAGACAAGGTAAAATATATATTATGAATTAAAGAAGGCAAACATTGTCTAGTATGCTTTATCTTCCCAATAAAGCAGTCCACACTTGAGATTAGGTACCACATGGTATAGTTCCTGATATTCTCAATAGTGAGTAACTAGTAGATGTTCAACTGTGTGTTGATCATTTGTAATTCTGCTTTATTTCAAGGTTGTACACTAATTTTAGCTATTTAAGAGAAGATGAAACAGCAAAATCAATGGCTAGTTGTACACACACACACACACACACACACAACTTTTTGCCACCTTAAATATTCAGAAGTCTCCTGTAAAATATATTGGCTTGTTTTCATTAGCCGAATTAAATTTTAGAGTTAAAATGTTTTAATTGTATCTTTTCGTACACCTGAACTTTAGATACAAAGTAAAAAATCCTCTATAAACTTTCTCAGTAAGAACATTTAAATTTAAACTATAGCAGGATATTTCTACATTAAAGTTACATTTCAAAGCAATAATAATTTTACAGTTTTTTTTTAAATTTTAATCCACCATAGTTAACATACAGTGCCATACTAGTTTCAAGTATACAATTCTATAGATTCAACAATTCTATACATTACTCAGTGCTCATCATGATAAGTGTACTCTTTTTTTCTAAGTTCCAGTATAGTTAACATACAGTGTTGTATTAGTTTCAGGTGTACTGTATAGTGATTGGACAGTTCCATATATCACTCCGTGCTCATTAAGATAACAGTACTCATCTCCATCACCTATTTCACCCATCCCCTCACCCGCCTCCCCTCCAGTGAATCAGTTTGTTCTCTATAGTTAAGAGTCTGTTTTTTGGTTTGTCTCTTCTTTCTCTTTGTTATTTTGTTATGTATCTTAAATTCCACATGAGTGAAATCATATTTTATAGTCATTTTTGAGTAAAATCTTTATCTGCTTTTACCGACATAAATCTGCTTCAATGTTTTGCAGACATGCATTATGTCATTTTCATTATTTATATTTGATGTCTGCTATTGGTCCAATTATGTCTATGTGCAGTATACTGAAACAGCTTTCAAATACTAACAAAAATAAATTTTGTAAAGATAAATGGAAAAAAAATGGTATGGATTTAGTGAATTTGGCTAAGTATTACACATTTCTCTGAAGCAGCAGTAATAGTGGTATATCAACAACTAAGACAAACCTCATATCCTTAGAGAGCATATAAATCTGGAACAGAAAGGGTAGAAATAAAAGAACAACACAAGCAAACTATATAGCAAAAGTATGTAATAAAATCTCTGTAATTTGGGAGATTTTAACTAAAGAACATGTTTATCGTATTAAGGAATGTGATAAGAATATGACTTTGTGAAGGAGACAGCATATGCTGGAGATATATGGGAGCTATCTAAGACCAAGGGAACTGTTAAATCAGAGATCGATGTGAGCACAGGTTGGACCTGGCTTTTACTTGAGATGCTAATTCTGACAAATTGGTATTGTTTCCTTTCTGGGAATACCATACTGGCGTGCATTAGTGAAAGAGTGTCATTATAAATTATTTCACCATGGTCAAGTAATGAATCATGGTAATTTTCTTGCTGTACCAATTACAGAGAACATACAGAATACACCAGTTGTCTCACTTAGCTAGTTTAGAATGAAAAAAGTAAGATAGTGGTAGTCATAATGCAAAGTTTGGTCACTGTTTAAAAGAGAGCAAAATTACTGACAATTTCAAAGGTGATTTGCCCTTCCAACTCAATGGCTATGCTCCCAAAGGCATGCTCCATGTCTTGTATAACTCTGAATTCCCAGTAACTGACACAGTATCTAGCTTGCAGAATTGCTTCTGCTTGGAATATACCCTCTCTTTCCTAATCTTTCCCATAGGGCTATGCAAAGTAAGTTTCCTATGAAATTATATACACAGAAGCAATTCAAGAAGTATAAATATTGTGTAGGGACTATATTGATAAGAGAGTAACTACATTATTGAGCTATTTATTTTATGACTCTTCTGAGATTATTAATGCCCAGAGAAGAGGAATCATCATTTTGTGGACCCATTGTGACTCCTAATTGAGTCATATACAGTCTTGAATATACTGTGGATTTTCATAAAAACAGAAAGAATATAAAACACACCCTGAGTCTTTGGTAGGAACTCAACATCATATCACTGCTTAACTCTATTTAAGTATTCATCTAAGAATGAGATCAGGATCATAACTATCATAGGAAAGTATTCCCTAAGGGGAGACAAGCCCCGTATTCTCCATTTTTCCTCATCTTTAGGTGTCTCTTCAAAGCAAAAATACAGTACAGTGTTAGGAAATGCAAAACAAAACAGAGTCCTGTTAGAAGTAATAGCAGAATAGCCCAGTAGTTATTTTAAGTAAGCAATTTCAAACATGTACTTCAGTTAGAATGGGTAAAATGCCCCTTTATCTAATTACAGTTTTTTGTAAGCACATTTTCTTGACAAAGAATTGAAGAAATTAAAGACAAATAATTTTAGAAACAAGTAGACATTTTTAAGGCTTATTATAGATGTCTAAACCAAAGATTTGCAGTTAAGAAAATGAGAGTTCCTGTTTGGGCCACTCTGCTCTATATGGGTATCAACAGTACCATCTGAGTCTCCAGTGGAGATGATCTGGATTATAAAGTGGGACTGAGTATGTCGACACACCACGTGGAAGGATAAAGCACTGATTCTTCAGATCACGTCAGCACAACCTCAGAGACTGTGCACCTGCTTTCTCGCTCTTCACTTCACAGAGGGATTATTAAAGCATATCCTATTTTTGAAGGAAATTCATAGCTAGCCAAACAGTTCTTGTTGATAATACATTTATTTAAAAGTAACAGGAATGGGAGGCTCTTCAAAATGATTTTTAATATTAGTACAATATTCTGAAGAAAAGTTATTTGAGCTTTTTTACTTTTTAAATACCTGAATGTCAGTAAGCTGGTTTGGCTTTTATTAAAGTACTTATTAACTCCATTCTAATTATTGTCTCACCATCATAACACATTAACTATCGTTATAGCCAAACAGCCAACTGTGCAAGGAGGAGGTTGATGTCAAGCTCAAATCTTTGTAAAACTCCCTATTGTACACTATTGTCCCTTTAATATTTCATAGGCCTATATGTAGCTGTTAAATTATTCAAGCCACCTCCATTTCTTGAACATCATATCTTTTTTTATATGGGTTTTGTCAAAGGGCCTGAAATGTGGTCGTCTACAGGAAACCTGATGATGCATTAAGATGCATGAGCAGGACTCAGGAGGAACTGACAGTCTTTTCCAGAGCATTAAACTGGCACTCTCTTTGTGTACCTTTGCTAGGGGAGAAGATACCTGCCCTGGGAAAAACAGCATTCCAATAAAGTATTGCTTTTCCCAAGGCAAATTAGTAAAGTCTTCTCTGATAAAAAACCATACAGATACTTGTGTTTTAAATATTTCCTCCAAAATCTTCTCATTTATTTTAGTCTAAATTATTAAATAGTAAGAGATGTCTCCTGTGGCTGTCTCTTTGTGCCTCCTGCAGTTTTGGAGGGTTGCTTAAGGCTCATAAACAAGCAACACTGAACCATTTTGCCTTTTGTAATAATATATTTTCCAACTAAAGTACACTAAAACCAATTGGAAATTTGAATCCTGAGGGTTGTCAATGCACTAAAGAAGGGAGGATCTGAACCTAAATTTAATAATAGCCTAATAAGAGGTCAACGAGTGTGCTACATACTCCATCAAACATTATGGCAATTTATTTGTCAAAACAGTCTTCAGAAAGTGGGCTGTCTAAAATTATTACCTTACGGGTAAAGAAAATGAGGCTCCAAGCAGCAAATTTCTTGCTTAAATTCACACA
This sequence comes from Ursus americanus, assembly GCF_024610735.1. Classification (NCBI taxonomy): domain Eukaryota; kingdom Metazoa; phylum Chordata; class Mammalia; order Carnivora; family Ursidae; genus Ursus; species Ursus americanus. The sequence goes on from NC_142144.1 coordinate 38,964,329, forward strand.
GCAAATAGTGGCAGAGCTGGGAATAAATTTTTTTTTTTCCTCCAAAAGAAGCTATATACATGTTTGCCACTCTGCACTCTCTCATTATTACCATCATTACTGCAAATCAGCTACATTGAAAGCTAATTAAAACAATCTTAGGCAAGTTATTCATTTATTGTGGGCATGATCTGCTCAGACTCACACTTTTGTAAATAATGAAATCCCAGTTCTTAAATGGTAATGATAATTTCCCATGATTGCCCAATATTTTCATTATATGTCTAAATATTGTTTATACTAGCCAGTGTCCTGGTTAAATCACAGTAAATATTATTTCTGACTCATATTTTGTCTTAGTCCTTAACATTTCTTTAGTTACATAATTGAGGTACAAGTATCTTACTTATTTGAATTTTCCAGTGTTTAGTATATGAGTATAATTAAAAATATTTATTATAGGGTGCCTGGGTGGCTCAGTCGGTTAAGTGTCTGCCTTCAGATCAAGTCATGATCTCAGGGTCCTGGGATCTAGCCCCACATCGGGCCCCCTGCTCAGCGGGGAGGCCACTTCTCCCCCTGCCTGCCGCTCCCCCTGCTTGTGCTCTCTCTCTCTAACAAATGAATAAGTAAATTTTTTTTAAAGAATATGATTTTAAACTACTTTTATGGGAAAATACTATTTACAGGGGTATTTCCATTATGGTTATTAATGTATATTTTTGAGTGTCACTTATATGCTGTTTTCAGATCTTGCAGATAGAAATGTGAGCAAACTTGGCAAAGCACCTGCCGTTATGGAGATTGCATTGTTTTAGCGGTAAATTGGCAGTGATCAAATTGCAAGTCAATAAGGAATACTGTAGATAGTAAAATGTGCTATGGAATGAAACAAATCTGTGCTTTTTTGGGAAGATTACTGGATGTGGGTACCCTGAGAAATTATTTCATGTAGTGTGGTCTAGGAAAGTGTCACTGATTAATGCCTTTTTAGGCTAACCTAAAAGGAATGAAGGAACAAGTGATACAGCCATCTGGGCAAATAGTATTCCAGGCAGAGGGAACAGCAAATGCAGAAGTCCTGCTTTTGGAGCCTACTTTTCCTAGGAAAACAAAAAGAATAGTATCGCTGAAGCTGAATGACAGAAAAGGAGACCTTATTAAACTTTCAACTTTCCACTTGAAATTTTATCAATGTAGACGATCCAGTATTCCCAGAGGACATTAGAGCAGTAGAGTGCTAGTAAATATTTAGCAGACAGCTCTGTGGGGAGGGGGCGGAATGGGAAGGAGAGCTGATTGATACCATATACCAGTTCCCATACTGTAAATGTGTCCACGATGGCGATTTTAAACTATCAGTATGAAGTCACTGAACATGGAGTTGGGAAAAGGTATACCCAAGCAGTGCTTGAGAGCCAGTATGAGCCAGCTCCAACACACCATTGCGTTCATGTCTCGGTATCTATAATAAACTCCCATAAATGCAGAGGAGAATATTGCATAATCACGTGTATAAAATTGAGCAGTTATTGACATTTTGAATAAATGAAACGAGGATGAGTCATATAACTATTGGTGACTAACAACTAAGATTGTAAATGTTTACTAAGTGTAGAGCATTGTATCTGGAAGACAAATGCAGTATTCAAGATGCATCTTTAATCTTGTCACTTTTATGGTAACTGACTTGGAAGAATATTAGGACTCTAAAGTCATTATCTTCACTGAATGACATCAAGTATACTTCACTTTAATGGTCACAATATGATGTGGATCAACTTTAATGAGTAAATTGTATAGCAAAAAGCGGCTGGACATGCTAATAGTAATTCAGTTGATAAATAGAAGGAAATTATTGTGACAAAAGTAGTGATTTTTCTAGCTTCAGTCAGTCCTTTTACTTTATCAAATATGTTCAGTTGTAAAGAAAAATAGCACATATAGAAAATACTGAAACTGTTTCATCATAGAACATAAATAAAGAAACAAATTATGTGAAGGAAAAAATGGGGACTTTATTTTTAATTTAGCGTAAGAATCTGCATCAAAAAGGAGAAAAAGGATTTGAGGAAGATTTTAGGATAATGTCAGTGGAAATAGCATATTTTTGAGCTTTTTCATTTAAAGTATTTTTAGGCTTAGATAATTCAAACAATTTATAGATACTTTTTATCCCCATAACTATATATACATGTATATTTATTACCAAATAAATTTGTGCACATGTATATGCATGTGTGTATGTGTGTGTATATATATATGTATATATTTATAAATCTATACATTGATACATAAATAGACCTGTTTATGTGATTTTATGTGTATATATAAACACATCTATCTAAATATAATTCTGCCTATATACATATATATATTAAACTATAATAAAATCATAGTTGTACTTCTAATTCCAGATGAACATCAGGTCTATTTTAGCCTTTCCCCTTTCTGTATTTATAATTCCCTACTCTAATGGTAAGAATCTTGGATCTTATTGTCCACAATATTTTACTCATTTTCTCAGTTCCAGAATACACATAGAATATTTCTGAAATTATTTCATAAGCATGAAAAATAGCTAAAACATTATGTTCAAAATTTACTTTTTCCTTCCCTATAATTAGTTTTATTTGTTTTGCTTGTATTGCATTTTATTCCATTTGTCCTATCTTTGTTGATTTTCGTTCTTTTTTGGGTATGTGAAAGATTACCATGATTCTAAAAATGAGAAATATATAAAAAGCTATATTCCAGAAGTTATCCTTCATTCTATCCCTGTTCCTATCACCCTATCCTTTCAATGTCATTCCTTTCTACCTCTTGCACGTAACCAACTCATTGTTTTTTCTATTCACCCTTCCTGTGTTTTTTGTACAAATAAGTAAATCCGTATATTTTTCTGAATTTACTTTTGTACTTAGAAAAGATACAGCATACTGTACATGCACTTTGACTTTTATTTACTAAAGAGACCATTATAATGATAACGTCAGTATTTAAATACAAATTTGGGACACCTAGTTGACTCAGTTTACCTATTTATTTGAGACAGAGAATGAGCGAGCAGGAGAGCAGGAGCAGTGGAGGAGCAGAAGGAGAGGAAGAAGCAAACTCCTAGCTGAGCAGGGAGCCCAATGTGGGGCTTGATCCTGGGACTCCAGGATCATGACCTGAGCCAAAAGCAGATGTTTAAATGACTGAGCCACCCAGGTGCCCCAAGGGTCCAACTCTCCTATGTTATTCTTTATCTCTGTGTTAATGGTCTCACTTACTCATGCCTTACACTTTTTTCTCAAATCCAGTGAGTATCTTTATGATCATAAAGTTCTCTAATAGGCATGTTACTTACATCTGTTTCATTTAGATCTCTGGCCACGATATTCTTTCATTTGGGACAAATTCCTGTCTTCTCATTTTGTCTAAGTCTGTGCCAGTTTCTCTGTGTTGGAAAATCAGCTGTGTTTCCTGTTCTTGAGGGTAATGGCCTTATGAAGAAGAGGTCTTGTAGTGCCCTGTAATGTAGTGTCCTTTATTTCCAGGGCCTGGTGCTTCTGGCAGTGTCCATTGTGTGGTGTGTATGCTCTGCTGCTGTGTCCTGGCCACTTTATCCTTCAGGCCAGTTGTTTGCAGAGTCTCTCTCTGCCTATGGGGGGCAGTGTTTGGTCCCTGGCCTGAATATGGTGAGTTTTAACTGGGTGTTCTCTGATCTGCTTGTGAAATGGAACCTGGCGCGGTAAACCACTACCGCAGCTGAGACTTCACAAGCTCAGGACACATGGTGTTGGCAGGGGTTTGGACTGGTCTTCTGGGGGAGGGGTCCTGATGCACTGGGACTGAGGCAAGTTAGACTGGGAAGGGTGATTCCCCAGAGCTTGGAGGGGAGAGTGGGGCTTGGCATAAGACATTAGCTAGAGTTGGAGCTGTGCTGGTTCCCACAGGTGGCCCTGTACTTATACTAAGGGGCAAAGGAGGAAAATGGCACTAGCCAATTCCTTTCTTCCTAGAGTGGTCTCTCTGTGAATGCTGCCTCTCCACCTCTCCAGGCACACTCTGAATGAACAAATAACCTCCCCACCCTGTGCCCCAAGAACTCTTTAGGTTGCTGTTTCCATGCTATATGTCCTTGGGCTGTTTGCCCTCCCTTTTAACAAGAGCAACCCCAATGCGTCCAGGCTCTCCCTGAGCCAAGCCCACTGACCTTTAGAACTCCAGGCTTTAAGCCCTGCTGGTTGCAGGAACTCATGAAATTTGACCTCTGTGGTTTTCCAAGTCACTTGTTATGGGCATTCATCTTCTCTATATGGGCTCCCCTGTGTGTTAGTCTATCTCTTACCCTTCACCACAGCCATGGCTCCCTCCCCACTGTAGCAGCCAAGATCCATTTCTTTCCAAAACCATATCTCCACACTTCCTACCTTCTTTGATATGGCTTCTTCTCTCCCTTTAGTTGTGGAGTTTGTTCTACCAGTCTTCAGATCAATTTCTGGGGTATTAAAGATGATTTGACAATTATCTAGTTGTATTCATGGGATGAGGTGAGCCTTGGGTCCTCCTACTCCATCACCATCTTCCAATCTAAAAGGTGATGATTATTATTTAAAAAGACAAAACAAAACAAAACAAGTAATTCTTTATACAGTTCTGGATGATGCAGTATTTGGGGCAAACTTATACTAAAAAAAGCACTGTTGTTTTTTTTTTTTTTTATAAATTCAAATTTAATTGGGCAACCTAAAATTTATCTGACAAACCTGAAATAAACCTTAAAAACTGATTTGTTGTAAAAATAAATCTGCAAACTAAGTGAATCACAAACAAGTCCAACCAAAAGGAAAAATAAAAAAGAGAAAATATAAATGCAGTAATTGAAAATGGCAAGGGTGAATAATAGACGAATTTATAATGTAAGTTTACTCTGTACAATTCTAGTTGAAAAGCACATTTTTTAAGAAAGATTAAACTCTCCAAAATTTACTTCTATAGAGATAGAAAAGTCCAAATCCACCAAACACTATACAAAAAGGAGAGACTACTAAATGAATAACAACATCTAAATAAATGTAATATCGTAGTAGAAATCAAGTTAAAAAAAAAAAAAAACATACCTAACAGAAAGCACTGGGCTCAGATAAATTCCCAGAGGAATTTTAAGAATAAGATAGTCATAAATCTACTTAAACTCTAGAGCACAGAAATGAAAACTTCTACATTTATTATATGAAGCTAGTACATAGTTATTGTAAAACACAAAAAGATTGTATCATAAATGAAAACCACAAGCAAACTCACTTAAGAATATCAGTGCAAAAACTCACATACAATATTTGTGAATAGACCAAGAACATACTAAATAATACAGCATGTCATAACTAAATGGAATATATTCCAGGAAACCAGATCTGGCTCAATATAGACCCATTAATATAATGCACCCTATTGTTAAGGCTAAAGAAAAATACCATGTGATAATTTTCAGTTACCTAGTAGGTATTTAACATTGTTCAAGCTCTATAAATGTTAAAAATTTTCAAGATATAAAAATTGATAGATTATCCATAATATATACACTGTATATACATACATTACCATAATATATACACGATACACACACGCACACACACACATACCCATGCTTTTATACACACATGCACACAGATTTATAGCAGTGTATGAGACAACATATTCCATAACTATGAACCACTAGAAGTTTTCCATTGAAGTCAGGCATAAACCAGAATTCCAACCATCTCCAATTCTACATATCATTATATCATGGGAATTGACTAATATTTTTAGATACTAGGAAACATCCCATCCAATAACTCCAGACCTTCAATATCTTCCTAGTGTTTAAAGAAATATGTTGGCATTTAGCATGTGAAAACTTCCATGGTCTGCATTTGATCTGCTTACATTTCTAGCCTAATTTTCAATTATTTCCTTTCACATTCACCACGCAGTGATCTTTTAACATCCTGAGCATTTTGTTCATCTCTCTACCTTTGTTCATACTGTTTCCTCCGTCTGAAATCACTTTTTCAGCTTTAGTCTCTATTTAATAAAATCTTGCCAGTATGTCAAGGTCCTATTTCTATATCAGAGAGAAGGGCTCTTTGTGTGTGTGTGTGTGAAATTCTAAATTCTCCCTCTTTTCTTTATATACTTGTAACTTTCTGTGCTGAAATTCAGTTTGTATTTCTGTTTTCTTTTCTTCACTAAATTTAAAGCTTATTGCGAGTGTGGAGGAGTTTGGGTTATACAAAAGCAGTTTGTTTGGTTTCTTGGCAAGGAAAGGTTCTTCACTGGGAAATTGACAACTGTAGATTACCCTGACCAGTCATCTTTTACTTTTATTTGCAGTAATTGAGAGTTCACCATGGCAGGTCAATCTCCCTGTATATTAAGCCATTCCAACTAACAAGACACTTTTGTCCATTGAGGCACATTTAATCCTTTTGCTTTCATCTGTTCTTGGCAAAATTGGTTTCTCAATAACTAAAATGTATTTTGAGTATAGAAAGACAATAGGTATTATATTTATAAAATATTTTGATTACAGTATTTAAACAAATTGCTGACCTTAAAAATATTAAGCTGAGAAAAAAAGAAGACCAGCACAAAAGAATACATCTTATATGATTTAATTTTTATAAATTCTAGGGAAGACATAACTAATTTATCATGGCAGAAAGAAAATCAGTGGCAGACTGGAGTCAATTGATTATAGAAAGGCAAAGAGGACATTCCAGAGTGATGTTATATCTGTAGTTTGGAGTTGTGGTAAATAGGCGAATACATTTTTCAAAATTTATTGCACTGTACATGTAAAATGGGTACAATTTATATGTGAGTTATACCTGAAAACTTATTTAAAAAGATATCAAAGCAATTTGCCTTGTTTTAATTATTGAAGACAAAGAGTTTCTATAAAGAAATAAATAATTGGTAATTAATAGTTACCTTTAAAGCAGGTATTCTAAGAGAAAACATATCCTATATATCTAACCTCAAATTACATGAAATATGTATAAAATCTATCATCTATGTCTTAAGGCAGAAAAGGATTATGTTGATATCTAAAGTATAATAAATTAACATAAAAATATTTTCTTAAATTGGAATAAAAAGAATATATCAAAAATACCTTTTGTACAAAAAAAGTTATAAAATCAACATTGTTGAGTTACTCTTAAAAACATTCAGTTTATGTAATAGCATATCTCCTATGGGACATTTTTAGCTTTATGTTATGTATCATTCTAACAACAGATATGTTAATTTGTTGGCAGGCAACAGAAGCTGATTGTCCTTAGAACAGTGCAATTATCATTTTTATCTTTGTTACATTTATATTCTTTCAAGTATTTAAGAAGTGCATCTTTTTTTTTTTTTTCAGTAATAAAACCCAGTAGGTAGTAAATTTTCAGGTGATTACATCAGGCACTGGCTAGAATCTTAATGTGGAGTAATTTTACCTCTCAGCAAATATAACAATCACCATTCACTTGTACTGCCTAGGGTGTACTAGGTTTTCCAGAATAGAATATTTCAAGTAAGAAAACAATTTGCAAGTTAGTCAAATGAGGTGGATATTATATTTACTAGCTATCAAGGTAGGGTGTTATTAGCAAATGGTACAGCCATCTAAAACCATTTTATAATTTGATACAGTAACTACTGCTGTGCAAATCAGGGAAATGGAAAATGATGAATAAAATGAAAACAAATTCTTTTTATTTCCAACAAAAATTAATTAGCTAAGCTGGGATACCCATTAGGATAGTTGAAGACCATCAATAATAAAAAATAACCATTTATGTTTTATTCAATATGGCAACTAGGATTGGGGGGGCCTAACATACAAGACAATTTATGAAGATGAGTAAGACAAACAACCAGTCTATAAATATCTGTAATAAAAGTAGGAGAGTAATTTATATAAGATATATTACATGTAAAAATCTTTAACGTGAGATATATCAGAATATCTAAAATATTTTACAAATGAGTATTTCAGATAGTGATTGAGAAAAATTTGTGGAGAGTTCTGTTTTTAATGTGAACTAGACTATTTCAAATGAATACTTATCAAAAGCATGAATGAACACATGGTTCAGAAAAAAATCTGTTCTGGGGTATCAGAAAGCTGACTGCTCAAATTTTGAGAGGGAGGTGGTGAAGCATAGCAATTGACACCACATTTCAACATGGCAACTTTGAAAGTCCTGTTGAGAGACTGAGACCTTGAACAGGTATTTCTGCACTCTCATACAGATGGAGAAACAAATAGTGAAGTGCTGTCACGGAGCTGGTAAATATGCTATATTTTTAGTAAGGACCCGGAAGAGAAATGTTCTAGGAGTAACGGAAACAGACCATTGCTCACAAGAACTGAAAATGGTTTACCATCACTTCAGTCCCTGACAGGGTTAAGAGGATCTTCACCAAGCCTGACTTTGTAACAAAGTACAAATGAATATCCTACTATGACCTAAATGATGTGTAAAATTCTTCATGTACTACATTCAACCATCAATCAAAAATCATAAGACACACAAGAGGACTCAAATTGAAATGAAGAAAATGGCAGTAATTAGAAAGAGACTTGGGAAATAAAGCTAATGGAGTTAAGGGATACAGTTTTTAAAATAATTATGATTAACATGTTCAAAGAAATAAAACAGAATTTCAGGAGTAAGATGAGAAACATAAAGATTAATCAAATGGAAATTTAAGGACTAAAAAATAACTTGAACTATGTAAAATGTTTTTAATAGCTTGTTTGGCAGAGCTAAAGAGAGAATTATTCTGCTGAAAGGCATTTCAGAAGAAAAATACTTACTGAAGCAAAGAGGGACAAAAATATGGAAAATCATGTGAGAGAGAATAGCATCATTTTCCTTCTTTAAGTCTTCTAGAGAAGTTCATAAAAGCCAGCCAAATCTACAGTGCTTGCCATTACTTTTGGCCTTATGTATTTAAATGCAAGAACTTTTGCATAACACATGCTTGCTGTTCACTTAGTATCCATCACTATGTACCAAAGATGAAGGTCTTAGTGTTTGTATGTGACAGCCTGCCAGGTGTTGTCTGACTCACAACCACCAGCAATGCGTTTTTTGTTTTTTGGGGTTTTTTTTAAGATTTTATTTATTTATTAGCACACAAGTGAAAGGAGGGGCAGAGGGAGATGGAAAGGGAGAGAGAATCTTCAGCAGAATCCTCGCTGAGCGTGGAGCCAGCTGGAAGGGGCTCAGTCCCAGGATGTTGAGATCCTGACGTGAGCTGAAACCAAGAGTTGGAAGCTCAACCCACTGAGCCACCCAGGCACCCCCAGTGTAGCCTTTGTTACCAATTGATCATCAAAACTCCAGAAGGAAATACTGAGGTCCTTTTCCCAAGGCAACGTCTTTCAGGAGCTAGCTGTTTAGGTTAGGTTCCCCTCAAACTGGACACAAAAACAAAGACTTGCATGAGTTGAGACAATGAGAAAATGTTGAATGTGAGAGAGGGAAGAAAGAAAAAGGAATACCGTGCAGCAGTGAGCCACTGGAATCCAGTCTTCTGAGAACCCTCTGAGACATAGGGGTAACGCAACTCAGAACTGCCCTACGGGAGGCAAGAAAACTGGCTGTTTATCTACTCGCGTCCATTCCTACGAGCTGAGAGCTACCTACAATGCACTTCCGGGTTGTGCCTGCAAAGAGCTGCCCAAGATCCTTGGTGTCAGAAAAATCCTCTGCTACATAAGAGAATGAGGTTTTTGGGGCGCAAGCTGAGGACCCTTTAGCAAGCCAGGGATTGTTCACAGGCACATGAAGACTCAAATGGCCTGATGGGAGAAAAAGTAGGCATATACTGCTTAACAGCCTAAGTGTCCATCAATAATAGAATGAAAAATAAATTATGAAACATTCATATAATGGCAAACTATATAGGAATGAAAATAATCTGCTGGGACCTTCAGGAATATTGCTGTATCTCACAAACATAACATTGAGCAACAGAAGTCAAACATTAAATAATATTTGTAGCCCTTTTTCAATTTATATTTATATTATTTATATATTATATATAATATATATAATTATATATTTATAATTATATTCATTTTATATTTAAAAATGGGCAAAGCAAATCACTGGTGTTGAAAGTAAGGCTGGTGGTTAAACTTCGAAAAGAAAAACTGGTAATTATTAGGAAGACATACAAGAGGGTCTGTCTGGTTTATACTGGTAACATGATGTTTTAACTGGGTAATTGACTCATAGGTGTTCACTTTGGAATAACTCACTGAGCTGCACACTTAGAATTTGTGCAGTTTTCTATATGTAAGTTATGCTTCAATAAAAAGTTTTCTGATATATATATTGTTCTAGCTTTTAAATATGCCCTTAATCTCTTTTTGTCTAGTAACTAGCTTGCCAGAATAGAGATATTTAACTCCTCTTGACATTCATGAACAGCCTAAAAATTGCTAAATTCATTGTACTTTTCTCAATCTATATCTTATCCACTTGTCTCTTCCACTACATTGCCAAATGCATTTTGCTTCTTATAGTTTTCTCCTCTCTTGGCTTCTATCATATTATGTTTTACTGATTTACTTCTTTTTTTTTTTAAGATTTTATTTATTTATTCGACAGAGATAGAGACAGCCAGTGAGAGAGGGAACACAAGCAGGGGGAGTGGGAGAGGAAGAAGCAGGCTCGTAGCGGAGGAGCCTGATGTGGGGCTTGATCCCATAACGCCGGGATCACGCCCTGAGCCGAAGGCAGACGCTTAATGACTGTGCCACCCAGGCACCCCTACTGATTTACTTCTTATCACTTCTTTATTTCTCATCAAATACCTATTTTTAAAGCCTTCTATAAGGGTAAACATACTCCTATTTTCCACAAAAACCTCCTTGATTTCTCCACAGAAGAGTAGTCTTTATTCTCTGCTGTTGTTGTATAATTGGTTATGTGGATAGATTTTGACAAGCAATGAAAAAAAGTTAGGTAAATTCTTATGGAACGAAGCTTTATCTATGTATATAACCTGCAGGCATAATTATAGAAATACATAAATGTGTATTTATAATAACTGCCCCATAATGCTATAATGACTATTTTCCAATCTAACAAGATATTGTCAAAAACTGACCTCTGCTTCGGAGCCAAAATATAATGTGAAGAGTTTGGGACAAAGAGGAAGAATAGCTTTATTGCTTTGCTGGGCAAAGGCCCTGCAGCCGGTTATGGCCTTCAAAAAACTGCAAATTTTCCAGAAGAGGTTGGGGGGTTTCATAGGGGGATACAGGATCTAGCTGATTTTGACAGGAATCGTGTACTTGCTGCCAGCCTCCTTCCTCATGTCATTAGGGTGGTACCAGGTTCCTAAAACAAAAGGCTAAGAAGGGAGGAGGGGAAGAGAGGAAAAGAGTTACTTTAAAATCTAGCTTCACTAAAGCCTTAGTCCTGCCATTTTGATTTTTGCTCAATTTTAGCTTTTCAGTGGTTTCAATATTGCCAAGAAGAGTTGTTCATGGTGTAATGCCACCCTGATGTTAATGAAAAGGCTTTGTTCCATTACGTTGTGATGAGGGAAATATTCTTATCCTGTACAATGATAAATACTCATGAAATTACTGAATCATCAAATAAATCTTTAATTCTACAATGAAAGATCATTGTACAGTCAATAATTCCTATATTATTACATATTTCCCTTGCCAATGCCATTTTACAATGTTGTAATGAAAGTTATGCATTTTTTAATATTTAGAACTAATGCCTTAGTTTAGATTTTGTTAATTCTATTTATGGGAACAAAGTTTACACAGTTTAAAGAATGTTTACTTATTTTACACATTTAAATATCATTTTTAATAATCACTTTTATAATATTTGTCATTACATTTGTGACATATATATATAACATTTATAAGTAATATTTCATTATGCAATATGTTACAAATTTAACATAGCCAAGCAATAATATATAAAGATATTAATAGGCACACACAAAAAAGTAATACCAGGGTTTCTACATCTCTGATAGACAACTAACAAGCAAGTCAAAACTATCATAATGAGTTATCAGTCCTCATCTTTTAGACTGCGAAAATATTGATGTTATCTACAGTTGTCAAGAATGTAGACAAAAATGCCCTCTCATATACTAGTAGCGGGAGTATAAATCATTTAAGCCATTTTGTGAAAATTGCTCCCCTCTATCTGAACTTAAGTACACTTACTTTTCTTATTAAACTGCATGTCTTCTAGATGTGTATTACTAATTTCTGTGAGCCTGGTCTTTCCTGATGCTATTCATGTAAAAAAAAAAAAAAAAAAAGGAAGAAGAAGGAGGAGGAGGAGGGGAGAGGGAGGGGGGGAGGAGGAGGAAGAAGAAAGAAGAAGAAAATGCTAATAATCCTCTTCTGGCTTAACAAAGAAAACTTAAAACTAATGATATTTCCAGTAAACACAGATGGCAATTTAAATATTATTACATGGCAACAAATTAGTGACTATTATAGACTTTTAGAGTTTAAAGGTTATGTTTATAAAACATAATTTCTTAAGACCGGATGTCTTAAAATGCTACATTTTTTTAAGATTCTATTTATTTAGTTTTTCTTCTAAGAACAATTTTATTCAGAAGAATATTATCTGCTTTTCAACAGCATTATGAAATCGAGTTTTTTCAACTTATCTTGCTTTTATTTCTTTAACTGTATAGTAGAAGGACTTGCAATTTTAAGACTAAGTACTAGAAAAGCATTACTTAGAGACAGAAGCAGACTTATGAAGCCCAAAATTTCAGTACAGAAAATGAAGGGCAGAAAGAAAATTTGAAAAAATGGAATATGGATCATGTAAACTCTCCTGTAATATGTACATAAATACAGACATGGATATCTGTAGATATAAACATGGTAGACTTATGTACGTAGTACTTAATTGTAACATTTGAATTTAGATGTCCATCTAAATCTAAATGTCCCATCTAAATGTCGACTGATAGAGGATTGCTTATATAAATGACGGCTTGTCAAAATTCAGTCAAAACAAAGAAGGCTTTCTATATGCACAATGCATTGCATAAAAAGCAAGAACATTGCACAACAATATGAACATTTTGCTTCATTTAGCCTATTAAGACTCTACCAATGATGGCTATCTTACTTCTATACTATTAATCCCCCATTTCATTCACATCCCAACACACTTTTCCTTCTTCCAGTCCAGGAATTCTCACATCTGCCAGAATGCAGGTTTATGAACATACATCAACGATTCTTGATTGATTGATCTTCTTGTTTCCAAATTTGCCAGCTATTAGAGTTGTGACACAATATATGTGATTTAAGACATAGAAAGAGAAAAGCCATAAAACGATACACTGCAAGTTTATCTCACAATGTTCTTGCTTTAACTAAGGAAAAAATAATGTAATATATATAATTATACATAAAAATATATAAATAAATATGTCTGTGTGTGTGTGTGAAAGGAAACCTGAGAGAAAAAGAAACTGAAAGTGTCCTTAAATAAAGAGCACTACTCTAGATGAAATGACAGTATCTTTCTGGAGCAGGCAAAACTGATATGCTAGTTAGAAGTCAATGATTAAAAGGCTTGAAAGTGTAGGTCTATACAGTTCAAATGCATACATCTCACATACAGATTTTCTTTTTAAACTACTGATAAAACATGGACCAACTTATATGTACTAGTTTATGTCTTAGTTATTACATATGTATTTTATTTATGTATAATACAATGCATGAAAATTTAGTATTAAATTTAAAAGAATCAAAATGATTTCAGCTCTACTTAATGAATTAAACATTTCAACATTTTCTACTTTTAATTCTTTCATGAGGCAAACAGTTTTAAATTATGCATTATTTTGAATAAATGATAATGACATTATTCAATATTCTACTTAGGCATTTTAATTATAAGAAATTGCAAGGACTCCTCCCCGGCTCATTAAGGATCATGACTCTTCCTCTTCAGTTCTTTATTTACCAACACAAATTGATTCCCATGAGCTTTGGTTGGGCTGCCCTTGGGAAATATGCCTACTCCCAGTTGACTTAGCTGTCATGGCTGGTTCATGTCAAACAAACAATGGCCATTAGGTATAAAATACTGGAGGCTGGGCAGGTTTACATGGGGATGGTAAACAACTTACATAGTTCCAGTCCCCTACATTTATCTATATTCTTAATAGTTATAACATTGTCAATTGGAACAAGATTTTTAAAAGAGAAGAATGAATGAAATATTCTTTTGACTACCTTGTTCCATTATCATTCATGAAATAGAAGAGATTATAAACGTTGAAGACAGATGTTTTGCGTCTCAAATGTTAAATCATACTGTGGCATATAAAACAATGCAGTATATTCACTTGAGGTTTCACATTTTTATTTGTAAGGACATAATCTTTACAACATTTTCTGAAGAAGCATTGTAGAAATTAAGGGAATTAAGCAAGCCAACACAATCTCATTAGAAATAAGGACCAGATAAAAGCAGATTAACCTTAAACATTGTTAACTTCAGAATGGCCCGGGAGAGATATTCAGTTCAGGTCAACTGATTGATCTAAAGATTATTGTAGTGTAGTAGTTTCTCAACTGGTGTAATAGAAAATATTTTTATCAGGAAAACTGGTAAAATAAAAAATGGGCTGAAAAGGTTTTTTGAACAACTGATAGCTTTAGCCATTTTAAAAGCTGATGGTTAAAACAGTTTGCATTCGTTACTGTTTATTTTTTTAAAGCAGTGTTAATATGAGATGGAGTCACTATTTCTAATAAAATAAGAGAAATATAAATGAAATTAAAATTCTGTGGGTCATTAGTGTAGAACAGGAATTTTAACAGGAATTCCTTCAATCCAGTGTGTACACATTAGAAAAAAAGTAAAGAGATGTGGCAGAATTATTTTCCAAAACCAGAAGATCAAAAATGTTACTGCTTATGAGCAGGGGGTGGGGGTAAATTTAAGAAAAATAGTATTTGAACATATTGAAAGTAAGGGATTTAGGTGAGGAAAATCCTAAAAGGTGGAATGGCATTTATTCTATTTCACAGGCATTTAATTTTATCCCACTTCTGAGCATTAATACTCACTTCAAAGTCTAAACCTCTTCATACGTGACTGGGTCCTGTCCTCTCCCATCCAGCTCTGCAGTAAGAAGGAAGTGGTGCAGGGTTGAAATTGGGGAGGAAGACTCAATGCTAAGGTATTCGTGATATCTTGGTTCAAATTTGGAATATACAAGAGTGTGAGTGCAAAATGTTGGTTTTAGTGGTGCTTGGAATGAAATGAAAACTCGTAACCAGAACCATAGCCATGCTGAGAAAGATTAAAAATGAGGGAGCTAACAGAAATACCCATTTGGAGAATAAAGAAATTTTCATCTTCAGTTTTTATTTTATGAGAGCAAGGCTTTTCAAAATGGTAACTTTATAATTTAAACACAAAATGACTTTTATTAAATTAAAAGCATAAATCTAAATGACACAGCATATCCAAGTATGGATTTCTGTGATTGAGAAGTTAAATAACGTTAACACCAACCAGGATTTGAACCAGGCCTGCCCTCCTCTTTGGGATCGGATGTGCTTCCCTTATTCCTCTAACAATAGAAAAGAATGAATTCCATACTACCCAATGACTAGAATGCGGCACTATAAACTCTGATTCCGTCTTAATGGCTCAGTACAGATTCTGTTGTTTAATGTTATAACTTTGTCCTCCTCTGATTTGTCAACACTTGACTTAGTTAAATTCAGTCCTACTAACAGAGTTCCTAACCCATTAAATGACTAATGAACAAACTCTAGTCCCAATAAAGTATTAATCATACTAATCATATTCTTCCTCCCTTCTCACAGTCTACCTGGTTATCCTATATCTCGTATATAAATACTGTTTACATATTGGTATGCATAATCTAAGATACTTTCTTTATGCATAATCTAAAATAATTGATGATAAAATTATGAAATATATGAGGCAAAAACCAACTTTTCACCCAAATACCCAAAAGCCCCCCCTTTTTTGTATACTAAATCCATTAGGTATGTACTTCAGCTCCTATGAACATGAAGCTGTAGGTTTATCAGTATGTGCTGAAAATATCATTTTCAAACAGATGTAAAATCTGTTTCCAAAGAGATGTGACCTTTCATTTGGTATGTATTTGTTGAACACTTCTTTTCTCATATAGTTTTTTTTTTTTTTAATTGCTGGGTCTTAAAATAACTGCCGCAAATTTAGCAGCTTAAAACAACACAAATTTGTTATCTCAAAGTCTCCATGGGTCAGGAGCTTAGGTGCAGGTTAATTGGGTGCTCTGCACAGGATCCTGCCAGGCTCACATAAAAAGGTGTCAGTTGAGGCTGGTATCTTATCTAAGGCTCAGGGTCTTCTTACTTCATTGGTTGTTGGCAGAATTCAGTTTCTTGCATTTATAGGACTGAGGTCTTCTGTTCCTGGAGGCTGCCCACCATTCCCTGCCATTTGGCCCTCTCTCACAGCATGGCAATTTGCTTATTCAGGATAAACTAAGATGCTCTTAAAAAAAGCATCTTTTGCTTCAGACCTGCAGATCTTCTTTTAAAGCGCTCATCTAAATAAGTTAGGCTCCCAAAGGATCATTTCCCCCTTTGATTAACTTAAAATTCACAGACTGGAGACCTAAATAGATCTGAAAAATCCCTCAAGGATTTGTATTTTGCCATATAACACAGCCTATCAAAGGGAATGACTATCCCATCCTATTAATATTACACTTAAGAGCACTTATTAATGCAGGGCCTATATACCAGGGGACAAGGATCTTGAAGAATGTTATAAGTTGAATTGTGTCATCTCAAAATTCTTATGTTAAAGTCCTTACTCAGGTACATCACAACATGACCATAATGGAGATAAGTTCTTTACAGAAGTAATCAGGTTAAAATGAGTTCAGTAGACTAGATTTTAATCCAATATGACTAGTGTCCTTACCAGTAGGAGAAATTCGAACATATACAGACACAAGGAGAATGCCATGTGAAAATGAAGACAGCCGTCTATAAGCCAAGGAGAGAGGCCTGGAACAGATTCTTTCCCAGCCTTCAAAAGGAACCAGCCCTGCCAACACCCTGATTTTGGACTAATAGACTTCAAAACTGTGGGAAACTAAATTTATCTTAAGCCATCCAGGTTGTGATAACTTGTTTGAAGCCCTACATAACACAAGGACTATCTTAGAATTCTACCTACCACAGACTTCTACCCCCTCTTACTTTTTTTCCCCATTATTAGCAATATTTACTTGCTTATAATCTTCCACCCACTGAAGGAGATGCTGTCAGTCCCACACTGCATATTTGTGAGAGATTTATTTACGTGCTTTGGCTATTTATTTAAAATATTTAAAATATTCCTACCTCAGAGTAGGATACTTAAAGAGCCACATATTTCTTCATTTCTTGGAACCGGTGTGCCTAAAAATGGTGTGAACTCCTGTGGATTTCAGCTGGTTGCTCAGAAAAGCCAGCATCATTCAGTTCCTATCCCAAGCCTTGCTACAGCAATGACTAACATGTATTGAGGAATTACTGTGTACACACAGTTCATTGTATGTAGTGTTGTCCCATTTTACAAATAAGGAAACACATCCTGATGAAGTGTAATACCTTCTCAAGTCACACAGCTAAAATATTATGGAGATTAGTTTTAGAACATGGATATTACCAGAGCTTCATGGTTGGACAGATTTACACTAACTAAATGTACAGGGCGTTAACGAATAAATCATAATACTAACAATATGTGTAGGACATCTTTATTCTAGTTTTATTTTTTTTAAGATTTTATTTATTTATTTGACACAGAGACAGCCAGTGAGAGAGAGACAAGCAGGGGGAGCGGGAGAGGAAGAAGCAGGCTCCCAGCAGTGGGGCCTGATGTGGGGCTCGATCCCAGAACGCCGGGATCACACCCTGAGCCAAAGGCAGACACTTAAAGACTGAGCCACCCAGGCGCCCCAATTCTAGTTTTAAAGTAAGAAACAAGTGATGACCAGAAGGATTTTTTTTGTCAGTTTAAGTTTTGGCTTTCCATAGGTAGACTCAAAAACAAAAGGTTAACCATGGTAGGATTGTAATTATCTGTTGTGTAAAACATGGTAAAAAGCTAGTCATTTAAGAATAGATGGTGACAGGGCCCCTGGGTCACTCAGTCAGTTAACTGTCTGCCTTTGACTCAGCTCATGATCTCAGAGTCCCAGGATCAAGTCCCCCCAGTGGGCTCCCTGCTCAGCGGGGAGTCGGCTTCTCCCTCTCTCTCGCTCTCATTCTCACTCTCCCTCTCCCTCTCTCTCTCTCTCAAGTAAATTTAAAAAAAAAAAAAAAAAAGAATAGATAGTGACAACACAGCTACTTCCAGCTTTCCCCCAAATCTTACTAAAGTGAAATATTTATCCTTCAGGCTGTCACTACTGCCTCTTCATCCCAAGCCTCAAAATGGAGAGAGAATAAGAACCCTTTCTTGAGTGTGTTCTTACTGTCTTCTCCAGTAATTGATTTCTGCCCATATCACATTGGCCACCGCCTAGGTTTATGTCCATATTTACCCAGAAGAAAAGCAGGGAGATGTATTTCTGATCAACACTTTGATGCACTATTTAAATATGCATGAAGGAGGGAGGGGACGATGGTATGTTGCTGCAAACAACCAAACATTTCTGTCACAGTGAGTGTACCAATTAAGAAGCAGTAAACTACTCTAAAATCCAGTTCATACTGGATTAAATAGAGAGGGAATTGATAGCCCACAGAGTTGAAATCTAGAAAAAAAAATTACCTAAAGTAATAATAGAATCTAGAATCTGAAAGTCAAGTATGCCAACGAGAATGTGTATTCTTTCACACTCTCTATGCTCTTGTCTTCAATGATTTTTTCATTTCTAAGTTTGGGTCCCTTCTTATATGTATAAGTTACTGTCAGACTTGTGTTTTCTCCTGTTCACATCCAGCAGAAGAAATACAATCACCACTGAAAACTTGGAAAAATTATAATTTCAGTAGAATTATTAAGCAACTTTAGCACAGATGTCCACACAGGGTTAAAGAAATCATCATTTAAGTTTTATGAACTGATTAGCTAAAATTAAAAATGTAAGAGTGTTAGACAGCCAAACTTGTTTACCTTCAATAAGCAAGTTAGAACAAACAGAACCAGATGATCTGGATTAACATTTCCTTCAGGGGATGACAAGACCTGCTGGATTTTTTTCTGACTTGCAGTAGAATAAACTCTTAAAGAAGAAACTGCTATATTTCCATATATTAGCATTTCATTTATGAATATTACTAGAAATAAAAACTAATAAATTAGAGTCCCCCTTATCTAAGACTTCTGCTTAAAACTGTTGTTTAGTTACTTCCAAAAATTTGTTAATGCAATCTATTAGCTAGAAGTTTCTCTTACTTAAATTTTAGGTACAAGAAGTTTATCCTGTATTAAATAATTTTTAATATGCTTCTTCTGATTTGTAAAATATTCTCTCTCATTCACATGAATTTTACATTGAATTTATTAATTTAGTTCCAAAAGAATAATTTTTCTTCAAATTAGAAGGATGCATTTTGTATTACTTCCTAATCTTCCATCATATATGATTATCATTTTGTATAATAACTTTTATTATTAAAAATAAATATACTTAAATGTTATATTCAATAGACTTAGGGATGAGAATACAGGGAACATGGGTCTCATTTTAGATTCTGTTCTGGTATTGACACCTTTGAAACATTTAATTATAAAATATAACATTCCAAAGTAGAATAAGAAGATAATTACCTCTTTCAAACTATTATTTTTGTTATTACAGTCATATAAATAGAGTACAAAAAGAGTAAGTTCTCCGTTAAGAAATAAAATAAATAAATAAAAGAGAAGGAGAACAGCACAAAGCTTTCCAAACTTTTTTGACATCTTGGGATTGGAAGAAATAATACTGCTTCTTCATAGATTAGGTAGTATTACAAATAATGCTATCCAAATTTTTAGAGATGTAGAGCTGTATTTTTTCTTACCTTTTGAGGCATTTTCATCTGCATTTATCTGGAAATTACATTATCAGTTGCTTCTTTACACTTTTAGCTTAAAACAGCTTATTTTTATCTTAGATATGAATGGCTCATAAGTAGGACTCTCCCAATGACTGGAACATTCCAAAATGTCTTAAGTTAAGCCATCTGAGAGTGAATTCTCATTTTCTTATTGCCTACTTAGTACAAAAAAAAAAAAAAAGTGAGATTGGGAAAAAGAAGAAGAAATAGTAAATTAATTCCAAGATGACATTGACAGCAAGGACATCTTCTACAATTTACCATAAACAAAATCAAAACTGCTTTTCTCTACTTAGTCACATACGCATTTAGAGTAAGCTACCTTCTGTTAGCTGACCTTATGCACTAAAGCTTTTCTCAGCACACAAATCTACTTTTTCAAAAAGTATGTTTAAATTTCAACAGGGAATATCAGGTTGTATCTCTTTTATTTGTTTGCTTTTTAAAAAATAAAACATGATGCTAATTGATAGAAGTTAGACATGAAATGCCACATATATTTGTTTCCATTCGTATCAATCCCGTAATATGCAAATCGATAGAGATAGGAGGCAGATTGGTGGTTTCCAGGGGTTGAGGGAAGGAGGGAATGGCAGTGACTGTTTAGTCCATACGGGTTTCTCTTTGTGGTGAGGACAATATCCTGGAACTAGATAGTAGTGATGGCTGCACAACATTGTGAGTATATTAAATGCCACTTAAATGTATGCTTTAAAATGTTTAAAATGGTAAATTTTATACTATGTGTATTTTAGGTAGATAGAGCTGTAAGTAGATGTAGATTCTGTCTGTTGGTAGAAGTATAAATATACTCTGTAGTAAGTGTGCTGAAACCTTAAGGAGAATGTGAAATGTAACAGCATTTAATATTGTCTTAATTAACAGTACAGAAGGTGCTTTAAAAGTATGGAAGGTTTATTTAGCTTGTGCAGTATCAAAAAGGACAATTAGATGTGACTATTGAACAACTGAAATATTTTTACATAAAAATGTGGAACATTATATTTTGAAAAGTACGCCAAAGCTGGAACACCATTCTTAAGCAGCAGCAATCTACAAGAGCTATGGCATAAGAATTAGTAAATATTTTAAATTAATTTGCAAGGTTGTAGTAATTATAACACATTTCAATAGATTGAACTTCAATGTCATTCATCAGGGGCATGAAATCTACAGTATCAGTTTGAATAGGAAACATATGCATACATTATAAATGAGTCTAATGCTTTGGAAGGTGATCTTTAGAATCACTCAAATAGGTCCTATTTTTGTTCCTACTCCTTTTTCTTCACCAGGTATTGCCATATAAGATATATGCAAGGACATACTGGCATATTAACCAAGTCATTCATGGAACATAATTACCCATTTTATACAAATATTCCTCTGCATAATTGTACTAATGTCTCAAAGTTGAAAAAGGTTTATCACTATACATAGAATGCGTAATTTGTAGCACCATTTCTAAACCAGATTAAAATTATTGCAATGATAGTAGCCCAACAATTTGGGTCAATATTGAATATGCTCTTTTCAAGCATACTTAGAGGAAAAAAAAATAGGAAAGTTGGAAGAGCCAAGCAAAAATATCTCTTCCATATATGCAATCCCTATTGAATTAAATATGGAGTTTATGCTTTCTCCCTTCCCCTCTATCATAGGGAATTTGTAGTAGACATGTGCTGAAATTTATGCTTAGTTTTGCTGTTTTGAGATTTCCCTTCCTACCATTGGAATGGTTTCCAGTATCCATGGCTTTGTTGTTTGGGCTAGGAATAAGCAGATGGATCCATGCTGGACTGATAATATTTTCAGGAACATAGAAATTTAGACTAAGAGGCAATTTGGAATATCCAGGAGTACCTGCTGTTAAAGTCTCCAGGAATAAACCCATTCTAATCATTCCTAAAATATGGCTGTTCAGTTTTTGTTTCGTTTCGTTTTAGGTTTTGTTTTGTTTTGTTTGTTTGTTTGTTTGTTTGTTTCAGGAAATACCCCAGTATTCTTAAATTGTTTCCTTTTTCTCTTACAGTTCCTTATATCCATTTTTTTCCTGTACTTTCTTTGTTCTTCCTTTCAACAGAGACTTTATATAAATATCATTAATATATACACATACGCGCAAAAACAAGCAAAGTAATTACATAACAAAACACTTAAGTTGATAATCCTATTTGGTTTGAGCTGTGACTTGGAGATAAAAATATGAGAATCAAATTATTTAAATAAGCTTTAAAATATAGACTATATTCTCCATTATTTTGTGAATAAAATTCCAAGTATTTTTATGTTCACTGCTTAATATGTATCCATATTACATTGAAATGTATTTGTGTGTGTATACATACATATATATTTGGAAAATACCTAAAATGACTCCAAAGTAGTTCATTGAATAATAACATATTTCATATTAAAATTATTGTGGAGTCTTTAAGTAAAAAATGATATTAAGCCACTATCTATATCTATATCTATCTATCTATCTATCTATCTATCTATCTATCTATCTATCTATATTTTTTTAACTCAGTGAAAAAACCTTTCCTGTTTTAGAGTAAAATTAGTACATAAAGCATTTTATTTTTTGTTGTGAATAAAGAAAAGTTATTCCCAGCTAGTTTGGTCAGCTAATAGAGAAATTAAATTTGAGATAATGAAAAGGAAGTATTCTCTGATGACATAGACATATTTGAATAAGATTACAGAAAGTCTGTTTTTCTCACCATTAATCAAAAACTGAAACATTAAAGGATATGGAATCTGTAACTTTTCAAACAGAAACACATGTAACTTAAACAAGTTTAAATAAATCCTTAATGTTTATTTCATGGAATTATATTTTAAGGGATCATTGTTTAGGAGACAACCTCTATTAAAAAACACCCTCACAGCCACTCTCTGGCTCATTGTGGGAGTGACATAGTTTGAAGTTCGTTGTTTACCCATTGATGTAGTTTAGCAAGGTTGGCACAATGGTATCCTTGAAACTACCAAGAAAATTTTGGGAAAAAAATAATAATTCTCTCTGAATTTTAATTAGTTCATCCATAAAATGGAGAACAAGAGGGAAATACAATTATGTTATTTGATTGATCCCCTAACTTAATGTTTGACTCTGTCTTGTGTTTCAGACTTAAAGAAAAAACTTCTCATTCCCATATACTTAGCAAAACATGAAGGGCCATGGTCCTATCTGGCCATAATGTTTTCTGTAATAGACCTTACTCTGTTACAGTTTTATAGAGAATAGACCTTGCTTTTCAGGTAGTATGAAAGGACCTTTGTTTTGGTCCCCAGTTTCCATAATACAAATCTCCAAACAAAGCAAAGATTTTAACCAAAGTTTATCTTTGATTATTCTCCATTTCAACTTTTTCGTACACTTTAGAAGATTTTAAAATGTTTTAAATTGACTATTGTTAGTGATTGGTCTTTTTACTAAGTAGCAAGATTTTTCTATCTTTATTCTTCAACATAATAGTCATCAATTACATTAATATATTGCTTTACGATTTACAAAATATTTTTATCTATAGTATATAAGTTAAAACCTATTACATTTATGACAATCGCCATGAATAATGTTATTTTCATTACGTAAAAATAGAAAGTGAGACTGAAGCTCACAAGGTAGAGAATTTAAGAGGGATGTGCATATACGTGGGAGAGGTTAGAATAAAAAGTTATATCAGGGGTTACCTTGTGGCAAAAAAATGGCATTTCTCCCTTTATAAAATATATAATATAGAGAATTTCTTTAAGGTATGTTTGAGATGATCTAATCTAGAGGTTGGACTGAAAAAGTAGATTATGTGTCATTCTTTGGTGGAAAAAAAGTTATGGCTTTTCTACCTTTGAAAATGTAGAAATATTTACTTATTGTAGTACACTTAGGGTTCAGAAAGTGAGTGTGTTTTTGTCATAAAATGTATCATGAGCAAAAATATTGTCTGTTAATTGAGAAGATTAGTTCAAAAAATATTCTGAGGTATTGAAATTACCCTTGTGTTATTTAGGGTAGATAACACTAGCTACTGTAACATATAACCCCCCCCCAAATCTTAGTGATTGAACATAATAAAAACATAATTTCTTGTTCATATCAAAGTAGAACGTAGTTCATGAGGGATCTCTAATGCATTTTTTCAGGGATCCAGGCTTTTCTCACTTAAGGTTCCAGGAACATCTTCATCATTGACCTAATGAATGGGGAAGTAGAGGGAGGATAGGAAGTCATATGTCATCTTAATTATCTTTGCCTGAAACTGACGGTTTACTTCCTCTAACTCTTCACTGGAAGCAGTAATCACAGAGCAACATCAGGATGCAAGAAGCCTGGCTACAGGAGCTTAACTCTGCCCATGGGGAAAAAAAAAAAAGTATTTACTGAACACATACCATTGTCTCTAGCAGTCTGTCACCAAATATGCATTTTATTCCTATTCTCTCCAGGGCAACATTATGACTTTTGAGGGTTTTAAAACATTTCGATATCCTGGTACACTTCCTTTTCCAAAATCATTACAATTAACTTTTACAACTGCATTGGTATGAAGGTAAACATATTAATTTTATATATTAAATATTTTCTTTGACCTAATTTTTGTCTTAGGATTTTAAAAGACAACAAAACATTTTTCTGGGCCTCTGAAAGTATTGTGCTCCTAGGCCTTGTGCTTACTATGCCCAGAGGAAATGTTAGTTGGCCCTGCTTCCCACACATAAAATCCTATCACCCACCTTTAAATAGAGGACTCAACGCACTGTGCAATCACTCCATCAAGGTCAAAATTCAGGAGCTTCAGGTGATGTGTTGTCCTCTCCATAAGGTATAGACACGGGTGTTTTTATCTAGAAAATTTTGAAATAAAGGGGACAGTTCTTCTGCACATTCTAAACCCAGTGTACAATGTTAAACCAGGGACAGGATAACTTCTATGAAATCTCCCATTCAGAAAAATTAGTAAGCAAGCCCAGTCATTACTGATTGACAGAATGTTAGATTTCTAGTGATAGTAGAATATTGTGCATAAGCATTATGTGGTTTCTCAGACTTGGCAGTGGAGTATGTTTTCGTTTTAGGCTCTGCTTCTGTTTCTTTTTGTCTGACCTCTTACCCTGTGGTCCCTGGATTTGCCCTCAAGAGATTGATTTAATATCTTTCATGGACATATTTTCAGGGTCATTTGAGAGAATATTTTCCTTGGGGGTTGTGCAGTATTCCCAGCTCACTGCAGGTTGTTTTAAGCCCTAATGAAAGGTAAGGATTAACCTGTCTAAAATGGATCACCTGCAGACTAGCCTCCACAGAGGAAGCAGGCTTTCTGAAGAGCAAGGTCACTTGGAAAACTTCACCTTACTTCATGGAAGTGAGCCTCAGATGCTTACTTGAAGCAGTGATCCTTGTCGAATAGTGAACTGGTATATCAGGAATGAGCATCACTAGTTTGCTGAGTCATAGAGCTACAGCTGGAGAGCTACCACCCAGTTCCAATCACTCCTGGGGAATGGTTGATGTTCCATTAGATATTAACGCTGAAAGAGAGGAACAAGGCTGGAAGACAAGACTAGTATCAATTTACAGCAGAAACTGGAATAGTCCTTGAACCCAGTTTGTGATCACATTAGGGAAGGGACTGATATTTCCCAAATCACTTCTCTTGTCCTCTTCCTAGAGCACAAAGTCAAAGGGTCCTGCCACAGCATGTGGCATTCAGTTCTACTCAGTATTAATATGCTAACCTCATACAGAGTATAATTAGCAATAATTCACCTCCTTCTGTTTATACCTCTGCAGATTCCTCCCAGTAAGCACTCTTTTCAACCTCTATTTCCTATTTTTTTTTTTTTTTAGATTTTTCTAACAATTCAAGGCCTCAAATTCCTAGACTCTTTGAATATATTCTCATTTCAGCTTAGCTAACCATTCTCTTGAATGCGTCTATTGCTTTTTGGACCCAGCTGGCTAAAAATCACCAATTCACATTGAAACTTCATTCTAATTACTTTGCCAGAAGATGCCAGATCTACAATCTTGAGGTTTGCCTCCTAAGTTATCACAGGCGACCACTTTTCCAAATATTTGCAACTGAAAGACAGGCATCACCAACTTTATAACCTCTAATCTCAGTTTCTTCCTGCCTACTGCCCAACTCCTAATCCAAAGCCAAATACTTATTTTTTGTTGTTATTCCAATTACATGCACCAGTATTGGTCATTGTATATAATGGTAGCTGTTGCAGCAGATAAACCCTCAAATCTTAGTGATATAACCCAGTAAAACACCACTTCCTAGTCCTTTCACTGACTCTCCAACATAAGACATTATATGTGTGGTAAGTATGAAGGGAGGTCTTCTGCAAACATTGATTCAAGGCCCCAAGTTCTCTCAAATTTCAACCAGCAGTATACAGATTAACCTAGAATTATAACCAGGGAATAAAGAGTGAGATAATGGAAAAGGTATATCCATGTTTTACTATTTTACCCTAGAAGTGACCAATAATTTCCAATCTTACTCCATGGCAATATTTTGTCACTTAGATCAACATAGAAGCAAAAATGTTGGGAGAAATAGTCTGGCTATTGACCAAGAAGTAAAGAAAGCAGGTTTGTCAATGCATAGCAATGCATTTCCTTTCTACGTTTACTAAACTAGTTGAGTTGCTAATAATTAAATGTCTCACGACACCGATTATGTCCAAAATAGAAACTAGATCAGCTCGAGATTAGTTTTTCTGCTTTGAACAGGATGTAGACCTGATTCTAAGTGACAAGAGCAGTGAGTAATGTGAAAGTCAGCTCCTTCCTCCTCTAACACATGCTCTCCAAGTAGTGCAGCCATGTGATTATCCATTATCCAAGAAGAGTTACTGACACTGAATCTATCAATTACATTCATTCCAAGGGGGAAATATTCCACATAATGAGTTACTTACCTGCCTTGTGTCCAAGGGTAAGAAATAAAGTAAGAAGGGTGAATATGGTTGGAATTTCATATACACACACCCCCCCACACTCAACTAGTAATTGTGGTCTTGGCGTCACATTGACAACAAAGCTACGCAATATAACAGGCTTCATCCACAACCAATGTTACTTGGTGTGAGAATGAATAACAGGACTGACAAAACACAGCAACTCAGCAAAAAAGTAATAGCATAGTTAAAACCTCGAAACTTCTAGGCAGTTGCTCAATGTCCCAGTCACTCCTTACTTGGGATACGTGTGGTATGAGAAATGAGATAGGGTGAGCAGACAGTACATCATTTCAGCAAAGTCATAAGCTTCAGGGTACTGTCCGCTTCTATAACTTTATATCTATGAAACCCTCAGCTATGAATGACTAACTGCCATTATCTGGTGCACTGGACTCTTATAAATACCACTCATTACCAAATAAATAGCTTTGGTATTGAGGTATAGGTGTTTATGCCAGTACGTAGTTATCTGTACTGAATTCTCATGAATATTGAATCTGGTATGCTTTTATAAATTCCTTGAGTGTTTCAAGGATAATTAAAAAAAATAATGCCTCCGGTGTTTCTTAAAACTGGAGAACAGATCAGAAACTAGATATTAAGCTTTTCCTTCAAGAGTCATTTCCATGTCAATTATGCAATATACAAATACCACACACACACACACACACACACACACACACCGTTATTTGAATAAGGAATACAGCTAAATTCTCATTTTAACTCTAAAGTAGGTGTTGTATTTAGTCTTCAAATATCCTACCATGAACCACATCTTCCATTATTCATACCCTTGTGTAGTCCCTCCCCTACTGAATCTTGGGCTGACACTGTGATCATAAAGTCTGTCAGAGGAGATAATGATTCCATTCCAAACTAGCTTTTATGAGAATTATCAACTGCTTACTGAGATTCTCACTTTGGGAATACCCAATTGGCCCTATAAGAAATCTGGTTACACTCCTGGAGAGCCCATACATAGAGACCATGTGTAAAGGTCATATGGAAAGAGAGGCCCTTTGACTACATGGAAAGAGAACAAGAGAGATGGAGGCACAAACATTGGAGCATCCTATGCCAGCCTCCAGATGATTCCAGCCCCAGAACCCATCTGACTGCAACCAGTTAAGAGACCCCAAGCAAATAACAGACTTGCTTAGCTAGGCCCAGTACCTAAAATCATGAAAGATAATAAAAGATTCCTTGTTGCACACCACAATTTCTTTGGTGGTTTGTTATACACCAGAAGATAACTTTAACAATAGGATGCAAAGATGAAATAGTATGAAATGAGAAGTCTTGCTATTTTGAGGCTAATGAAATAATCAATATGAGCCTACAAAACTAGCTGGCCAGAAATTCTGGGACCTGGGTGCCAATCACAAATAGGATTATATATATGTGTGTATATATATATATTCATATATATTCATATATATGTATATTCATATATGTGTATATTCATATATATGAATATTTACTATTGCAAAGTTTATTCTTAATATTGAGACAAATGAAAGTGCTAGGGGATATTAAAATAGGGAATGTGTAATCTGTCAAAGTAAGACAGAAGTTATTTCACTATAGTCACACAACCCAGGATTAGAACAGTATCTTCCAACCCAGTATTTTCCAGTTCAGAATCCAGTGCTTCTCCATTGTATCTTGCTATAATATAATACCAGTTTTTAAAGTTCCGAAGTCTTTTAGCACATTGTTGTTTTTACCTAAGAAGAAGTGCTGTAAATTTTGATCCCTAATGAATAGTGATTTAATTAAAACTACCCTAATAATTAAAGCTATTTGACTATATATTTTCATGGGATAAGACTTTGAGATAGGGAATGTATAGGGCTTTAGTACCATCCGAAATGTATGCATAAAGCAAAACCCATCAATTCTCACTACTATCTTTCATTACATTCTCTAACACATGTTTATTTAAATTGCTAGCAATTCATGGACAAAAGCAAACTTAAACCATATCTAGTATCCTTGTTATTATTCCATGAAAAACAACCTGCTTACACTTGATTACTGCATGTTCTCTTTCCATTCCAGAATACTTTTATTTTATGGTTTGTAGAATGTTTGTGAGAGAGATTTTTGGAATTCATCCAGCTAAGCGAGGATGTGACATTCGTTTTGAACTGAAGACTCCCTAATTCTTCAAAACCTGGTCTTTTCTTTCATAAATATTAGTGTGGAAGCTAGTCTCCAATAATTATTAGATGCAATTATCACCTTCTCTAGCATAACAACTGTCTGTTCTAAGACAGACATCAAAGGATAAGGACAAAGCACTCATCTATTCAACTTCATGCTTTATTATTGGACATAATCAGCTTTATACTCCTGATCTCTAAGGTCCTTTGTTTTGTTCAAAGTTTAGATTAAATTAACTTGCGTTTGATTTCTTATTTCCTCTTCTTACAAATTGTGTCTTGTGTCACTCAGTATGCTGTTTTGTCATTACACCTGAGAATTAACACAGAGTCGATGCTTCTACCGGTCACCAACACCTGTAGAGGGCTTCAACTGTTCACACCATAACAGCCCCTATCCTACCGTCACTTAAACATTCCTATGAAAGTTTATTTGATGGTTTAATGGTGGGGAAGATCAGAAAGGTGGACTTTTCCTTTTGTGCACACATCTAATACATGCTCACCAAAAAAGATGTATGCCTGAATACTGAAGCTTTCTAACTTCCATTTTATTTTTTAACATTTTTTAAAAGTAATCTCTATGCCCAATGCAGCGTTTAATTCATGACCGTGAAATTAAGAGTCACATGCTCTACCCACTGAGCCAGCTAGGCATCCCACTGATTTTCATTGTAAATGCTAGTGACAGAAAATAGAATTAATCAATTTCAAACATCTATTAGCATCTTTTATGTAATGTACACCATCTTTTTGAGATCTATGTAATAGCTGGATTTAAATTGATATTTGTCTCCTCTGATCAATTTTCCTCAGGTTATATATGCAGAAATTACCTAAAAAGGTGAATCTTTGCAGGTTATCTGAATACTAATCTTATAAGAATTTTGCGAAAAGATAAAACAGTCTTGGATAGTTTGAAAAATTTTATTTCATGTTCTTGGAGTTTGAAATGGACCCCTCTCCTCTTTAAGAAGTCCACATTTAATCTATTTAATCACCTTTATTTTTTCATGAAACATAAATATCTTTCCAAATAATGGCAAATAATATTTTTTATATATTTCCAGGTATGTGCTCTGCCCATTCGTTCCTCCCTCCATCTCGCCAACCACTGGCAACCACTGATCTTTTTACTATGTCCATAGTTTCGCCTCTTCCAGAATGCATATTTTGCATATCTGGAATCATACAGTAGGTAACAAAGATTGGCTTTTTTCACTTAGTAACATGCATTTAAAGTTTTCCTATATCTTCCCATGGCCTGATAGCTCATTCTTTTTTATAACTGAATAATATTCCATTATCCAGATGTACCACAGTTTATTTATCCACTCACCTACTGGAGGCCATCTTGGTTGCTTCCAAGTTTTGGCAATTATAAATAAAGCTACTATAAACATCTGTATGTAGGTTTTAATGTAGATGTAAGTCTTTGACTTCTTATGGTAATACTAAGGTGTGCAATTCCTGGATTGTATGATAAAAGTATGTTCACTTTTTAAGAAACTGCTGTACTGTCTTCCAAAGAGGCTGTATCATTTTGCATTCCCACCAGCAATATATGAGAGCTCATGTTGCTCCACATCCTCACCAGAATTTGGTGTCCTCAGTGTTACAGATTTGGCCATTTTAGTAGGTGTGCAGTGGTATCTCACTTGTTTTAATTTGCATTTCATGATGACATATGATTAGGAGTACCTTTTTCATATGCTTATTTGCCATCTTGTGTATATCTTCTTTAGGGAGAGGTCTGTTAAGATCTTTGGCCCGTTTTTTAAGCAAGCTGCTGGTTATTGCTGAGTTTTTAAGAGTACTTCATATATTTTGGATAACTCTCCTTTATCAGATATATGTTTTGCAAGTATTTTTTCCCCAGTCTATGACTTGTCTTATTGTTTTAACATTGTCTTGCCCAAAAGAGAAATTTTTTATTTTAATGGAGTCTAGCTTATCAATTATTTTTCTTGGACACCTTTGTTGTTGTATCTAAAACTCTATTAACATCTCCAAGATTATGTGATTTTTTTATTATGTTATCTTTTAGGAGTTTTATAGTTTGTGTTTTTCATTTAGGTCTGTGATGCCTTTTAAGTTTATGCTTGTGAAAGGTCTAAGGTCTGTGTTCAAAGTCATTGTTTTACACATGGATGTCCAGATGTTCCAGCACCACTTATTGAAGAGACTATTTTTGCTCGTTGTATTGCCTTTGCTCTTTCATCAAAGATCAGTTCACCATATTTGTATGGGTCTATTTCTCTGCTGTCTATTTTATTCTGTTGATCTATGTGTCTATTCTTTTGCCACTACCACGTCATCTTGATTATGGAAGTTTTATACTTAGTCTTTTTTTTTTAATGATTTATTTATTTTTAGAGAGAGAGCGCATGAAGAAGAGAAGGGGCAGAGAGAAAGAATCTCAAGCAGACTCCCTGCTGAGTACAGAGCCTGATGAGGGGCTTCATCTCAAAACCCTAAGATCATGGCCTGAGCTGAAATCAATATTCAGACACTTAACTGACTGAGCCACCCTGGCGCCCCAGTAGTTTTACACTTAGTCTTAGAGTCAGGAAGTGTCAGTAGTACAATATGTTCTCCTTCCATATTGTGTCAGCTATTCTGGATCTTTTGCCTCTTCATATAAACTTTAGAAGCAGTTGGATAATACCCATAACAAAACTTGTTGTAATTTCAGTTGGGATTGCATTAGATCTGTAGATCAAGTTGGGAAGAACTGACATCTTCACAATATCAAGTCTTCCTAAGCCTAAATATAAGGTCTCTGTCCATTTATTTAGATCTTTGATTCATTCCTCAGAGTTTGGTAGTTTTCCTCCTACAGACCTTGTACATATTTTGTTACCCTTATACCTAAATATTTCATTTTTGGAGTGCTAATTTAAGTGGTATTGTGTTTTTAGTTTCAAATTCTATTTGTTCACATACAAAAGTAATTGTCTTTTGATAATAGCCTTGTATCCTGTAACATTGCTATGATTGCTTAGTAATTCCAGTGATTTTTTTTCAATTCTTTTAGATCTTCTACATTGAGTATCTTGTTATCTGTGAACCAAGCACATTTTCTTTCTTCTTTCTCATT